>NC_073629.1:120212942-120521514 GCF_029407905.1 Bubalus kerabau | reverse complement strand
GCGGCTGCTTGAACCTTGGTGCTCTGAGGCCTTGGGCCCAGGGCCCCCCAGTCCCTCTCAGAGAGGTCGTCAGTGCTGGGCCTCACAGGCGGGGCACGGGGCGTCCAGCAGTGCAGGGAGGGCCCGCGGTGAGGGTGGTGGGGGCCATGTGGGCAACTGGTGGGGGAGCTGGCCAGGCCCTGAAAGCCGCTGGGAGAGTCTTCCTGCGTCCTGCCCAGGCAAGGGGAGCAGTGGGAGGGGCTGAGGGAGGGGTCCTGACTTGGGTGTGCGGGGCTGAGGGCGGGGACGGAGCTGAGGAAGGGGTCCTGGCTGGGGTGGGGGCAGAGCTGAACCCCAGAGATGTGTCCCACCTTCCTTTCCCGCTTCCTAGACTAACATAGCCCTGAGAACCTGGGAACGAGGCCTGGGGACGGGTAGGCCCACGGCAGGGGCAAGCCTGGGTAGGCGCTCAGGGTCCCCGGCAGCGCTCTGTCCGACCCCGCCCCCGCCTGCACAGTTCCAGGCCGAGTCCTGCCCCGGGGTTGGCATGTCCCGCTCAGGGACCTCCCAGGAGGAGCTGCGGATTGTGGAAGGCCAGGGCCAGGCCGCAGACTCCGGGCCCTCAGCTGACGAGGTCAACAACAACACTTGTTCAGGTGGGTCCCCGCGGCCCCGCCTCTTGGCCCGCATGCGTGCTGCAGGCCAGTTTCCAAGCCCGGGCTCAGCACCTCGGGTCCCTCCACGCCCCTTTGCCCTTGGCTCCCAGCAGCGGTGACCCCGGAAAGCCTCCTGGACAGCCCCGAGAAAGCCGCCCTGGATGGGCCCCTGGACGCCGCCCTGGACCACCTTGGCCTGGGCAGCACCTTCACCTTCCGCGTGACCGTCCTGCAGGCGTCCAGCATCTCCGCTGAATATGCCGACATCTTCTGCCAGTTCAAGTGAGCCTTGTACCCAGGATGTGCGGGTGGGCCTTGGCAAGGTGCGGGGGGGCGGGGGCACATGGTGGCCCCCTGGAGGCTGAGGTGCCCGTGCCCAGGCCCCGCACCCACCGAGCATCTCCTCCTGGTTTGCAGCTTCATCCATCGCCATGACGAGGCCTTCTCTACGGAGCCCCTGAAGAACACGGGGAGGGGACCCCCGCTCGGCTTCTACCATGTCCAAAACGTACGTCCTCAGGGCCCCCTGCCCCCGCCGTGACCCGCCCTCCCGGGGCCCTGGCTCTGCGGGCCTCCCTGAGACCCCTGAGTTGCTTTCACTTGGTCCCAGCTTCTCCTCCTGAGCACCAGCCCCGGACTGGGCATGAGGACAGAGGACCTCGGACGCCAGGCAGGGGCACATGTGCTCCTGCTGGGCAGTAGGGGCTTTGGGGGGCTTAAGACTGGGGGTGGGGGCAGCCCAGAGTCCCCGAGGGCCCCTGTGGCGAGCCTCGGCTGAATGTGGATGTGAAGGGTCTGGGGCCCAGTGAGGCCACCCTGGCTTGGTCCTGGGGACGAGGCGGGGCAGGGCAGGGCACACCGAGGGCCGCGGGGTGGCCAGGCAGAAGCCGGAGAAGCCAGGGAACCCCTAGCCTGGAAGAACTGGCAGACGGGGGATATGGTTCAACACGCAACTTGAGCCAGGCTGTCAGGAGAGCAGGGGACTCTGCCCTGAGGCGGGGAAACGGCCCTGACCGAAGCTGCTGGGTCACCAGGCCTCGGGGCCCAGGCAGCCAGTGTGAGTTGGACCTGAGCTGTGGATATGCCCTGAGCAGCCACCCTGGCCTGGCTCAGAAGGGCCCTGTGAACTGTGGCCCATCCTGCCCCTCAGGGACGAGGGGCTTCGGTGGCCTCTAAGCCAGGGAGGCAGGGCCAGCTCTGCCAGGGTGCTGCGTGGGTTCCTTCCCTGGTGGCCCAGCAGGACCCCTCAGCCCAGGGGCTTCAACCAGGGCCTGCCTGCCTCAGCCCCGGAGGCTTAAGCCCGAGAGCCTGGTGGGCTCCACGCTCCCTCTGAGGCTGCGATGAGAACCAGTTGCCACCCGCTCGTGGACGGCCGCCTTCCCCAGGATCGTCATGTCGTGTCCCACGCGGGCCTATGCCCAAGAGTCCCCTGCCTACAAGAATACTGGGCCTGTGGGGTCCCCGGTGACCTCATTCTAGCTCGATCGCCTCTGTGGAGACCCTTCTGTAACATACATGCTTCAACACATGGGATGCGGGTGGTGGGTGGTGGGTGGGTCAGGGGGGACACAGTGCAACCCACAATGCCGGGCGAGTGGACGAGAGCCCGAGGGAATTCAGACCAGGTCGCAGAGGCCCATCCTCCAGGTCTGTGATCTGAAAGAGCAGCTGAGCCCAGGGACCCTCAGCCCTTCAGTCCTGGGGGCAGAGGAGGAGCAGGCTGGGTAGACCCAGGTGAGGTCAGCCCCGGGCTCTCCGGTCTGGGCCTGGGTTGCCAGGTGCTCCACAGAGGCCGAGCTCTCCCTTCCCTGACTGTCTGTCCCGCCCCCCGACCAGATCGCGGTGGAGGTGACCAGGTCCTTCATCGAGTACATCAAGAGCCAGCCCCTCGTGTTCGAGGTCTTCGGGCACTACCAGCAGCACCCATTCCCACCCCTCTGCAAGGACGTGCTCAGGTCAGCAGGCCGGCCAGGCCCTGGACAGGCTCTGGAGCCGTCTGTGGCCGGACACGGGGCGGGTCAGAGATGGCCTCACGGGGCTGAGGAGGGGTCTCAGAGGGTCACTGTCAGAGCCTTGGTCGTGTCCCGGGGCTCAAGGGAAGCCACGCAGGGCTGGCGGGGGCAACCCCCTGCCCTGCTCCCGAGTCCTCCACATCCCCCCCCAAGGCGGGATGGGGGCGACTGGCCCTGCTCCCTCCCCTGCCTGGAGCTCTCAGGGTGGGTCCCCCGTGTGTGGGGAGAGCAGCCCACAGGCATCGGGGCAGTGGGGCCCCTTGTTGCCGCCTCCGGGCACCCTCTGAGCTGATGTGCGGGACCCAGGGCAAGTGTCGACAGAGCAGGCTGCAGGGGCTGGTTCCAGGGCTCGCCTGTCCTGCAGATGGGAGGGGCCTGCCTGGTTTCCTGGGGCCTCCTGGGGCCTCCTGGGGGGTCTCGGATTCTAGGGTGCCCCCTCCCCGGCTGGTGGAGGCCTGACGTCAGGCCTTTCCCAGGCCCCATGGGAAGGGCACCAGTCTCCAGTCACTCCTGGTCACTCTCCCCACCTCTGTCCGCACAGCCCCCTGAGGCCCTCTCGCCGCCACTTCCCACGGGTCATGCCGCTGTCCAAGCCAGGTAGGTGGGGCTCTCCTGAGCACAGGGGTGCCCATGTGGGCTGGCCGCCCTTGGCTGAGCGCAGTCCTGCGGGGGCGTCCCTGCCTCCTAGCCTCCTGGCACCACCCTGCCCACCCCCTTCGCTGGCCCTCGGGAGGCCCCATGGAGTCGGGACTCCATACCAGAGCTGGGGCCACAGAGGGACATCCAGGAGGCTGCCCGCGGCTGGGGATGAGGGCCAGGGGCTCCCAGGGGGCCGGGCCCTGTGAACCGAACCTGCAGGACGGACACGGTCTGAGAGGAAAGGCCGGCCTGGAAGCTGCTTCCCGGGACGAGCCCGGAGGTGGGCAAGCCCGGGAAGTCCCTGGAGGAAGGGCCCTGGGAGGTCAGCCCGCACTTGGCACCCATAGCAGAGGGGCTGTGGGCAGGGCTGGCTGGGCACACGGGGCATGGAGCCTGTGTGTTGGGAGCGGCCACATGTGTAGGGCAGGGGGCCCAGGGCTGGGGCCTCTCTGTGCTGGAAGCAGGTGCTTGGCATGGCTGAGGGGTCTTGGGTGGGTCGTGGGGCCTCAGAGCAAGTGTGGCTCCAGCCACTGCCTGTGCCCAGGTACATGGGGCTGCCGGCTCCTCCTGCCTGGCATGGATGAGCCTCAGTCACGCCCGCCCCCCCCCCTCCCTGGGTGGTGGCCGAGGCCTGTCTGTGCCCCGGGGTGGAGCCTGCCGGTCATGTTCTCGCCGCTGCTGGAGGTCTGCTCCCCGCCTCCTCTGCACGCCCTCAGCCGCGAGCGGTCAGTTTGCACCCGCGTTTTCTCCTGGTCCCCCAGTGCCAGCCACCAAGCTCAGCACGCTGACGCGACCCTGCCCAGGCCCCTGCCACTGCAAGTACGACCTGCTCGTGTACTTCGAGATCTGCGAGCTGGAGGCCAATGGCGAGTGAGTCCCGAGCCGTGCTGCCCGCGCAGGGCTGGGTGGGGGTCCGCGGGACGTGTGGGGAGGTGGGGCCTAGGGCAGCGGGTGGTGGTTCCCCTGCCCTCTGCTCCGCCCTGGGGGCCCGACCGTCTGTGCTGCGCGTGCGCGCGAGGTGGGGCCGGGCACGCCCTCAGACCTGCCGCCTCTCTCCCAGCTACATCCCAGCAGTGGTGGACCACCGCGGCGGGATGCCCTGCATGGGGACCTTCCTCCTCCACCAGGTGCGGAGACCTTGCCGCCCCGCCCGCCCCGAGCCCCTCCGTCCCATCCCCGCCCCGAGCCCCGACCCCAGCTCCCCGGCCCCACCCCACCCCGCCCCCAGCCCCACCCCCGCCCCGCCCAGCCTACCTGCGTCTGACCGTGTTCTCTTCCCTGGTGCCCGGCAGGGCATCCAGAGACGGATCACCGTGACCCTGCTGCACGAGACGGGCAGCCACATCCGCTGGAAGGAAGTGCGGGAGCTGGTGGTGGGTGAGTGAGGGCTGGGTGTGTGGGGGCAACACAGGCCGCGCTCAGCCCCAGACCCGGCTCCACTCCTATTGCTGTGCGGTTTTGGCTGACTCACTTAACCTCTCTGCGCCTCAGCCCCTCACCTGAAGAGAAGCGCAGGGACTCAGATGGTGATTCCAGACTTCTGTTTAATCACCGCGCTAGCTTGCTAGGGCTGTCGTGAGGAAGTCCCGCACTCCAGATGTCTTGAAACCACAGAAGTTGATCCCGTCGCGTTGTGGATAAGTCCTGTGATGAGGGTGTCAGCAGCTCGGCCATGCTTCCTTGAAGCCCCAGGGGAGGCCCTTCCTCCCCCCCTCCAGCTTCTGGTAGTTTGTGGGGACCCCTTGTGGACACATCACCCCAATCTTCTGTCTTCACGGGGCCTGGATACTTAGATGAGGGCCCACCTAGTCCAGCATGACAGTGTCTCAACTGCTTATGTCTGCCAAGAGCCTCTTTGCACATGAGGTCACGTTCTGAAGTTCTGGGGGTCAGGACCACAGCACATCTCTGAGGGGACCCACTTCAGCTCACAGTGCCAGGGGCTTAGATGCTTTCGGTCTGTAACTTCCTCCCATGAACTCTTCTGTCTTGGAAATGTTCCCTTTGCTGACTCTTTGCAAAGAATCTGTCTTCCCAGTTTGCGTTCAAAGACAGGGATCACCATCCCTCCCAGGATGGACCGCCATCCATCCTCAGCATGAAGCCACCTCCCCACCCCACGGCCCTGGAGCTGAGGGACCTCCAAGGCCTCGCCCCAGGCGTTGCTGTGGCCCTGGGCATCAGCCCAAGGGCAGTGTCCCTGGGTCTGGGGAGTGGCTCTGAGGGTGTAGTAGCAAGGATGTGATGGGGGCCCGTCGTCCTGCATCACTAGGTCAGGATCGCAGACCGCGGGGTTCTGGGGGCCCCAGGACAAACGTTTCATTTTAGCTGTTCCGCATCTTCTTTCCACACCCATCAGAACAGCAGAACAAGCACACACACCCCTGTTGCAGATGTGGTCTGGGGAGAGGCCCAGTGATTCCTTTCTGACTTAAGAAAGAAAACTTAGTACTACTTGTTTATTCCTCGAGGAGGCAGAGTGATCAAATTAACCATTACTATAAGAGTAAGAAGATGCCCTGGAGGAGGGCACGGCAACCCACTCCAGTATGCTTGCCCGGAGAATCCCATGGACGGAGGAGCCCATGGGGTTGCAAAGAGTCAGACACGCCTGTCTGACTAAGCACATGCACTCAGGGGTGAGACATGGGAAAGGGAGGCGCCAGGAAGGAGTGCTGACTTTGGGCAGTTCTGGGGCCTTTTACAGACAGAGTCACCCCCTTGCCTCCACCACAGGTACGGCATCTTACGCTTTGCTGGAAACAGCTTTGCAAGGAGACATTTTTGACTGATAGTGTTTCTCTTCATTTTTTTTTTTAAGTATAAAAAGAGAGGAAACATTTTTTCCTTATCATCTTGCCAAGATATCTCTTCCAATGAGTAGGAGGGCCTGTGGGTCCCAGGCTGGGTGATTGGAACCTATCAACTGGGGTGGGGAGATATTGCAAGAGTTACTTACAGCTGAGAAACCAAGAAGCTCAGAACTTAGGCTGCGGAAGGACGCCCCCTGACAGGCAGCACCTTGGGCAGCTGCAGACCCTGCGTGGGGTGCTGTTCAGTCACCGAACCACGTCTGACTCTGCGACCCCATGGACTGCAGCACTCCAGGCTTCCCTGTCCATCACCAACTCCTGGAGTTTACTCACACTCATGTCCATCCAGATGGTGGTGCCATCTAGCCATCTCATCCTCTGTGGTCCCCTTCTCCTTCCGCCTTCAATCTTTCCCAGCATCAGGGTCTTTTCCAAAGAGTCGGCTCTTCACATCAGGTGGCCAAAGTACTGGAGTTTCAGCTTTGGCATCAGTCCTTCCGATGAATATTCAGGGTTGATTTCCTCTAGGATTGACTGGTTTGTTCTCCTTGCTGTCAAAGGGACTCTCAAGAATCTTGTCCAACACGGGAGTTCAGAAGCATAGATTCTTTGGTGCTCAGCCTTCTTTATGGTTCAGCTCTCACATCCTTACATGACTACTGGGAAAACCATAGCTTTGACCATACAGACCTTTGTCAGCAAAGTGATGTCTCTGTTTTTAATATGGTGTCTAGGTTTGTCATAACTTTTCTTCCAAGGAGCAAGGATCTTTTAATTTCGTGGCTGCAGTCACCATCCACAGTGATTTTGGAGCCCAGGAAAATAAATCTACAGTTTCCACTTTTTCTCCATCTATTTGCCATGAAGTGATGGAACCAGTTGCTGTGATCTTGAGTTTTTTGAATGCTGAGTTTCAAGCCAGCTTCTTCACTCTCTTCTTCCACCCTCATCAAGAGGCTCTTTAGTTCCTCTTCAGTTTCTGCCACTGGGGTGGTGTCACCTGCATCTCTGAGATTGTTGGTATTTCTCCCATCAGTCTTGATTCCGCTGCAGACCCTGTGTGGGCCTCCCTGCCCCTCTTGGTGTTGCCTTTAGCCGGGTGCCCCTGTGGCCGTGTGGGGAGCCCTGTGGCACAGCCTCGTAGCTGGAAGCTCCCGCCCAGGAAGAGGTGGAGAGTGGGGACCTGGTGCCCGCCTGCCCTCCTGGGAAGTGACGTGCAGCCTGCCCCGCTTCCCGTAGGTCGCATCCGAAACACCCCGGAAACGGACGAGTCCCTGATCGACCCTAATATCTTGTCGCTCAGCATCCTCTCGTCCGGATACATCTGCCCGGCCCAGGACGACCGGTGAGTCCGCTCGGGGTTGGTGCTCTCTGGAGGAGGGCCCGGGATGTGTTCTCAGCCCCCACCTGGCCTGCCTGGCTGCGCTGGGCCTTGAGCTCTCCAGGCCCTTCTCCTGGCCCTCCAGGAGGTGGTGCAGGGAGGGGCCCCTGGTGAGCTGTTGCCCAGTCACTTGATGGAGGGGCACACAGGCGTTGCCGGCGGAGGAGCTGGGTCCTGTCCTCAGGACTCTTGTGGCCGGGAGGCAGCATGGGGTGGGTGAACGGGCTGGGCTTCCCAGCCACGCTGCTGCGAGCACATGTCCCCTTTAGCAGGCGTCCTCCCTGCGGCCCAGGGTCCTGGAGCAGCTCAGGGTCAAGCTGGCCAGTGGTCTGGCATCCCAGGGTGGGGGTGTGCCCAATGGCATGGCTTGGCACACACTCCTCCTCACTGGGTTTGCCGGGCTTGGGGGTTTTGGGGGAGAGGCCTCTGGGGGCCAGGCTGGGGCAGACAGCTCCCTGCCAGAGCTGCTCTCCTGGGGGGACGTCGGTAGGCTTGGCTCTGTCTGAGACGCTGCTTTCTGGGGGCGTGGGGACATGGGGACGGGGCTCCCGAGCTCTGAAGGCTTGACCTGGCCTAAGAGGCAGAAGCCGAGAGCTGACCCCAAGCTCCAGCTGTGGGCGTCTCCACGGGCTCCTGTGCTGCGTTTGTAGGAAGTGTCTTGAGCGCTGGGTGCGCTGGAGCGGGTGGGGCCCCCTTTGCCAGGGGAGCTGGATCCGTAAGAATAAAGGGTCTTGGTCCAGACAGAGCTGGGCTTCCTCGCAGACTCCCCACAGAGTGGGCAGCAACCCACAGGGGCAGGCATGGCTCTGTTCCAGCCCTGCCCCGGAACCTTCCGGAGGAAACGCAGCCTGCACTCGTGTCCAGAGGAGGGAGGGTTGGATGAGGATGCTGGGAGGTGTTCTCTCGAGGGTGGGGGCACCATGACAGGCAGGCTGGGCTTACGGGAACAGGGGTGCGGCACGTGCGGCAGGCCCGTCACCGTGAGGACGCAACCTGGAGACACAGCAGAGGGCCTGGCGCCCTCTGCGTGGGCTGCCTGCGGGGACCCGGGCCTCTGAGACTGGAACCCGGGGGTGGGGCTGAGGGGACCCGTGTCACCAGGGAGGGCTCTGGCACGCCGAGTGCCCCTGGGGACCTGGAAAGTGACCTCAGCGTTCCCCCAGCCTCTGGCCCTCCCTTTGTCCTGGCAGCGCCTCCATTCTTGGGCTAGAAGGCGCGTGGACCAGAGAGGAGGAGGGTGTGGGTGCCTCTGGGACCGTGTTTCTGGGCTCCCGTCCTCCAGCCGGCACAGTGGCTGCGGAGCACGTTCTGGGGAGCTTAGGGGGCTGGACCTCGGGTCAGTGGGGCTTTGGCTGAAAAGGTTCACCCTGCTCCTGGAAGTCAGAGCACCCGTCACTGCCGGGCAAGGCCTGTGCCCTGGGGACCGCGGGACGAGAGGCCAGCTCAGGTGCCGGAGGTCAGGGCCCCCGAGGGCTCCAGGAAGCCCCCAGACCAGAGTCCCTGCCCGCAGCTGCTTTGGCCCTGCTTGACTTCCCCTCCTCCTGCTGTCTGACCCCAGCACGGCCCTGACCCGAGCCCCGCCCTGGGGAGAGTCTCGGGGACCCCCTCAGCAGGTGGCCCCAGGCGGGCTGCATGCGGAGGCTTGCTTGCCTTCCAGCAGCCCCGCCCAGGGCCCTCCTGTCCCCTGGACCCCAGCTGACGCCCTCAGAGCTCCGCGGGTGATGGGGCAGGCGCTCTCCCCGCCTGGAGACCCAGGCCAGCCTTGGGCCCTGCGCCTCAGCTGCCCACCCGCTTTGCCACGGCCCCCGTCCCCCCGACCCCCGCTCAGGGTCCCCAAGCTGTGTGGCCTCCCGGCTCCGACGGGCCACCGCCTGCCGCGGATGCTCCTCCGCACTGCCCCCTGCCTGCTCCGCTGCCGCTGCCCCCCCGGCCCCCGCCCCCACTAACCTCTGATTGTTTGTGTTTTGCAGGCAGTTTCTTGATTCGGACATGCCTAGGTACCATCCGTGCCCCTGGTTTCTTTCAGCCTGCCCCCACTCCACAGCCCCGAGATCTCATTCCAGCTTTCGGGCCCCTCCACACTCGCTCACCTCCTCGTCTGTCTCTGCCGTCTTCTCCTCCCGTTTTATTTCCTTTTTCCTCTCCCCGTCACACCGCTTCCTCCCCATCACCCTCCCCCCCGTGGCTGAGCCCCCCGCCCTCCACTCTTGATCTTGGCTGCTTCGGTAGTTTCTGCCCTTGTAGACGCTGGCTGGCCTCCCCGCTCCCCCCACCCCTGAGCCTTGCCCGTGCCCCACCTCGCCCCAGCAGGAGCAGGCGCCCGCATGCAGGCTGGCCGGCCCCCTCCCCACACAGTGAGAGAGCAAAGGGGGTACGTAGTGGGCGCAGGACGGGGGCGGACAGGCATGGCCCGGCCCAGCCCTCCCTACTCTGCCCCACCGCCCCGGGTGCAGCCCCTCGCCGAGCCAGGCTCCTGGCGTGGCCACCACACGCCCTTCAGGAAATGGGTGGGTGGTGAGGGGCGAAGGGCCCGGCTCCGGACTCGCCTGGCCCCAGGACCAGCCCCCGAGTCACGGGCTCCTGGGCCAGCCACGGAGATCCTCCCCACCGGGGTTCTGGGCTTGGAGGCAGGGTGCAGGGTCCTGGAGGCCCCGGGGTGGACGGACTTGCAGTCCCTGTTATAGACCCTGTCCCTGAGGCCGCGGTCTGTTCTGGGCCCTGTGGACTGTGGCCAGAGCTCGGTGCCCTGGGGTCTCTGTTCTGGAAGAGGAGGGGAGCAGTGGAAGGCCCCCAGTGAGGATGCCTGGTTCTCAAAGGGGCGTGGGGCGTGGGGCAGTGCTTGCCCCTTCTTGGGGGGTAACCAGAGGAGAGGGCAGGGCACCAGCCAACCTGCTGAGGTCAGGTCTGGCGTGAGGTGCTGGGACGGATGGTCACTCTGTGCCCCGGGCATCTCTAGCTGAGGCCCCAAGGGGTGGTCAGCAGGCTGTGGTTCCTGTCAGTGTGTCCCCAGGGTATGCACACCCAGGGCAGGATCAGGCCCTCCCTGGGGACAGGCGGCTGGCTGTGGCCGGGACTCTGTCAAGGAAGACCTGCGGTGAGGCTGCACTAGAGGAGGGTCACATCCTTGCGGGGCCCAGAGAGCAGGGACCTGCCCCTCTTGGGCAGCCTGGAGGGCTTCCTGGAGGTGGCAGCCTGCCAGGTGGTCCTGGAAGCAAACTGGGCCCGCCGTGGCGGCTGCAGCCTGCAGTCTGCCTGTTCTCAAAAGAGCTCTGGGGTTCATCCCCGGAGGGGACCCGACTTCGGGGCTGTTTCCCTGATGAGTCCATCAGTACGATCATACAGGGGTGTGGGCATTTTGTTACAGTTTGCGTGTCCACAGTCAGCCCGGTGTGATAGAGGCGTGCTCAGGCTGGTCCAGGACACCCTATGCAGGTACATCATGAAATAGAAACATTCCCCGTGGCCAGGAGGAGACGGCCGTGGGGGTGGGGGGTCCTACTCAGCAGGGCCTTAGCACCAGCCCCCAGGCTGCAGAAGGACCTCACCCCAGGCCCCAGGTGCAGAGCTGGGCTCGTGGGCCCCCAGTGGCCTTGGCCTGCAAGAGGAGGCCCAGAGAACTGGGAGGCGCGAGGGGTCAGAGCCCCGAGCCTTGGGTTAGGGCCTGCCTCACGCAGCAGGAAGCTGCTGTGGTGGGAGGTTCTGGGGATGAGCAGAGGGTCCCGTCCCAGATGTCTGGGGTGGGGTGGGGCCTGGGGCTGCAAGCTGGCCGGGCTGGCTGTGTGAATGTGCACGTGTGGCAGGGACTTCTGGAGCCTGCGGTCCATCCCGTAGGCCGGGGACGCTGTGAGGGCTGCCCCAGCGTGTGAGACTAGATGAGATGAATCGGACAAGCTCTAAGGAGGGCCCTGCACGCGGAGCTTTGTTAACGCGTGTGGTGTGGTTATTTTCACTGCTGCCTTGTCGTTCAGTCGCTCAGTTGTGTCCAGCTGTTTGCGACCCCATGGGCTGCAGCACACCAGGCTTCCTTGTCCTCCACCAGCTTCCGGAGCTTGCTCAAACTCCTGTCTGTGGAGTCAGTGATGCCATCCCACCATCTCGTCCTCTGTCGCCCCTTCTCCTCCTGCCCTCAGTCTTTCCCGGCATCGGGGGCTTTTCAGTGAGTCAGCTCTTCGCATCAGGTGGCCAGAGTATTGGCGCTTCAGCGTCAGCATCAGTTCTTCCAATGACTACTCAGGGTTTATTTCCTTTAGGATGGACTGGTTTGGTCTCCTTGCAGTCCAAAGGGCTCCCTAGAGTCTTAGCACTTAATTTGAAATACTCCTAAAGCACAAACCTCCTCAGCAAAGAGCCTAGTTTTTAAAACGCTCTCACTCTCACGGTAGGGAGTGAGGAGGAGAGCTGGTGACCCAGCCTGACCCACAAAGAGTGGGTCGGACCCTCCACCTTCCACCGGGTCCGTGCGTCTTACCCGGGCTCACTCTCCTGCCCCAGGGCTCCCAGTGCCCGGGGCAGAAAGGGGCCACAAGACCCTCTAAAGTAGGGCAGTGTTGAGGCTGGGGACGAGGGTGGTCCACAGTGACCCTCACCCCTCCCAGCAGGCACAGGGTTGGATTTCTCCAGACAGGTGGCTCAGGTCCCCCGAGGGCTGCCCCAGCCTCCCCGGACAGGCCCGGGTCGGGAACCTGCAGAGTCTCCTCTCTGTCCTGTTTGCTGCACCATCGACGGGACACGACCCCCACTCACTCATTCATTCACCCGTCACACGGAACACGACCCCACTCACTCATTCATTCACCCGTCACACGGGACACGACCCCACTCACTCATTCATTCACCCGTCACACGGGACACGACCCCACTCACTCATTCATTCACCCGTCACACGGGACACGACCCCACTCACTCATTCATTCATCACTCGTGAGCCATGTTCTGCGATTGTTCAAAAGGGATTAAAGACTAAACAGGGGGAGTCTTGTCTCCAGGAAGCTCAGAGCCTGCTGAGGAGCTCATTTGTCCCCTCAGCCCTCGATCCTCCCTTCCCTCCGTCCCTCTGGTCAGAGTGCTCACTCTGCGTGGCAGGAGACGCCGCTCGGCTGTGCAAAAGTCACATCCAGATACAGAGCTGCATCTCTGAGGTTCAAGGCCGTTCCCCTGCTCTTAGCCGCGTGGCTGCACTCTGTGATCATGGTCCCCGCTGGACAGGAGGGCTGCCCTGGCTGCAATTCAGGGGGCTCAGATCACCTTCCCTGAGTTCCTAGGCCACTTCTAAAGGTGACTCTTTCAAGAAATGTACTTCCCAGAGCCTAAGGCGTTTCTGGTTGACACCTCGAGGGAAGGGTTTCATGTGCAGATTCTCAGCAGACCCTTTCACACCAGGCTGCCCACTGGGCCTGCCCATGGGCGCCCATGGCTGTGACGCTTGTCAGAAGTTGTCTGAATGAGCCCTGTCAGGCCATCGCAGCAGGGGTGGTGGTCATACTCAGAGTGCCCAGGGGGTCGTGCTGGGAGCCCTGAGATTCTCTTACCTCCCCCCGGGCAGCCCCTGGGCCTCTGAGCACCTCAGGGCCTCCAGCCCCAAGAGGGTGCAGTTCAGTTGAGTTCTGTCAGTGAGTCGTGTCCGACCCTTTACAACTTCATGAACCTCAGCATGCCAGGCCTTCCTGTCCATCACCAACTCCCGGAGTTTGCTCAGACTCATGTCCATCAACTCAGTGATGCCATCCAACCATCTCATCCTCTGTTGTCCCCTTCTCCTCCCACCTTCAATCTTTCCCAGCATCAGGGTCTTTTCAAATGAATCAGTTCTTCGCATGAGATGGCCAAAGTGTTGCTGAAGCTCTAGCTTCAGCATCAGTCCTTCCAATGAATATTCAAGACTGATTTCCTTTAGAATGAACTGGTTTGATCTCCTTGCAGTCCAAGGAGATCAAGAGTCTTCTCCAACACCACAGTTCAAAAGCATCAATTCTTCAGTTCTCAGCTTTCTTTATGGCCTAACTCTCACATCCATACATGAGCTGGAAAAACCATAGCTTTGACTGTACAGACGTTTGTTGGCAAAGTAATGTCTCTGCTTTTGAATATGCTGAGAGGGTGCGAGGCAGGACTAAGGGGCTCCCGTGACACAGACCTGGGAGAGTGGAGCCCTGTCTGACAGGACCCCTGCCTGGCCACAAAGTCACGCTGATTGAACAAGAAATGAGGCGGAGAGGATGTTTTGCAACGCATGACATTTTCTTTGTCAACAGCTTTTTTTTTAACTTGTTATTTTTAACCATTTTTATATTTTGGCCCTACAACATGTCATGTAGGATCTTAGTTCCCTGACCAGGGTCAAACCGGTGTCCCTGCAGTGGAGGCTCAGAGTCTTAACCACCGGACCGCCAGGGAAGTCCCAACAAAACTTCTGAGTTTCCAGTGTTCCCCATGTGGGTCCTTGCTTGTTTGAGCCTCACACTGTCTGTCCCAGAATTGAACCTGGGGTGGTCCTGTCTCCAGGTCTGTGCTGTTTGACCCCTTAGGCCACCAGGCAGGGCCCCTCCTCCAGGACCTCCTTCCCGCCTGGAGGGCTCACTTGGGGTCAGGAAGTCAGCCGAGCCTCCTGGACGTGGATGGAGGAGTGTGAGGGCCGCAGGGCTGTGCGGATGGGGATTCTCCGCATGGCCGGGGGCTCTGCTGTGGGTGCAGCCTGGGCGCCCGCCCCTTTTCAAGCAGGGTCCAGAGTGTGGCACGTGGCTGGCAGGGCAGACTAGGCCCCGAGGCCTCACCAGGGGAGCGGCTGGGCTGGCCCTGCTATGGCTCAGAGTTTCCCCAGGATGCCTGGGTACAGAGGGTCCGCAGGATGACGGGCGAGCTGACCGTGAAGTGCTGACTCTCTGCCCTCAAGGCGGCCGTGCTCGGCATCTCTGCCTCCGGTGCGAGGGCCCTGGAATCTGCATTCCTGACCAGTTCTCAGTGAAGCGGATGCTGTGGCTCCAGAGGCCCCATGTCTGGGCCACCCGTCCCCCTTAGTGGCACCGGGGTCTGGCTGAGTGTTGCTTAGACAGAGGGAGCAGCGCTGTGGGGGGTGGGGCGGCAGTTCCTGGGTGACCTGATGCCTGCTTGGGTATGGGGGCCGGGGCCAGGGCGGGGAGGGAGGGGTCCTGCCTCCCAGTCGCCGCTTGGGTACACCGTGGCTCCCTCTGAGCCCACTGGGTCTGAGCTCTTTGCCATGTCATCGAGGGGGCACGAGTCAGTGCCTCCCACACCCTGTCCAGCAAGCTTGGGGCCCCTGTGTGACCACCCGAGTCCCACACGGCAGGTGGCCGCTGCCCTGCCCTGCTGGGGTGGGCTGGGCCCTTGCCAAGGGAAGGAAGCCCTCCGTGTCCTTCAGCGAAATTTGAGGCAGGCCGACAGGGGGCAGCACTGAGCCAGGTGCTGGGTCAGTGGGAGCGTCTGAGGCGAGGACTAGTCCTGACCCACGCCGCGCAGGCGCTGTCCTCCGCTCCACACCGGCTCACTTAGCCGGCAGGACAGTGACCACCACCGTCCGACCAGGAAGCAGGGCGTGGTGTGTCTGCTGACAGCCCAAGGTCACGTGCTGTGAAGTGGCATCGCTCCGAGCTGGGCTGCAGTGGGCCTCTGGCTCTGCATGGGCCCGGCCCCTCAGAGCTGGGGCATCTGGGGGCCCCGGGGACAGAGGGCATCTCTCTGGGTCTGGGTGGCAGCTCCAGGCATGCCCAGCTGGTCCTGCTGGGGACGAACCCAAGGACACGGGGCAGGGGGGTGTCTGCAGTGCCCAGGCTAGGGGCTCAGAGTGGGCCCCCCACCCCTAGGGGCTCAGAGTGGGCCCCCCCACCCCCCGGGGGTTCAGAGTGGACCCCCACCCTCGTGTGCTCAGCGTGGGCCCCCCCCACCCTGTGGACTCAGTGGGGCCCCCCCGGGTGGTGTCTGGCCCCGGGCATGGCGGTCAGCAGCCCCGTGGGCAGCGTGGTGCGGCGCCCGCCTGCTCCGTGTCAGTCAGCTTGTACCCGGCCGGGTGGCGGTGCTCGTTCTGACATGTGGTCTCTTCTGTGTGTGCGTGTGTCCTGGCCGCCTCCGCCTTTAGCGTTTCGTTTGGAAGCAACACTAGGTACAGCTTGCTTTTCTCCTCCGCGCCCGCGGGCCGCCCCCTCCGGTCTTCAGTCTCCCCTCCCGCTCCCCGTCCGCCCTCCGGTCCCCCCGCTGTCCTCACCTCCTCCCTGTGGGTCTGCCTCCGTGACGTGCCCGGCGCTGGCCCTGCCCTGTCCCGCTGCTTCTCCTGTGCCCCTGAAGTGTGCCGCGGAGAAGGGGCGGCCCCTTCGCGGCCTCGCTGCCCTGCCGTCCACACCCCAGGCGGGGCTGGCCGTGCGGGGGCGTGTGCGGCGCCCTGCTTGTGCTGACCTGTTCTCTGCCGTGTCTTCGTGGGGATGCGGGTTGGAAACCGGAGAAGCTGGGGCTGCCAGGGCCCGCAGAGCGGCCATGCTGGGGCTTGAGGCAAATTCCCAGCTCATGAGTGACGGTCCTCAACTCTTAGGCCGGGACTGAGGCAGGGGTTTAGGACAATTGAGAACAGAAGCTGTTGGGTAACAGGAAAGCTGGCCAGGAGTGGAGGCCACCACTGGTCTGGCCCCTGAGGCTGCCCCGAGCCGCCCGTGGCGTGGGCTCCTGGCCGCTCGCTCCTGCTCTGGTCGTTACTTTCTGACTTAGACACTGGGGACAGAAAGAAGCACCTGCTGCCTGCTCTGTGGGGCCCGGCCGTGGCGGCAGGGGCTGTGCTGTCTCCTGGGGGCCGCCCTGGTTTCCACCCCCAGCATCATCCCCCAGGGTGGTCAGTTGGGGAGGAGATGCCGCAGAAAGGTCTACAGACCCGGCAGGCTCCCTTCGGGTCCAGGGAGAGGCCGCGCACCTCCTTACTCAGGCTCGGGGGTCCCTCGCCTCTCCTCCCGTGATCACAGCTCCTGTCCCCTCCACCCTCCTATTCCCGCCTTAGCTCCAGAACCCTGGGCTGAAACTTCCCATCCCCCAAGGTGGTGCTCAGAGCGCTCCAGGGCCCCCTCTGGTGGGGTGTCCGGTGCCGCCAACCTGCCCCGTCCTGAGTAAGGAGGGGTCTGTCCTCCCTGGACCCTGGCCCCAGCGGCTCGCCCTGCAGGTGGCCCACATGTCCGTCTGTCTCTGTGTGTCCGTCTGCATGTCCCCGTCCCCGCTGAGAGCACACCACACTCCGTCATCTTTCTACCTCATCTCTGCTTCCTCCTAGAACCTTTTACCAGTTTGAGGCTGCGTGGGACAGCTCCATGCACAACTCCCTCCTGCTGAACCGGGTCACCCCTTACCGAGAGAAGATTTACATGACCCTCTCTGCTTATATTGAGGCAAGAAACCCGTGTCCAGGGCCTCCCCCCAAATCACCTGCCCCCCCCAGCCTGAGTTGCCCGACAATGGACAATAAGGGTGCTTGTTAGTCCCACACAACCCCAGTCAACCTGTTGTCTTCCCAGAGGGCTTCTTGAGTCCTTGAGTTTAATCTGTGTACTTTTAATGGGAATGCTCAGAATTAGTCAGTTCCTCTATCTTTAGTGTGTGGGTTTGTCCTTGGGGTTGCAAGATGGCTGCAGCACCACCAGACGTTGCATCTGTGTTCCAGACACCACAAGAACAGAAGCCTCCTCTTCCCCATCGCAAGGGTCTCTGGCTGTGACTCCCTTGGAAGCATAGGAGAAGCTGGGGGTGTGGGCATTTCTCACGGGTGCAACAGCCGGCGGGGCGGTAGAGACAGAAGTACCCAGCCACCCTGCCTCCCTGCCCCAGAGTCTAGTCACTGTGGCTGTAACGTGGGGGCCAGTGTGAGCGCCCCGTGGGGTGAGCTTTGCTCAGGCTGAGCAAATACTGGTAGGGCACCGCCGAAGCAAGACCCCAGGACACATCCGCGCTGTCGGTGGTCACCCTGGAGCTTCAGGAAAACGAGAACCTGCTGTTTGAGACAGTGGCGCGCTCGTCGTGCAGTGGCCTCCCGTGGCCTTCAGGGTTGGCCTGGGCGCACAGACAGGGTCCGGTCAGACCCTCACAAACGTTTGGGGCCGTGTGTTGCCCCAGTTCCCTGGGGAGGAGGCTGAGGCCCGTGTCCGGGATGTCGGGGTGTCCTGCGGGGACACCCAGCATCTCCAGCTGGAGTTGGTTCAAGGTGGGGGCAGAGACGCTCGCCTGTGTTGGGGCTGCCCTGGGGACGGGGGAGAGGGGAGGGTGTGGGGCTGCAGGCGGCGCAGCTCTTGGGCCTCCCCCGGGAGGAGAGGCCAGGGGGCTGGGTCAGCCCGGGCGTGCCTGCCCTGAACCCAGAGAGGAGAGGCCTGAGGGCTGGGTCGGCACTGGCGAGTCTGCGCTGAGCCCCGGAAGGAGAGCCCCGGGAGAAGAGGGCTGGGGGGCTGTGTCAGCCCAGGCAAGCCTGTGCTGAGGGTCTGGGGCTGAGGCCGGGGGGCTGGGTCGGCCCGGGCGAGCCTGAGCTGAGCCCTGGAAGGAGAGGGCCAGGGGGCTGTGTCGGCCCAGGCGAGCCTGCGCTGAGCCCCCGACCCCGCAGATGGAGAACTGCACGCAGCCGGCCGTGGTCACCAAGGACTTCTGTATGGTCTTCTACTCGCGTGACGCCAAGCTGCCCGCCTCGCGCTCCATCCGCAACCTGTTCGGCAGTGGGAGCCTGCGGGCCTCGGAGAGGTGAGCCCGCCAGGAGCTCTCTCCGGCCAATCTCGCTTGGACCAGCGGGGGAGGCCTCTGCGCACTTGTGGGGACACGGATGTTGTGTTGGGGGGCGGGAGAGAGCTGGGGTCTGCCTGCCAGGTGTAGCAGGAAGGCCTGTGTGTCCACTCTGGGGCTCCCATGGGTGGTCCTGGGTGACCTTCCTCCCCAGCGGCTGTGGGGCCCTGTTGCTGGGCAGCGTGAACACTGGGCCCAGGGGAGGTGGGGACAGAGGGACCCTGGACGGCACATCCCCAGGGATGTGTGCTGAGCCAGGCCTCCCGGCACCCGGGGGGGTCAGACCCCAGGCCCAGAGTCCTCTCGCACTCTGACCGCGCTCTGCATTCCTGGGGGAGGGGAGGAAGGCAGTGGAGGGACCCCACCCCAGGATCGGGGACACCCAGGGTCCCTGCTGGTCACCTTCAGCGATGCTCACACACCCTGTGTTGTGGGCGGCCGCCCCGGGGGGCACAGCCGGGAGGAAAGAGCGTGGGGGTCCTGGATGGCCATGACCCTGTGACCCTGTCATCCAGGAGGTCACCTTGGGACCGTGGACCCCCCTCCATGAGTGGGTTAGTGGGGTGCCCTAGGCAGAGTCAAAGGTCCCAAGACAAAGGGGGCCCAGCGGGGGTCTGGGACGGGGACCCTGACACCGCAGCCCCCACTGCCTGGCATGCGGGCCGTGGGACTCGTGCCCAGAGTGCGTGTGATGGTGAACGGGTGCCCGGCCATCGTCATGCGGGTAACAACGCCCCCTCCACAGCAACCGCGTGACAGGCGTGTACGAGCTGAGTCTGTGCCATGTGGCTGACGCGGGCAGCCCAGGTAGGCATCTGCCCTGCGCCCTCTGGGCGGGGGTTGGGGGGGCACTGATGGAAGTCAGGGAGAAGGGTCCACGGGTGACCTCGGCTACGGCCGTGCGGGGAACCCCTCACCCAGAGACCCTGGGGGGCTGGAGGACGGTGGGGGCGGGCGCAGCCCCCGTGGGGTACGCCACGTCCGCGGCCCGTGCAGGCATGCAGCGGCGGCGCCGGCGGGTGCTGGACACGTCCGTGGCCTACGTCCGCGGCGAGGAGAACCTGGCGGGCTGGAGGCCACGGAGCGACAGCCTCATCCTGGACCACCAGTGGGAGCTGGAGAAGCTGAGTCTCCTGCAGGAGGTGAGGGCCAGGCCCCCGGCGCCCCCCGGACCCCTGCTCCCACCCCAACCTCACGAGCTCGCCCGCCTGTCATGGGGCTCAGAGCCTCACGATGGCCCCCGGCTTCGGGCGGAAAGTTCGCACTTGGTCCAGCTGCAGACTGGGTGGCGTGTAGCAGAGATGAGAAAGACACTGGGAAGAGAACTGGGGGGCGCGAGGCCCTTCGGTGGCTCCGGTCAGGACAGCCCGTGCCCAGCAGCGGGCACTGGCCGCCGGCTGCGGCAGGGTGGAAAGAGGGTGTCAGGTCCGCGTCCGTCCATGTTCTGGGCCCTTCCCGAGGCTGTGCCCCCGGAGCTTGTCCGTCCGCTTGCACCAGGGCACGGGCAGGTCTGCGGGCTCCACGGGGCCCGCCCCACCCTGTGGGCACAGAGTGAGGCCGTGCTCACGCCCCGCACAGGTGGAGAAGACCAGGCACTACCTGCTGCTGCGAGAGAAGCTGGAGGCGGCCCAGCGGCCCGGCCCTGAGGCGCTGTCCCCCGCCTCCAGTGAAGACTCTGAGGCCCACGGCTCCTCCAGTGCCTCCTCCCCGCTCACGGCTGAGGCCCGGCCAGCATCCCTGGAGGCGCCCAGCGAGCGGCAGCGGGAGCTGGCTGTCAAGGTGGGTGGCCGGCCAGCCTGCAGGTGGGGGACCTGGGAGAATGAAGGCCCCAGGGCCCTGGAGTCACCGTGACCTTGTCCCTACCCCGCCCCACCCACACTGGGACTCAGGGACTGTTTACAGCCTCCTCCCCCAAGTGGGGCCCCCCTCTTGAATACTCACACTGACGGGGAGCTCACCAGCTCCCCAGAGCTGGCCCTTTATCCCGCTGGGTGGGCCACGGGGAAGACCTCCTGCACTTCGTGTGCCCCCACCCCCTCCTTTGCCCAGGCACCAGCCTGCTGCAGGAGGCTTCCTCAGATGGAAGTCAGGGGCTTCCCTGGGAGAGGTGGGGTGCTGCCCACCTCCTCCTGGGGTGCCTGGCCCCTCAGCCAGTTGCTCACATCCACATCTGAGCCAGGTCCTGGGGGCTCCTGACCGGGCATTTTCTCTGCCCACAGTGCTTACGGCTCCTCACCCACTCCTTCAACAGAGAGTACACCCACAGCCACGTCTGCGTCAGCGCCAGCGAGAGCAAGGTGGGCACGGGGCGGGGGCGCCCGTGGGACTCTCGGCTCCAAGAGGGAACTCGGGTTTTCTTAGGGACACCCCTCCACCAGCCCAGAGGGATGCCTCTGAGCTCAGGGCTGGAGGCCAGGGCCCGCGCAGGGCAAGAGCGAGGTGCACTCCTCTGCCCACTGTCCCCAGCAGCAGCGCTGTCCGACCTGGCCTCACCCCACTGCCCCTGTCCTGGGTGAGTCCAGCCCCTCCTTGACTTCCGTCCTCACCCAGGGGCCCACTGGGGCCGGCAGCCTCAGGCCTGTCCCCCCAGCTCCTGTGCTGCCCTGCACGGAGCCTCTGGCGGGGGTCCTGCCCGCGTCCTCACTCGGCCCTGCGGGGGGCCTGCCCTCTGCCCTCTCGCTGGCCTCTCCCTCTGCCCAGAGCTTCTCTCGCCGTGGCCGTGGGGCTACACGTGCTGATGGTACACATGCCTTCCCCGGTCCTCGCCCAAGGGTCCTCCCATTCCCCTGAGGCAGAGCCCGAAGCCCTGGGTGGGGCAGGCAGGAGGGTCCGGCCTGCAGTTGGGGTGGGGGGTGTCCTCCCACAGGGGCCCTGCGCTGGCTCAGAGAACGCCATCTCCTCTGCAGCTCTCCGAGATGTCGGTCACCCTGCTGCGGGACCCGTCCATGTCCCCTCTGGGGGCCGCCACGCTCACCCCATCCTCCACCTGCCCCTCCCTGGTCGAGGGCCGGTATGGAGCCACCGACCTGAGGTAGGTGCTGGCCGGCCTGCAGGAGTGCACCGCGGCTGGCAGGGGGTGGGGGCGGGGGCTGGATGGCGGGGGCAGGCCGGCTCGAGGCACCGGCATCTGGGGGTGGCCACGCAGCGGGGCAGGGCTCACGCTGCCTTTCCCGGGCCACTTTCTGCTAAAGCATAAATTTAAAATACGCTCTTCCATGAGGCTGGGAACAGGTCAAAACACTCAACGAAAGCCCTTCCCAGTGGTAAATGGAATGAATAGTGGGAGAAGCGGTGACAGAGCAGAGGCCCGGGGCCCTTTGGCTCCACTGGCTTCTGCTGACGTGGGCCCCCAGCTGACACCACTCGCATCTGACCCCGGATCTTGTAGCTCCTTGGGGTCTTTTTCCTCTGACTGAGAAAGGTGTGAAGCCCTTTGGGCCCCATCGTGAGACAGGCCGCGTCGGCCAGCACGTCGGCCCCTCTGGCCGGGCCGCAGACCACCCACTCCCTCCATGCAGATGGTCCCTGAGGAAGCTGAGTCAGCCTCGGTCTAACTTTAGAGATGAGACGGGGAGCCTCTCTCTTGGGGTGGGGGTGGGGGGCCAGGGCGTCCCTGAAGGAGCCGGCGGCAGATGGACCCCGGTGAGTGCCCCGGCGGTCCCAGGGGGTGACGCTGGCCCCCAGGGAGCCTGGCCGAGGTTCCCGGGCCCTCCGGGTCCTGGCCCCCAGGGAGCCTGGCCGAGGTTCCCGGGCCCTCCGGGCCCTGGCCCCCAGGGAGCCTGGCCGAGGTTCCCAGGCCCTCTGGGTGCCCTGGTGCTGCAGTGACTTCATTCTGCTCCCCCAGGACCCCACAGCCCTGCTCCCGGCCGGCCAGCCCGGAGCCTGAGCCCCTGCCCGAGGTAGATGCCAAGAAGCTCCCCTCCCCTGCCCGGGCAGCAGATGCTGACAAGGAGCCCCAGCGCCTGCTGGTGCCTGACATCCAGGAAATCCGTGTCAGGTGTGTGAGGGCCCTGCCCAGCCGGCTCCTGAGGACCCCAGCTCTGCCTCTGCAGGGACGGCAGCCGCCCCAACCTGGGCAGTGCTGGGGGTCAGGAGACCACCCCCCGATCTGGGGCAGTGCTGGGGGCAAGCAGACCCCCCCACCCCACCACCCCACCCCACTCCACTCCATGTGGGGCAGGGGCAGCTCTGTGCTGTAGTCAGGAGACCAAGCCCCCGCCAAACCTAGGGCAGGGGTGGAAAAGGAGCTGATATAGAGGACAGGACAGTGGCCCAGAGCCTGGACGTGCAGGCCCGGTGGGAGGCCGCGGACCGGGCGGGGCTGGTGGGAGGCTGTGGAAGGGGCTTGGGGGTGTGTGCCCAGTGGGAGGCTGCAGAAGTGGGGGTGTTGCCGGTGGGAGGCTGCGGACAGAACGGGGCCGGTGGGAGGCCTTGGAGAGGTAGTTTTGACGTGTCCCCGCCCTGCAGCCCCATCGTCTCCAAGAAGGGCTACCTGCACTTCCTGGAGCCGCACACGGCCGGCTGGGCCAAGCGGTTCGTGGTGGTGCGGCGGCCCTACGCCTACATGTACAACAGCGACAAGGACGCCGTGGAGCGGTTCGTGCTCAACCTGTCCACCGCCCAGGTGGAGTACAGCGAGGACCAGCAGGCGATGCTCAAGGTGCGCCGCGGCCGCGGGCTGGCGGGCAGGGCGGGAGCAGGGCCCGTCCCCCGCGGGCCGCGTCCCCTCACCGCTCGGCCGAAGCAGTGTGACTGGATGTCACGGGTGGGGGTGTCGGGCTCAGCCTCTCGCGTTCCGGGCTCACTCTGCCCACCCGTGAGGCGCGCCGTCCTGGTGACGACCAGCAGTGGGGGGTGGGTCGAGCGTTGGTCCCAAGGACGCTCCAGATGGCTGACGAGACAGTGCCTCTTCCAGAGATGCCCACAGAGCGCATCGGGGGCCCTGCAGGCCCAGCAGCGCACGGGCCCAGGGCAGCCTCCTGCCCCCCGGCTTTGCCGCAGGTCCTCTCTGAGCAGGCGGCAGCCTGGGCCTGTGTGAGGAGCTCTGAGTCCTCCCGGCTGGGGCCTGGGGTTCCTCAAGGTGGGGGGTGTGAGCTCAGCCTGACCCCCAACGCCCACCCCGCCGAGGGCTCAGGCTTGAGAGAAGAGGCGGGATTAACGGCCCCGAGCACACAGCTGAGCCGGGGGCCCAGGGAGGGGACCTTGGGGATGCGAAACAGTGACAAGGCCGCCTGGGGCGTGGCCACGGGACGAGAGGCGCAGGGTGTCCCGCCTGCAGGGCGTCTGGATGGGAGGTCAGGACGGCCCTGACCCTCCCGTGGGTCTCCTTCCTGACCCCCGAGGAGCCGCGGCCGCCCCAGGCTGAGCAGGAGGCCTGGGCCCTCACGGCGGCTCCCTCTGCAGACCCCCAACACGTTTGCGGTGTGCACGGAGCACCGGGGCATCTTGCTGCAGGCCAGCAGCGACAAGGACATGCACGACTGGCTGTACGCCTTCAACCCCCTGCTGGCCGGGACCATCCGGTATGGCCACCCGCGGAGGGTCCCCGAGGCCTCCACAGCCCGTGGTCGGCTGGCGGGAGGTGGCCTCTATGTCGGGACCGCCAGGGCCCGGGTGGGCGAGCCTCGCCCCAGCGGGCAATGCTTTAAAGGAGGCTGTGGGGGCGGGGTGGGGGTGGGGGGGCTGCTCCCACCGAGTCCCAGGGGCAGGAGGCAGAGGGTACCGTCTCCCGGGCGGTTGGGGAGGCAGGGGCGTGCCCACAATGCCCCTCACGCCAGCCTGCGGGCGCCCATGGCCCCCTGACCGCCGCTCCTCTCGGCCCGCAGGTCCAAGCTGTCCAGAAGGAGGTCTGCCCAGATGCGGGTCTGAGCTCAGCCCCCCGCAGGCCCGGCCCCGCCTCCCGTCTCGTCATCGCCATCTGTCAGCGCCGCCCAGCCCCGCCTGCCTCCTGGGACGCCCGCCCTGCCGGGGACCTGCCACACGATCTGTGCCAGCAGAGGCCACGCGTGTCGTTCTTTCTGCAGGAGGCGCCCCGGGTGGGAGGAGCTGGGAGGCGCCGGAAAGGCGGGGGGCAGGAGTCGCGGGCGTCGCCGCCGTTCTCATATTTTTTTAAGCATAGACAGACTTATAATTAACATACACTAGTTAGTGACGTTGAGACAGTCCCCTCAGACATTAACGATAAGACTGTGTTCTATTTATAAGTATTTATTTCTAATGCCTTCACGTAGACCTGTAGGATTCAGACGGACCCGCGCCCTTGTTCCCACACACACCTCCCAAGCCTCTTGGGGACAGACGGGTCGGGGCGGACCCCCGGGAGCCACGGGGATGCACTGCCCCGGCCGGAGCTGAGGCCTGTCCCCACGCACTCAGGGCCGGCCTGGTCCCGGGGCCCGTGTGTGTGTGTGCGTGCGTGTGTGTGTCGGGGGTGTGACGCCTGAAGGCTGAGCAGTGCAGGTGCGTCCCTTCCAGCAGGGCACGTGTCTCACCCGGACGGCAGCCCCTGAGTCGTGACCGTCGGGGACGCTGGCAGCGTGCCCCTGGGAGCAGGCGGGGGGAGCCCAGGCGCCCAGTCTGGGGTGAGAGGGTCAGGGTGGTGCCCGGTGTCCGGGCCGGCTGAGGGCGGGGCTGGGTCTACGAGTGGTCCGGGCAGTGAGGGGCTGTGGGCAGCGTGGGCAGGGGCGAGACGCGGGGTGAGCCCCAGGTTGCCATGGGGAGGAAGCCGTGGACCCCTCTTTTACCAGGAGAGGAGTGTTCAGGGGTCCCGGTGGGGAGACTCCAGGCGGCCGGTGCGGGTGGCCAGTGCCAGCGCTGGGTCACCCGTCTTCCAGGCGCCTTTTCCTGTGTCCGAGGGTGTCGCCGGGTCTGGTTCTGGCCTCTCGTGACAATATCCGTCTCGTCCCCTCTTCAGACTCTGTGCCCGAGGGTTGCCCAGGACCGCACAGGGTCGCCCGGGCTGAGGGTCTGGTCGGGGAACCCACCGGCCCGGGGTCTTCGAGGAGCTCTTCCTCCTCCCAGAGACACAGCCAGCCCCTCTTCAGCTCAGGGCAGAGCAGCCATAGCACAAGGCCCGTCCACTCCGCGGCACCCAGAGCAGGTGGCAGAGGTTGAGGGTCTAGACTAGGACCGAACGCCGTCCAGAAACCGGAAGCCTGAGCCCCTCCGGGGTCCCTGGAGGCCATGCAGAGAGCAGGCTGACGGCTGCTCCGGAACCAACACTGAGCCGAGGTCACAGGCAGGGGAGGATGCGCGGGTGAGCTCTAGGGGTCAGTCCTGAGTGCCCCGCTGTCCTGCGGGGAGACTGGGGCGCAGGGCCCGGGCCACAGCCCCTCAGGTCAGCCAGCCTGAGGCCGCGGCCTCGTCAGGGTCCGAGGCCCTGTGTGGGGGCAGGGCGCCTGGGGCCAGCCAGCCTGCAGAGCCCCTGCCACGCAGGGCGGGCCTGAAGCACTCGCCCGCATCCGGGGCCCCCACAGCCATGCGGGCCCCCACGGCCACTGCGTCCTGGCCTCCTGCCGTCCCGGTGGGAACTTGGCGCTCAGGGTGTCCCCTGCCTGTCACCACCTCCTCTCAGCCTGGGCCTGAGAACTCCGTCTGTGCGTTGGTCAGGAAAGCCACTCTCCTGGGCCGGGTGCCGTGGGAGCCAGCAGAGGTGGTCCGGGACCCCATCCCGTCTGTGACACGGGGGGCCAGTCTGGAGGCCCCAGGGGTCCCCAGGGGTGGGCGCAGGCTGGGAGGTCAGGTGTGGGGTTGAGCTGTGTCCCTGAGGGGAGGGAAGGATGCCGGAAGCCACCTCTCTCGGACAAGTTTTGTTTTGGCGCTTGAGGCTGCTCGGGCTGCAGCTGCCGTGAGTTTGGGGGCGGCCCCGCGGCCCCTCCAGGGAAGGGGCACGCCTTCCGCGGCGGCCCTGGGCGGAGCCCCGGGAGGGAGAGTCTGGGCCCTGGTGACCGGGCTGGGGGCCAGAGGAGGGTGTTGAGAGACCCGTCCGCTTCAAGGACTCTGTGCTCTGAGTGACTGTTCATAAGAAGCCAGCGTCTTGTTCTCTGACAATGTGCGTGCACACACACACGCGCGCGCACACACACACACACACGCGCGCGCGCACACACGCACACACGCACGCACAGCAGGGTGACGGCGGTGACCTCCCGTCAGTCCTGGCCCCTCGCGCCCCTGGACCGGATGAGGCGACACCCAAGGAGGGTCCCTGAACGCCACTGAAGTTACGGCGCGCACGAGGCTGCCACTCCGGTCCCCGCCAGCTCCCCCCAGCGCGGGGACCCCAGAGGCCCCCTGCTTCGTCCCCTGGGACAGACCCGGGCCCCCTGCGGCCGGCCGGCCCCGAGTCCCCCGTGGCTTGTACATACGTGCTTGTGTGGCCCCTGCACCGCGACTGCCATCCCGATGTGACGACTAGTCCCTGCTGTCCTGAACCCAAGTGTTAGGCTCTCGGCTCCTGTCCCGTGTGCCCTTCAGCTCTGTCCAGTTAAGAAATAAAATGGCTCTTTATGCAACACCAGACCCGAGGGTCCCTGCTTGGCTTTACTCGTGCGATGGTCTGTTTGCTGGGGCCTTACAGCCGCGGGGCCAGCTGTCCAGCAGTGTCTGGAGACAGCACGCGCCTCCCAGCGGCCAGGCAGAGAGGGGAGAGAGCCTTGAGGGGTGGGAGTGCGAGGTCGTGTTTATCACGGGAGCATCTACCTGCTTCGCTCAGCACTGGCTGCACCTGTCTCAACAGCTCCAGGTGCCCTCGGGCACGCCAGCCCTGCACCAGCCTCACGCCCAGGCAGCTTCAAGTCCTTCCACGTGGTCAGTGTCACCTCATACTAAAGCTGGACAAAGGCATTCCGTGAAACCATAGACCAATGTCCTTCTTCAACATAGAAACAAATATCCTCAGTAACATTTCACTGAGGGCACGGCAACTCGCTTGAGTATTCTTGCCTGGAGAATCCCATGGACAGAGGAGCCCGGCGGGCTACAGCCCATGGGGTCACAGAGAGTCAGACACGACTGAAGCGACGTAGCATGCGACACACACTACGTTTCACCAAGTTGAATATTGGGGTACATAGAAAGGCTAGGACCCCATGGCCTAGTTGGGTTTATGCTGGGAATGCAAGCTCAGTTCAAGAGCTAATCATTCTAATTCACTTAAGCTAATAAAGGAGAAATTACATTATCATCTCTATAGATGCAGAAAAAGCATTTGATGAAAATCCAATATTGGTTGCTCATCAAAACTTGAAATAGAAGATAACTTCCTTAACGTGGAAAAGCGTGTCCACACTAAATGTATAGCTGACATCGTGTGTGTGAGTGCTCAGTCACTTCAGTCATGTCCGACTCTCTGTGACCCCATGGACTGTACCCCGCCAGGCTCCTCTGTCCATGGGATTCTGCAGGCAAGACTACTCAAGTGGGTTGCCATGCCCTCCTCCAGGGCATCTTCCTGACCCAGGGACCACAGCTGAGTCTCTTCGTCTCCCGCCCCGGCGAGAGGCTTCTTTACCGCTAGTGCCACCTGGGAGGCCCAGCTAGCATCGTACTTAGCAGCAAAAAATGAAGACTTAACGCTTACGACGGGGCACAAGACAAGGATTCCCTCTCTCATCACCCCGATTCAACAAGGTAATGGAGCTCCTAAGCAGGGCAGTAAGGCGAATGAGGAGAGAGCAGGTGCACAGATCAGGAGAGAAGAACGGCTCGCAAGGCAGAAGTCCTAAAGGAATATACCACAAATCTGCTATAATTAACGCATGAGCTAACCAGGGCTGCAGAGTGCAACATCAGTCTACAAACGCTCATTTTACGTATGTTTCATTAAAGTGCAGCTGACTACGTTTCAGATGGTCACCAATGTGACTCTGTTACATATGCATATATGTATATGAATACACACATATATGTATATTCTTCTTCAGATTCTTTTCCATTATATGTTATTACAAGCTACAGAATTACAAACACAAATTTTATTTTTATATACTAGCAATAAACTGTTGAAACTTTAAAAAATTGTACCGTTTGTATTGGCGGCTTCCCTGGTGGCTCAGATGGTAATGAATCCGCCTGCAATGCAGATTCCTGGGTTGGGAACATACCCTGAAGAAGGAAATGGCTACACTCTCCAGTGTTCTTGCCTGGAGAATCCCATGGACAGGGAGCCTGGCGGGCTACAGTCCACGGGGGTGCAGAGAGTCAGACACGACTGAGCAGCTAAGCAAGCATTTATAGCAGCAGCAAAAATAACTATATGTGTATAAATCTAACAAAATCCATGCAGAATCAATATGCCAAACCTATGATAAAACACCGATGAGATAAAGACCTAAGTGAAATGAAGAGTTATATTCATAATTAGAAGGCTCAATATTTATTAAGATGTCATCTCTCCCCAAATTGACTTTTAAATTCAACATGGTCTCAATCAAAATTCCTGTAGATATCAACCACCTGATTCTAAAAGTTACGTAAAAAGTAAAGGCGCTGGAATTGCTGAGGCAAATTTGGCACAGAAAAATAAAGTTAGAAAAGTCAGAATATCCATTTTGACCCACGAAACTACAGGGGTCAGGACAGTGTGGTGTTTCTTTAAATTGGAGTTTGGTTGCTTTATGATGCTGTGTTTCTGCTGTACAGCAGAGTGAATCAGCCACATGCACACACACACCCTCCCTGTTGGGCCTCCCCCCAGCCCACGCCCACCATCCCGTCCTTCTAGGGCCTTGCTGAGCACCGAGCTGCGCTCCCTGGGCCGCGCCCACCATCCCGTCCTTCTAGGGGCCTCCTGAGCACTGAGCTGCACTCCCCGCCAGCTGTCTGTTTTACGCCTGGTGGTGTGTGCGTCAGTCCTGATCTCTTGGTTCGTCGCACACTCCACTTCCCGCCCGCCCCACGTCCGCACATGTGTTCTCTTTATTCCTGACCCGCAGAGATCAGCTGTGCCATTTTTCCAGAGTCCAGGACGGTGTGGTATCGGTGAAGGAACAGACACACAGATCAGTGCAGCACGTGCGAGAACCCAGAAGTGGACGTGCGCATGTGCGCGCGTGCACACACACACACACACAAGTGTAACCAGCTGACGCTGTTTACAAGATGCAAAAGCAATCAACGAAGAAAGGATAGACTTTTCAACAAATGAGGTTGGAACAGTTGGACTCCGATACATCTTTTAAAATGAACATAAACTTAACACCTTATACAAAAAGTAAGTCAAAATGTTACGTAAAATCTAAATCTATAAAATTTCCAGAAGAAAATAATATTACAAGGAAACCTTCAAGCTACAAAGCTAGGCATGGTGTTGTCGGACATGACACCAAAAGCTCTATTCACAGAGAAAGAAATGCAAGGTTGAACTTGATGACAGTGAAGAAGCTCTTGCTCTGTGAAGGAAAATGAAAAGACGAGCTGCAGATGCGGAGAGGATATTCGCCAATCATCCCTCTGGCCCAAGACTTGTCTCAGAATACATTAAGAATCCTCCAAAGTCTCTGATAGGTAAAAAAAAAAAAACCCAACTTAAAAATGCTAAACAGTGCCACTACTCACATACTTATAGGGCTGAAATCAAAAACAAGAAGCAAAACCTGACAATATCAAGTGTTGGTGAGAAGAAGCAACTGGAATGCTTCACTATTTGTGAAACTGGAAAAGCTGCAGTCACTCCGGAAAGGGTTCGGGGCTTCCTTAGAAAGTTAAGAGCACACTTTCATACGACTCAGCAGTCCCACTGCTGGGCATCGACCCCAGAGAAATGACAAAGTGTGCCTTAGAGAAATGGATACACAGATGTTTAAAGCAACTACTCATTGTTGCCCCCCAGGTGGAGCAATATAGAATCAAAACTAAAAGTCAACGGCCTGCCTGTGTACCAGCAACAAACAGCTGGAATTTGAAATTTTAAAATCACCATTTATAGTACTATAGGAGAGAAATAAGGTGGTTTTGTTTTTAATAGATAGGTAAAAATTAAACAAAATATGCTCAGGATCTGATGTAGAAAACAACAAAATTCTGATGAATCAATGGTATAAGTAAATAGACGTTCTGTGTTCACTGACCGCAAGACTCGCTGCTGCGAAGACGTGAGCTTTGCTGGTTGGCGCTAGAGACTCAGTAGGGCTTGCCAGGCGGTGCTAGCGGTGACGAACCCGCTTGCCAATGCAGGAGATGCAGCTTCAATCCCAGGGTTGGGAAAATCCCCTGGAGGACTTAGGGCACACACAGACTCAGCCTCCCCAGCACGCTGCTGGGGCGCCGGCCAGATAGGGACAAGCTGAACCCACAACGTGTATGTCAAGGCCAAAGGCCCAGAAGAGCCAACACAGTACTGAAGAAGAGCAAATTTGTAGGACTCACACCACCCAGCTTCAAGACTTACCATTAGCTTTTAAAACTCAGGATAGGGACTGCCCTGGTTGCCCGGCAGCTAAGACTCACCCTCCCAGCGTTGGGGTCCCAGGTTCTATCCGTGGTTGGGGAACGCGACCCCACATGCCACAACCAAGAGTTTGCACGCTGCAACTGAGATCAAAGATCCCGCTTGCCACAATTAAATAAATAAAAACAAATGCATAACAAATCAAGATAGTGTGATGCCGGTGAACGAGCAGACAAGTAGTAAGGTACAGGAGAGCCCAGAAATAGACGCACACAGAGTCAGCTGATCTTGACAAAGGACACGGGCCATTCAAGGGCACCAGGACAGTCCTCTCAGCAAATGGGGCTGGAGCAAAGGGACACCCACGAGCAAAAAGCATTTTAAAGAATCTGGTCACAGACCTTACACTTCTCACAGACATTCAGACGCTACGTCAAAATGGATCTTGGACCTAAATGCAAAACACAGAGCTAAAACTTCCACAACTACTTATTGGTGTTAAGAAATGGCCAGGACCTGGGCTTCCCCGGTGGCTCAGATGGTAAAGAAAGGAAGTGTTAGTCGCTCAGTTGTGTCCGACTCTTTGTGACCCTGCGGACTGGGTCTCACCAAGCTCCTCTGTCCATGGGATTCTCCAGGCAAGAATACTGGAGCGAGTAGCCATTCCGTTCTCCAGGAGATCTTCCCAACCCAGGGATCGAATCTGGGTCTCCTTCATTGGGGGCAGACTCTACCACCCCCAATCCTCCCCCAATCCAGGAGGAGACTCTATCCTCCTGCAATGCAGGAGTTCTGGGTTCGATCCCTGGGTCAGGAAGATCTCCTGGAGAAGGGCAGAGCAACCCACTCCAGTATTCTTGCCTGGAGAATTCCATGCACAGAGGAGCCTGGGGGGATACAGTCCATGGGGTCGCAAAGAGTCGGACACAACTGAGCGACTAAGCACAGCATAACAGGACCTGGGAGGAAATACTTGGAAAACAATTACAGGACAAAAGACTTGTCTTCAGAACATGTCAAGAATTATTATATCTCAATAATGAAAAAGACACACAACTCAGTAAAAAACAAAAAGCATTTGAATGACCGATGAGTAGGCTCCTGACAATGTGGCTCATATCACCTGTCATCAAGGGAATGCAGCTTCCCACCGCAGAGGGAGCAGACACCAGGAGGAGAGACTGTGGGAATCTTCACAGCATCGCGTTTGTGGACACCAAGCGTCTCCTATCTTGCTCCTACTGTTGTTGTTGAGTCACTCAGTCATGTCTGACCTCATGAATCACAGCACGCCAGGCCTCCCTGTCCATCACCAACTCCCGGAGTCCACCCAAACCCGTGTCCACTGAGTCGGTGATGCCATCCAACCATCTCATCCTCTGTCGTCCCCTTCTCCTCCTGCCCTCAATCTTTCCCACCATCAGGGTATTTCCCAAAGAGTCAGCTCTTCGTATCAGGTGGCCAAAGTATTGGAGTTTCGGCTTCAACATCAGTCCTTCCAATGAACACCCAGGGCTGATCTCCTTTAGGATGCCCTTCTTGCTGTCCAAGGACTCTCAAGAGTCTTCTCCAACACCACAGTTCAAAAGCATCAGTTCTTCGGTGTTCAGCCTTCTTGATGCTCCGACTCTCACATCCATACATGACCATAGGAAAAACCATAGCTTTGACTGTATGCCCTTTGTTGGCAAAGTGATATCTCTGCTTTTTAATATGCTGTCTAGTTTTGTCATAGTTTTCCTTCCAAGGAGCAAGCGTCTTTTAATTTCGTGGCTGCAGTCACCGTCCACAGTGATTTTGGAGCCTAAAAAATCTGCCACTGTTTCCACCTTTTCTCCATCTACTTGCCATGAAGTGATGGGACTGGATGCCATGATCTTAGCTTTTTGAATGATGAGCTTTAAGCCAGCTTTTTCACTCTCCTCTTTCACCCTCATCAAGAGGTCCTTAAGTTCTTCACTTTCTACCATTAGAATGCTCCTGGGAATGTAAACGCTACAACCACCTTGTGGGAAGTAGCAAGAGAACCTCACAGAATTAAGTATTGTCCTGCCCTGTGATTTAGAAAGATTCTCTAGCTACTTACCACCCCCCCAAAACCAAAAACATTTGTCTACAAGGACTTACATGAACTTACTGAGAGCAGCTTTATTTGTATTGTAGGGGGAAAAATTGAAGAAAACTTAAATGTTTGTTCATTATCAGAAAGATGGATTAACAAATTGTGGTTCAGCCATGAAATGGAATTCCATTCAGAATTAAGTAGGAACAAAACTCTGACACTGGAAACAAAACCAGCCCACCTCCCTGCCAGCCCCCTCGTGGAGACGCAGGGCAGACGCAGGACTTGGGTTACATGGGACGGTCCCCAAGCCTCTGATGACCCAAAGCAGGAAGCCGGATACCTCTGATTAGGGGCGGGGCCCACTGGAAGCGACGGGACTTTCTGAGAGCGAGCTCCGCTCCCGCCGGGGTAAAGACGTGTGTGACCTGCGTCTGTGCATGCGTCTCATGGGTGAGAGTTCACTCTCAAGATAGGTGTGCTGCACACCATTTATGTTTTATCTAAAAGTATGAAGTATCTAGAAATACAGCCAGTTCAGGCTGATGACTCGATGTGGATCACTGTCCAACTCCAGGCAGGATTTCTGGTGGTCACGCGTTCTGTGTGTTCCAACCTGGGCAGACCGTGGCCGCCTGGAGACCAGGCCCCACGGGGGAGCCATGGGTGGCCAATGGGCAAGGCGGAGGCCCAGGGCCCCAGGGTGCATGGGAGGTCCACGCAGGCACTCACGCTCTGCGTGAGCCTGAGGAAGTGTGGGGTCCACGAAGACAATCGATTATCTGTAACAGGAAGAGAAGAGAGTTTTACTGAACCCAAACTGAAGACTATCGTCCAGGAAAGAGCTTCCAGATCACTCGGAGGGAGTGCTCCAGAGCAGTTCTATAACTCATTGGAACAGAGAACGTCAAACAAGTCAGGGATGTGTCCCTTCATACCCACCCGGCTCCTCTGTCCACGGGATTCTCCAGGCAAGGATGCTGCAGCGGGCTGCCGTGCCCTCCCCCAGGGGATCTTCCCGACCCGGAGATCGAACTCTCATCTCTTGCTTCTCCTGCATTGGCAGGTAGGTTCTTTACTGCTAGTGCCTCCTGGGAAGCCCTGTGTCCCTTCAAGTTTTCAAACAGCCCAGCACATACTCCATAGCGAGTTACTGTGTCCTCGGCACCTGGGAGGGAGTCTTATTGTTAAAGAAGGGCCAGGAAGGGAAGTATTTAACCTTTGTCTTTAATTTGGATGTTCTTTGTTTTTTCAGTTTAGTTGCTCAGTTGTGTCTGACTCTTTGCAAACTCACGGACTGCAGCACGCCAGGCCTCCCTGTCTGTCACCAACTCCCGGAGCTTGCTCAAACTCGTGTCCATCGAGTCGGTGATGCCCTCCAGCCATCTCACCCTCTGTTTTTATTTATTCATTTACTTTTGGTTGTGTTGAGCGTGCGTTGCTGCCCAGGCCGCTCTCTAGTTGCCATGTTCAGGCTTCCCAGTGCAGTGCCTTCTCTTGCGGTGGACCACGGGCTCTAGAGCACGCTGGCTTGGCAGCTGTCGCCCTGGGCCTGAGAGCACAGGCTCAGCAGTCGTGGAGCACGGGCTTCGTTGCTCCGAGGCACGTGGGATCTCCAGGACACAGGGATCAAACCCGCGTCTCCTGTATCGGCAGGTGAATTCTTTACCGCTGAGCCGCCAGGGAAGCCACAGACATTCCCAGTGCGCCCTTTCCTTTAATAATTAAAGCATGTATAATGTATGTTTGCTGGGCCACAAACAGGCTATTCCAGTTAGCATCAAGTTCAAGTTAACTCGGGGGATTATGCGTGTGTGTGGCTGATTCACTGCGCTGTGCAGTAGAAGTTAGCTTTGTGAAGCGCCTGCACTCCAACAAAATCAATGTTAAGACAAGTTAACTCACGTAAGAGCCAGAATGACTTCCCGGCTCCTCAGTCATCAGTCCGTGAGCGTTTCTTTTATCACCGGCTTCAGTCCAAAAGGCTCCCTGCTCCTTGGAGAGGGTGGGGGCCTGGCAGAAGGGAAAGACAGACACCCCACCGGCAGGCTGGAGTCTGGGGGCGTGTCCGCCTCCTGGGTGAGGTCAGGCCCTGAGGACCTTCCTGCTGGGTTAGCCTCACCCCTTTCCCGGGGCGTAGGGGTGGGGAGACGGGGGCACCAGACGCCTTCCCACTTCCGGAAGAGTTCTGAACCCAAGGTCGTCTGCCAGGACAGCTGAAACAGTCAGCTCCTGTCCCTAAGCTGCAGGTCTCTGCCCCCTGCCCCCCACCCCGCCCAGGCCTGGGCTCTGCGGGGACGAGCGCCTGGTGGGGAAAAGACACCAGACCTGTGAGGGGCGGGGATGGGGGCGTCAGATGGCTGGGCCCCTCTGCGTAGCAGGCGTGCTTGTGGGGGCAGAACGGAAGCCTCAGGTGGTCTCGAGCCCCCCACGTTAGAAGTGCAGTGACCTGCTCGGGGAGACGCGTCCCCAGCTGGGGCGCCGCGGGAGCGTCGGGTGGAGACCAGCGCTGCTGCAGGACGCAGGTTTGCGTGGGCGCGGCCGGCGGCGAAGGCGGCCGGGCGGCCCTCAGCTCCCACGCCTGGCACCCTGCAGCTCCTGGCCTGGCCGAGCTCCTTGGGAGGAAACTCACCCTGATTTGGAGGGCAGTTCTTTCATCCCGGTGGCTCAGTTGGTAAAGACTCCACCCGCAATGCAGGAGACCTGGGTTCAGCAGATCCCCTGGAGAAGGGAAAGGCTTCCCACTCTAGTATTCCAGCCTGGAGAATTCCATGGACTGTATAGTCCACGGGGTCGCACAGAGTCAGACGCGACTGAGCGACTTTCACTTTCATCTTTGGAGTCCAGCTCCTGGGAAGGAGGGAGGGGGCCGGCAGGATGTGAGGGACAGAGCAGCAGGGGTGCAGGGCCGGGGGCCTCCAGGTGGGCTTGAGGGGGCGTCACCTGGACCCCTTCCCCGGCAGCGGTGGCCGGCCGTGAGGCTTCTGCCTGCAGAGACCCTGGCTCCTGTGCTCAGGGTCCCCTGAGCAGGCAGGCTGGGGCCAGCTGCCGGTCTCCCCGGGGGCCCCTCTCCAGTGACCCCTCTGCCTCCCTGCGCCCACTGCCTTGGCCTCTGCGGGGTGTGGCTGTGTCCTGGAGACCTTGACTTTGACCTTCAGCAGCAGTGCCCCCGGCCCCTGGCTCAGGCCCCCTCCCCTGGGAGCCTCCTCCACAGCCGGCTCCCACTCTCTGCTCCAGCTCAGGCCTGTGGGCGAGGGCACTGCGCACCCCCAGGGCCCCCTGCCTGGCTCGGGCCTCTCCTCCGCGTCCTCTGAGCCTCGCTCAGCCTGTCCCCTCGGCCTAGAGTGGCCGCTGGGCCAGGGTCGGCCTGACAGATGCAGTGGCCCTGCTCCTTCAGGTCCTGAGGTCACTGCAGAGCATCCGTGACCACGACCTGGGCCGTCTGCCTTTGCAGCCCGGCCGGTGTCTAGCAGAGTCACGGGCAGAGCACTGGACTTCCAGTCCCTCCGACTTGGGAGCCAGGGCCCAGCGATATCCTCGGGCCAGGCGCTCACCTGGACTCAAGTCGGGTGTGGAGAGGGGTTCACAGGGGACGCCACTTGCCTGGATCGGGCCCTCTCCTCCAAGTCCACCATGTGCCGGGGCCTTCAGGAAGCCCCTGAAGCCCCTAAGCAGCCATTTTGCCCAAGACTAACTCACTTCTAACTTCTAGCTTCCCTAGAAACGCAGGTCACATGCCCACCCTCCAGGCAGAAGATCCACGGCAGTAAGTCCCCTTCTCAGGAGCCTTTAAGCTGCGAGCTTTCAGAGCTGCAGACCTCTGTTCCATCAGCGTCAGGCGTGAGCCAAGCGGAAGCTCACCCTCTGTCTCCTGTTGCTGATGACCCTTCAGCTCCACCGTCTCCCCCTCCTCTCTCCTCCAGTCAGTAACACTTCTTGCTGTTCACTCCATGCCAGCTCCCGTGTGCCAGCTCCCGTGTGCCAGCTGCTGGCACGTCTGCACTTTTCAAGGTACTGCGTGTGCTGTAAGGTTGAACATGTTTTTGTTTGTTTGTTTTTTATGTATTATTTATGTAAAGAGCATTATAAAGGGCTTCCCTGATAGCTCAGTTGGTAAAGAATCTGCCTGCAGTGCAGGAGACCCCGGTTTGATTCCTGGGTTGGAAAGATCTGCTGGAGAAGGGATAGGCTGCCCACTCCAGTATTCTTGGGCTTCCCTGGTGGCTCAGCTGGTAAAGAATCTGCCTGCAATGCAGGAGACCTGCATTCGATCCCTGAGTTGGGAAGATCCCCTGGAGAAGGGAATGGCAACCCAGTCCAGTATTCTGGCCTGGAGAATTTCCCGGACTGTATAGTGTATATATATATGGCCTGTATATTTGTGTAAAGAGTATGATAAGCCTATCACAGTTACAAAACTATATAGCCACTGTGTGGACGTACAAACGCACTCTTGGAATGGAACCTGTTCGCATGTAGGGAACTTACTGTATGAGGTGAGGTGGGTCTGTCTCTGCAGGCTCAGCTTCCAAGGTGCCCAGTGCGGTCCTGCCAGGGCACCCCCTGCTCCCCATGTGGGGCTCCTGACCCAGCACATGGCCGCCCTCCCGAGGGAGCTGGTGCCCAGGGACCCTCCCCTGGGTGGACACAGGCACAGGCGCCCGCCAGGAGCTGCCCGGTGGAGCCAGGGCCCCGGGCTGGGTCACGGAGCCCCGGCAGCTTTGGGGAGCAGCACCCGGAGTGGCTGAGGGGGGCTGGGTGTCCCCGGAGGACGCCCGACTGAGGGGCGGTCCGGGGAGGCGCTGTGGGCGGCGCAGGTGTGAGGCTCCCACGGTTCCCTCCCCGCCCGACACGTCAGCTCAGGCCCTGCCGGCCCGTCCTCCCGGAGCCTCCAGGCCGATGGCCGGTCTGAACGTGTCCCTCTGCTTCTTCCTCGCCACCTTCGCCCTCTGCCAGGCGTCCAGGAGGGCAGCCAAGGCCCTGCTCCCCGGGGGCGCCTACGCCCACTTTGCCCGGGAGGCGGCAGGCGCGGCCCAGCTGGGGGCCTGCTGCCTGGAGATGCGGATGCTGGTGGAGCTCGGACCCTGGGCGGGGGGCTTTGGCCCCGACCTGCTGCTCACCTTGGTCTTCCTGCTGCTCCTGGTGCACGGGGCCACCCTGGACGGGGCCTCGGCCAACCCCACGGTGTCCCTGCAGCGGTTCCTCCTGGCCGAGGCCTCTCTGCCCGGCACGCTGCTGGAACTGGCTGCGCAGGCGCTGGGCATGCAGGCGGCCGGCGCCCTGACACGGCTCTACTGGGCCTGGGGGCTCAGCGACCTGCACGTGCTGCAGAGCCTCATGGACCCGCACTGCAGCTCGGCGCTGCGCACGGCCGCGCCCCACGGCGCCCTGCTCGAGGGCTCCTGCGCCTTCCTGCTGCACCTGGCTCTCCTCCGCCTCCAGGGCAGCCGCGCCATCCACAGGGCGCTGGCCGTGGCCCTGCTGCTCACTGCCGCGGCCTGCACAGGTGAGACCGGCTGCCCATCCCTGGGGCCGTGTGGCTGCCTATGAGAGGGGCTGCAGGCCGGCCTGGGGCTACTGGGCCTGGGGTGGCCACTGCCTGGGCACCTGCTGGGGGTGGTGGCCAGCCAGGCGGGACTCAGCGCGCTGGGCAGGGACCCAACCCCGGTGGGTCAGTCCTTTCCGGCTGGGTCTGTCCGCACCCCGAGCTGCTCCTGTTCATCCTGGGAGGCCAACACCTGAGGCAGACGGGGGGTGGGAGGGGGGCTCCTGCTTCCTCAGGGCCCAGGCTCTGGTCTGGAAGCCCCGGCGTCCTCCGTCACCCCTCTTGGGGGCCCGGGACTGCTGTTTCCTCCTCAGCCCCTGCCCGCCACCTGCTGGGCCCACCTGTCACTGCAAGGCAGCCCCCAACCTCTTCCCTCCACCCCTCCTCCCCTCCTCCCCTCCCTCCTCCCCGCTCCCCACCTCCCCCATCTGGGTCTGCCCTCCCCCACCCAGGCCAAGCCTCCTGACCAAGCTCTTGTGGGTCCCTGAGCCCCTGTGGAAGCCTCCCTGACTCCCCCCAAGGCCCAGGCTCGGCTCTGGCCCTGCCCAGGGAGTACCCCACCCCCGCTGGCCCCGCGCACCCCTCTCCACTGCTGTTTCTTTGTTCGGCCAAGTCTCTCTCCTTCTCGCTGTCCCTGTCTCTCCTTCTGTGTTTCCCCACCTCTCTGGGTCTCTCTCTCTCTAAGATGCCCTCCTGCGGGCGTGGGGTGTGCAGAAAAAGGCTGGGGAGCCAAGTCCACGCAGGGGTGAGAAGTCGGGAGACACTCCTGTCCGGCTGCTGCCTGACCCCTGACCTCTGGCCTGGGCTGGGCGGCTGCCTCCCCATGTCCCAGTTGGCACAGAGGGGTGGAGCCGGGCCCCCCAGGTGAGTGGGTGGGTCCGCTGGGCAGGCGGCGCAGGCAGGCCAGAATGGACGTCTGCACTTCCCCGCAGCCGGGCCCCTGACGTCCGCCTTCCTGAACCCCGCGCTGGCCGCCTCAGTCACCTTCCGCTGCTCAGGGCACAGCTTGTTGGAGTACGTCCAGGTGTACTGGCTGGGCCCTGTGACAGGTGAGGGGGCTGGGGGTCCTGGGGGCGGAGGCAGGCCGATCCGGGCTGTCCTCTGGGACAGGGGTGGCCCATAGGGTGTCCAGCTCGCTAGCTGGGGTTGAGGCTCCCAGGGCCTCCCCCAGGGTCCCCAGGGGGGTCCTCGCAGGGAAGTTGGAGATGCAGGCATTTGGAATAGAGCATTTTGGCCCCAACCCACGCGGGCGCCGGCTGGAGGGGCTGGGGCTGTCCTTCAGAGCTCTCAGCCAGCCCAGGAACCACAGAGAAGCGAAGGCTGGGGACAGCAGGCCACTCACCCGTCCCCAGATGGGTGCGGGAAGCTGGGCACAGAAAGCCAGGCGCGGGGCCTCTCTGGGGCTGCAGCCTCCTCCCCGCCCCCCCAGGCATCTGGGGCTTACGGGCACATTGGTCCCATCCCAGCCCATCCTCCCTGTCCTCCACGTGTCCCCTGAGAAGGACAGCAGTCACACGGGGTTGGGGTCCATTCTGCTCCAGGGAGACCTTGTCTTAAGACACCTGCCGAAGGTGAAGCCCTGCTGCGAGGTCAGGGAATGACCTGAGTCCAGGGGACACGGCTCCAGCCTTTGAGCCCTGAGCTGCCGTGGCGACACTGGAGCCCTAAGGACCCCCTGGGAGCCGTGAGGGCGGAGGCGGGGCTGCCGGGAGCCTGCTTGGTGCAGGCAAGCGGGCCTCCCGCCCTCGGGGGGACGAGAGGCGCCCAGGTGGGGGTCCAGGGTCCTCCACTCAGGAAGCTCCGGGCAGAACCTGGGCGTTAGGCGTCGGCCAGGCCCCACCCCCGACCCCCGGCCCCCTCGGCCCCAGCTCCACGCTCACCACCCCGTGGACGACACACCGGCGTCAGGAGACGGCCCCGGGAGGAAGGCGCACTTGTGCGCAGAACACGGGACCCAGAGTGTGGTCTGTGAGTGCACACGGCTCCCTGTCCCGACCGACCTCCGGGGGGGTCGGCCCCAGGGGAGCGGATGAGGCAGGAGCCGGGCCAGGGCGAGACCTGGTCCCGTCTGCAGGCCCCTGTCTGCGGAGGGTGTGGGGCGCGGCGTCCGGCGGTCTCGGGCCTGGGGAGCCCCCGGCCTCCGTGTGACCCTCGCTCTCCCGCAGGCATGCTCCTGGCCGTCCTGCTGTATCACGGCCGCCTCCCCCGCCTTTTCCAGAGGAACCTGCTCTACAGTCAGAAGAGCAAGTACCGGGTCCCCAGAGGGAGGCCTGTCCCGGGGCCTGGAGGCAGCCAGACGCCTGAAGAGGGGAGCAGAGGACGGGGGCCCCGGTAGTGGGGGGCAGCCACTGAGTTCCAGCCATGCCGGCTCCGACCCTGTGCGCAGGGAGCTAGGGCCCAACTGTGGCTGGACCCGCGGGCTCCCTGAGCTGAGGGCGGGGGGCAGACCTCCAGCCCCTTCTCCCCACATGTCAATAAACCGTCCGTGAGGCCTGCCGTGTCCCTGGGCCTGACAGGCCGGCGAAGGGCAGGCAGGGGGCAGCAGGGGGTCTCTGGGGCCTCTTCTCTACAGTTGTTGTTCAGTCACTCAGTCGCGTCCAACTCTCTGCGACCCCATGGACTGCAGCACGCCAGGCCTCCCTGTCCATCGCCACCTCCCGGCGTCCACTCAAACTCACGTTCGTTGAGTCGGTGATGCCATCGAACTGTCTCTTCCCCTGTCGTCCCCTTCTCCTCCCACCTTCAGTCTTTCCCAACCAAAATCAAAGGTAAGACCTAAGAGGAGAGGCCACGGTCCAGGGTGAGCACACCAGCCTTGAGGAGACCACAGGTGGACTGTCCCAGTGCAGGTGACTGGCCGGCCTGGACACGGCCCAGCGGCTCCCGCACCGAGACCTGCTGGGGACAGTCAGCGTGGTGGCTAGAGCCGTGGCTGCCGGGGACACGGGACACCCAGCCCCAGCATCCCCCTGCACCCTGCCGCCCTGAAAGCCCTCATGGCCAGGTACACACAGCAGGGCCGTCACTGCAGACCCTGGGTTCCCCCAGGCTCGGAGGAGCCCCCAGCCATTTTCTCCCCAAAGACCGGAGCTCACCTGGAATCTCCCACCCCCAGAGAACACAGCCCCTCAGCTGGGGGTTCCTGCAGCCCCGACCGGAGAGCGAGGTTGGTAGGAACCCCAGCCCAGGGCCCCACCCTCTCCTCGGGCGAGACGGACAAGAGGGAGAAGCCAAGCAGAGGCCCTGGGTGAGCCCACCCACCGAGGGGATGCCGCATGGAGCGGTGTCTGCCTGCACCAGCTTCTGGTGTGGTGGGCAGAGAAGTGAGACTCCCCCCACTTCCTATGGCTGCCCGCCCTTCAAGACCTGTGCCCCAGCTTCCCGGGCAGCGAGCCTGCTCTCTGTGGGCTCTGCTCTCCTCTCCACCCTTCAGTGGCCACCTGGGATGGGGAGCGGGCCTGGGTCTCTGAAGGCCCCCCTGGGAGAGAGCAGCTTCCAGAGAGACGCAGGGGCGGTGATGAGATGGGGCGCCTCCCCTGGGGGTTCCTGGAGCCCCGCCCCCAGGGGCTCAGCCCTGGGAGGACGGTCACAGCAGCAGCCGCAGGCGTGAGAGGTCGTCACCCTGGGCGGACAGAGCGGTCCTCACTGGCGGCAGCAGCAGGACCGGTGGGGGCAGCCGCTCAGCTGTGCCCACAGAAAGGCCCTGCAGCCCCGCACAAGGGCTTCCAGGACAGGGACCCGGGCACTCGGCTGCGAGCTGTTCAGTGAGACAGTTCAAGAAAAGCGCAAACGTGGGCACTGGAATACATGATAGCAGCGGGTTGTTAGAATTATTCCAGGAGTTTGGAATCTCTGTTTTGAAAAACGTCAACATTGCAAAACAAAATCCACAGGCTTGGGAACAAAAATTAAATTTAAGGAAATTACACAGAAAGGAACAGAATGTTCATATGAAGTTTGACGAGCCAGTTACTACACGGACAGCAACTTAAAATTAACTCTTCAATAAAATTGAAGATACAGTGACAAGAGTGCACAAAGAGCTACTTGAAATGACACGCAAACCAGGAACCAGTTTCTTTATGCCTCCAAGAGCGACAGGAGATATGAACGTGACACCGCAAAGGCTTACATTTAAATTCAAACTTTCACAAAACTGACTTGTATGAAGGGTTAAATCTTTTCAGGAAAATTGCTCTGAAAGAATTGTTGTTCAGTCGCTAAGCCGTGTCCAACTCTGCGACTGAGTAGACTGCAGCATGCCAGGCCTCCCCATCCTTCACCATCTCCCCGAGTTTGCTCAAACTCATGTCCATTGAGTCAGTGATGGCATCCAGCCATCTCATCCTCTGTCGTCCCCTTCTCCTCTGCCCTCAATCTTCCCCAGCATCAGGGTCTTTTCCAATGAATTTGCTCTTTGCATCAAGTGGCCAAGGTATTGGAGCTTCAGCTTCAACATCAGTCCTTCCAATGAATATTCAGGGTTGACTTCCTTTAGGATAGACTGGTTTGATCGCCTTGCAGTCCAAGGGACTCTCAAGAGTCTTCTCCAGAGTCTTCTCTTCTGAAAGAATCATCAGCTCTAAATGTCCTAGAACTTATATTTCAAAATAATTAGAAAGTATCCCCATGCTCTCACAGCCTAGTCACACTCTGAACAGTCCCAGCAATGGTTCCATCAGCAGAAAGATCCTTCTCGAAGTTGAAAATCGTCAGAAATGATTGCAATCCTTTATTTGTCCAGAGTGACTGATACTGCTTTCAGCTCGATTAATGGAAGATGAAGTTGCCAAATGTATACATTTTAATTAGCTAATTAATAAATTTGCAGAAAAGGGAGACAGGAAAATCGGACAATTAATCAAAATCTCTTGTGAATGAAGGATAGTAAGTCCCCTACATGCCAGCAGGTTCTAAGAGTGTGTTCATAAGCCCAACAAAGCCAGCCTAGGCACACAGCTAACACACTGCTGTATGGGCCTTGCTGTAGTAGGGCTTCCCTGGGGGCTCAGATTGTAAAGAATCTGCCCATCACCTGGCTACAGGTGAGAGGGGCCGCCCTCCGCTGAGGCCCCAGGGGCAGCCCTGGGACCGTCTCTGCACCCCTTTCTCTGCTGCCCCCTGTGCTGGTCTAAGTGGTCCATTCTGAAGGCAGGGAATGATCAGGGTGGTGTTGGGATGGGCTCTTGGATGGCTCTGTGGGGAGCGCTCTGGTGGGCGGGGCCTCCTGGTTCCACCTGTGGCTCCCTGGGCTGCAGACGCCACGGCCCCGCATCCAGGCTGGCTCCAGAAGGGGCTCTTGTGTCTGGACCGCTGCCCCTCCCTTGCCCCGGCCCAGCCCCCCGTCCTGGCTGCCATGATGGAGGCGTCCTCTGGAGAGGCGTCCTCTGGAGAGGCGTCCTCTGGAGGGGCGTCCTCTGGAGGGGCGTCCTCTGGAGGGGCGTCCTCTGGAGAGGCGTCTGCGTCTGCAGAGAGGACCCTGGGGCAGCCCCACCCCAGCACTGCTGCAGCCCTCGGAGCTGGCTCCCTCAGCACTTCTAGGAGGAACAGCTGCTTCTGGAGCTGGTTCCCTCAGCACTTCTAGGAGAAGCAGCTGCTTCTGGAGCTGGTTCCCTCAGCACTTCTAGGAGAAGCAGCTGCTTCTGGAGCTGGGGCTGGAGAGGCTCGGGGTGAGCCTGCAGCATCTGCCTCCCCACCCTCCCCCAAAACACACCCCCACTGGCGGGAGTGTGTCAGAAAGACAGCGACCCAGCCGACAAGGCTCCTCAATGGCCAAGACTGGGAAAAGCTGGACAGCGTTAACAGCAAACTCCTCACAGAAAACAAGCGTCAGGTCACCGTAGGGGAAAGGTCGGGGGCTTGGGATTAACGTGCTCACACTACTGTACATAAAAGAGACAACAGCAAGGACCTGCCGTAGAGCACAGGGAGCTCTACTCTGTATTCTGAGAAGAAGCTGAGAAAGAATGTGTGTGTATGTGTATAGCTGACTGCTTGCATCTCCCACCAGACCCACAAAGCCGAGGCCAGAGTCAGCGTCCGCTCCTGGCGGGACCCGTTTGTAGTCTATGGGGCTACGGGGTGCCAGTCTGACTTGTCAGCCTTGTGGGGTCCTCCCCTGGGGAGCCTGCCCCCAGCCTGCCCCCAGCTGTCTGGGTGCAGGAGGCCGTGTCTGGACTCAGCCCATCTCTGCGTGGCTGCAGAGTCCCCATGCCCACTCATGCCGTGAGCCCGGGGTCACCTTACCCTCAGAGCACCCATGCCCACTCATGCTGAGAACCTGGGGGCCACCTTATGCAAGAGCACCAGGATAGCCATTTGCCAAGTCCAATCACCTCTGATCCTGGAAGGGGTACTTCTGATGGGTGTTGAAATGCTCTAGTTTAACGCAACCCTTAAATTTCCATGGCAATTTGCATGGGCCCTAATGGACCAGTTTCCTGTTGCCCATCTGCCTGACTGGCCAGGTTACTGGCCACCACACACGAGTCAGTAGAAACCCAACACAGAGGCAACAGCGCGTAGTTCAGCCGTGAGCCGATTCCCTTTTACCTTCTTTGACCAGACGGTGACCATGCAAGAGGATGCTGTCCATTCCCCTCGGACTGCCGGAAACCCGGCAGGCCCTGCTGTCTGAGAGCTGCTCATGGGCACCTCTCGCATGGCGGTGGTGTCCGGCAGCTCCTCGGGGGGTCCCAAGGCCACTGCACGGGGGACAAGGCTCCCTGTTCATGGACGTCCCCTAGGAGCACGCACCTGTCCTGTTCATGGACATCCCTGGGAGAACGCACCTGTATAAACAGGTAAATAAAATTCCCATCTCATTCAGGAACTCTTCCGGTCACTGACCTCCCCACTGGCAGGTCTGTGGCATCACATGGGATGTTCCATGATTACTCTGTGTCCCTGGGTCCGGGAGGGGTCTCTGTCACACCTGATGCCGGCTAGTGGGTCAGGCGTCTCCAGCGGAAATGTTCCGGTCCAGCACCCCAGTGGTGACCGCTGGGGGGCGCTCACTGACCCCTGCCCTAAGGTTCCTCCTGGGCTCCACACAAGGTAATTCCTGTCGCTTTATAGTTCAATTTATCCTTCCTGCGCTCCAGCCCCCAACGGGACATAGTGAACCTGGAGGTCCCTTTTGTCCATCGGGCATCTATACGCCTTCGTATTAATAACGTCTGTAGCTGGACCACCTCACCGACCCCCATTTGGAATGTTCCATCAACGTCGGCCGAAGGGTGAGTTTCCAGGCCTCCTGTTGTACAGGATCAGGTACGGGACACGCCCCCAGCCACACACAGAATGTCTTCCCAGAATATGATCAGCTACAGCAGGTGCGAACACTGCCCATGTTCAAACTTGACAATTTTCATCCAAACTTTCACCCCAGTCTCATCAGCTCTTGCCTTCCTGTCTCCTCTAGTCCAACGTTCACTTCTGTTGGGGTGTCACCCACAGCTGTTGGAACTGCAGGGCACAGGGCTTCCAGTCAAGGAGTCCTAGAAGTGACTCATCTCCGAGGTGACACCCCCCCACCCCAAGCTTCTGAAGATTCAGGGCCAAGACACATGCTTTTCTCCACTAAGAGCTTTGAGTTTCTCTTAGGAGGTAAATGCTTCAATATTATTCCATTTGTGGGAAGAGTAATTACAGTGTCTTGTTGCAAACAAGGGTAATAAAATAATGCAGACCCACAGCAAGGATTCTGTCTTCTAAAATCATTTTGATGTTTTTCTCTTTCGGTTTTATTGCTGTCGTTTAAGTGATCAAACGACATCTCAAATGCAGACCTGATAGAATTATAATTTTTAGGGCAACGAAAGAGGAGAATGAAAAAGCCGGCTTAAAATTCAACATTCAGAAAACTAAGATCATGGCATCTGGTCCCATCACTTCATGGCAAATAGATGGGGAAACAGTGGAAACAGACTTTATTTCCTGGGCTCCAAAGTCACTGCAGATGGTGACTGCAGCCATGAAATTAAAAGACGCTTGTTCCTTGGAAGAAAATCTATGACAAACCTAGACAGTGTATTATAGAGACATCACTTTGCCGACAAAGGTTTGTCTAGTCAAAGCTGTGGTTTTTTGAGTTGTCATGTATGGACGTGAGAGTTGGACCATAAAGAAGGCTGAGTGCCGAAGAATTGCTGCTTTTGAACTGCGGTGCTGGAGAGGTTCTCCAGCATTGGCAGACAGGTTCTTTGCCACTAGCACCACCTGGGAAACCCACCGGCAGTGATATTAGGTCACAAATAGAGGGACCAAGGCCAGCAGTGTCTGGACCCACAGGGCCGTGCAGCAAGTCCAGGGAACGAGATGGGAGGAGCACTGAAAGCCGCTGCTGAGTCGTTCAGGGGAAGAGTGCAGGCAGGATGGGCCCTTCCCTATCCTCTGCTCAGGCGGCAGTTTGCAGGGGGGTGGGGGGTGGGTCCTCGGAATTTCATGTCTGAAAAGGAGTGCCTGAGGAAAGCCACCCTGACCCCCATCATTCCCAGCCAGGGAGTCCCTCTCAGGAGTCCCGGCTGTGCCCCCAAAGTGGGGATACGGCTCAGGAGAAGGCAGGGAGGGGCAGCTCACTACCAGAGTGGTCCTCACGCGGGCGCTTAGAAGCCCCTAACAGACGCCAGCACGGGTGATGCTGACAGGTCCTGGGTACACGCTGGGCGGTCACCTCAGTCAGATCCCTTGCTGTGCTCACAGTGTCCGTGTCCAAACTTCCAAAGTTGGAATCCTAACCTAGCCCAGCTGGATGTGATGGTCTCAGGAGGTGATGAGGTCACGAGGGTGGAGCCCTCAGGAATGGGATTGGTGCCCTTGGGAAAGCGGGGGTGGGGGGAGGGGGGGAGGGGGGGCTCCCGCATCCCTTCTACCAGGGAGGGCCCAGCAGCAGACAGTGGTCTGTGAACCACGAAGCGGCTGTGCTGGCACCTGGACCAGGCGGGTTCCCGGAGGTCCACTTCCAGCCTCGGGACCTGCCGTTTGGAAGCCACCCCGCCTGGTGTTCTAACAGTCCCCCTCCCAGACAGGGGCAGTCCTGCACCCAGCAGCCGGGCAGGTGGGACGACCCCTCGACCTGAGCTGCCCGCGTGTCCCTGGCTGGGTCTCTGCCGAGCAGGCTACTTTCACCCTGTGGTCTGGGTCACAGTGAGAATTCACATTCCCTCCATAAATTAACTGAAACTTCAATCACAGCTGGACACAGACGCGTGGCGAGAGGCAGGTGTGCTGGGAGGCAAAACCCGGGCCTCCGCCCTTTTTCTGGAGCCTGAATGTCTTTGGGGAGGGGAGGGTGGGACCAGTCAACCCCAGCCCCACCGAACGAGAACCTCTCGGGAGAGAAGTTCTGGGGCGGGACATAAGGGGCGGGGTCTATTCCTGGGTGGAGCCTAGGGGGCGGGGCCTATTCACGGGCGGGGCCTGGGCAGGGGGGCGGAGCCTAGAGCAGAGGAGGGGCGAAGTGGGCGGCTCCCGCGGCCTGGCCTTGGGCCTCCACCCCGAGGCTCCGACCTTGCTCACCCTCGAGGGCTGGCCTGTCCGGCCTGCCCCTGCCACATGTGGGACACCGGGCCGGGCCCAGCAAGCTGAGCAGCGCCGAGCACAGTGACTCCGGCCTCCGCCCCAGCATGCGAGGCGCAATGTGCAAGGCGGGGCTGGGGGTGTCCTTGAGACAGGACACAGCGTGACCACTCGGGCAGTCCACCCCCCTGTTCTCCAGAGAGCACCATCCTGGTTACAGGGTCACAGCTGCATCCGCCTCCTTGCTGCCGGGTCTCCCTGCTTCCTTCTGGCCCTCACACCCCTCCACACTGGAACCCTGGCACCCTCTCTGTTGGAAGCCCTCTTGCTTCCTCCTTAGCCACGCCCCCCTAGAGTGTTCCTCGGAGTCCCGTCGTCACCCCCTCATCATGTTCAGAGTCCCCATGCTGGCCTACACTTGCCACTGCTGTCCCGACGCCCCCCGTGCCACCCTGGCCTTGGTCATGCGCCCCTTGGACCCCCCAGAGCAGCTCCCTGTCCTGACCCTCATCCAGCGTCCAGCCGGCAGCACACGGCGGGGCCCACGTGCAGGGCACTTCCCGCTCCTCTGAGGCACACCCTTCCCCACCTTCAGAGCAGCCCCTTCTCAGCCCTGCCATCTTATCTGGCCCACTTCCCAGCCTCTCTCCTCTCCATTCCTCCATGGGGGACCCCAGAGTGCAGCCCTGTGAAGCTTTGGGTGCACATTTCAAAGTCCAGTGCCAGGCACAGGGCAGGTTTTATCTGTGCATACTGATAAACAAGTCAGCTCCATGGGCTTGTGTCCACCCTCAGGACGCAGCCTCGGAGCCGGTCAAGAGGCTCTAGCCAGCCCCTTACGTGGACAGCGGCCCAGCCCTGCTCTGTGGTCTGACACCCAGCTCCCCACCGCCTGCTGAGCCCCAGCGTTGCCTCCAGGGGGCAGTGGTCTCTGGACCTGGTGGGAGGGCTTGGTCTCTGGCACCTGATTCCCCAAGGGGACCAGCCCTGAAAGGTGACTCTGGGGCCCTCTGAGGCAGGGGTGAGGACGCAGTGAGCCCGCCCTCCTCCAGTGAGCGTGCCACCAGCCTGAGCCCCGGGCCTCGTCTGTCCCTGGGTCTCTGTGAGGGGAGGGGCCCACGGCCAGCAGCGCACATCCTCCCGGATCAGAGCTGGGCCTCCGTGGCTGAGGTCAGAGGGCGGCACCAGCTGAGGAGGGTGGCTGGACCAGCTGTGCCCGGATGCTTTTCACTGCACACGGAGTGCGCTGGGACGGGGAGGCAGAGGGTCTGGCCCTCCCGGGTCACTTGCAGCTCAAGGTTGTCTTCCAAGGCGGTGCCCCCCTTCAGGAGTCCCGAGGGACCGGTGGTCAGGATTGAACCTGGTGGGGCAGACGTTGTACTCTGCAGTGTCCGGGTTTGGGGGCATGGAGGGCCAGGGCCCCACCTCCTCCTGTCTGCCAGCTGCCGCTCTGGCCAGCAGAGAGCCCCAAGAGGAAATGGGGGCAGGGGCTGTGGCTGTGCTCTTGGCCTGCTGAGAAGCTCTGTGCTTGAGCCACAGAACGGACGGCCGTGCTTGATCTCCCTGGCACCAGAGCTGTGGTCAAGAGCACTGATGCCGCCAGCAGCCTTGGCCACCTAAACGGCTTCTCTAGTGGGCCATCTGAAGCGCCCCTGTGCCTGGCCCCAGAACAGCGTGCCCGGTGCTAGCGGTGGGGGGATGGGGAGGCCTGTGCCTCCTGGCAGGAGAAGACCCTAGGGCCAGGCCGTGGGTGGGGCACCTGCACGGGCAGAGGGGGGTTCCCATCAGCCGCGCTGACCGCCGTGCGGGTCCAGGGCCCTGCTGCACTGTGTCACAGCCAGGACGTCGATCTCCCTCAGGTCGGGGCTGGTGGCCCAGCAGGAAGGTGGGTTTGGCCTGGGGCTCTGCCCTGCCCGAGGCCTGTCTGCGCTCATTCTGCCCGAACAAATCTCCCTGTGTGTCCTGGGAGGCTGAGGTGGGGCCTGGTCACCTGAGGCTGTCGGGAGCAGCTGCCCTGCTGCCCTGGCCTAGCACGAGCCCCAGGGTGGCCTCCCGCCTGGACTCACAGTCCAGGTTTGTGCTGGTGCTGATCCAGCCACTCGATTCCCTGCCAGGCCCTCTGGCCGCAGTGGAGTGGACCCGTCCTGAGATCCATGGGGGGCGCGTGGCAGGGTCCTGGAGCTTCCTCTCAAGCCGTGCTGACGACGCACCTGCTCCTGCAGGTGCTGGCCTAGTGGACGCTCTGCAGGACCCCTTGCCAGGGGCCTCCTGGCCAGACTGCCTCACCTCTCAGGCAGGATGCGGCCGGCTCAGCAGCAGTGGGCAGTGGCCGTCGCCTGGTTGACCACAGGAAGCAGGTTTCTGTCCAACTACACCAGTCACGGCAGACCCAGAGCCGCAGGGAGGCAGATGGAGACACTGGTCACCGCCTGCAACAGGACATCGCTGCCCACGCTGCGGCCACTGTGGTCGTTCCCCAGGTGGCAGCCACAGACACCAAAGTCGACAGCCTGGGAGGGGGTGGGACGATGTGGAAGCCTCAGCGGGCTCAGGGCCGGGGCGCCCTGCTGGGTGGACTTCTGGACCACAGCGGAAGGCTAAGCCGGTCTCTCCCCTCCCTCCCATCTTCCTCTCCCCCTCCCCCTCCATCTTTCTCTCCCTTTGCCCACCTCCATCTTCCTCTCCCCCTCCCCCATCTTCCTCTCCCCTTCCCCATCGTCCTCTACCCCCTCCTTCCATTTTTCTTTCCCCTCCCCTACCTCCATCTTCCTCTCCCCTTCTCCCCTCCATCTTCCTCTCCCCTGCCCCACCTCCATCTTCCTCTCCCCTCCCCCATCTTCCTGTCCCCTTCCACACTTCCATCTTTCTCCCCCTCCCCATTTTCCTCTCCCCCTCCCACACCTCCATCTTTCTCTCCCCCCTCCATCTTCCTCTCCCCCTCCCCCACCTCCATCTTCCTCTAACCCTCCCCACCTCCATCTTCCTCTCCCCTCCCCAATTTCAGGTGCCTGCCTGGGGCCCACACAACTTGGGTCAGGGTGCCTCCTCCCCTCACCTCAGGGGTTCCACCAAGGGCCCCTCCAGACTGTGGACCTGCCACCTCCTCTGCCCAGGATAGGGGCCCCAGCCCTGGAGCAGTGGCACCCTGCCAGGCAGAGGGTCTTTGGCAGCCTTTTCTGAGCCTCTCCACCCAAGGCTTCATCAGATCAGCTCAGGACCTTTGCAGGTCCACCCCTGCACCCTATTACCCCATCTGCCCCAGACCACATGACTCCTGGAAGGTCCCTCCTCCTGTGGCCTTGGGTGTGGGGCCCCAATCTCCTCTAGCCGGAAGAGCTGGTCCTGGTCCTTCCTCGAGAACCCCTGACCTCCACCCACTCTCGGGGACCCTCTGAAGGGCCAGAATGGGTCCCAGGCTGGCCCTTGGGGTTCCCGGGTGGCAGGAGAGCAGGAGGGACCTGGGCCTGGGTGTGAGCAGGCTGAGCCATCACCTATCTGTCTGTCAGTCTCTCTGCCCCTCCTCCCAGCTCTGCCCTCGTGCTCTCTCCTTGTCCCCTGGAGGCTCCTTCTGTCTTGCTCTGCTAACCATCTTCTTCACTCTCGTCCTATCCCCGTCACTGTCCCGCCTTTCTTTCTCCCACACTACCCACCCCCCGCGCTCTCACCCCCGTTCTCTCTTGCTTTTTCCCCATCTGTCTCTCCTTCTCTCCCATCTCTCATTTTTTCTCTGTCCCAGAGACTGTCTCTGTCTACAGCAGCTCCTAACACCCAGGCTGAGGCCTTAGATGGCTCCTGGGACTTCTCCACTTCCGGCCCTTGTAGATGCCTGTGTCCCCTGCTGACACAGAAGTTAACTGTGCCCCCACCTCTCCCTACACCTGAACTTGGAGCTCAGGACCAGCTGCTCACACTCAGGCCTGGGCCAGGCCTGGGACCGAAAAAGCAGCTGAGGACCAGCCCTCCCTGGCGGCAGCCCCCCAGATGATGGGGAGTGGGCCAGGGTGGGAAGCAGCTGGGAGGGCCCGTGGAGAGCCCCCAAGTGGAAAGCCCTAGAAAGTCACCTGGGAGACGCCCCAGGCGCTCCATCTCCCACTACGCGGCCGTGGGTGGCACAGAGCCCCAGTGGAAAGCTTTATTCTGGCCCCTGTGGGGCAGTAGCAGAAAGCTGGCCATCAGAGCCTCAGGCACCCGGCAGACACCCCCCTCCCAGTGCCCCAGGTGTGCCAGGCTCTGGACACAGCAGGGTCCCTGGGCTTGGCCCTGCTCAGGCCCCATTCCTCCTGTCCCCATCCTGTCCCTCTTCTGCCCCGGGGGTGGGGGTGTTGCCTCCCCAGGCTCCATGCCCAGGTTATCCTGCTGAGTTGAGCCTCCTGAGAGTGTCCACAGCCCACGGCCCACAGCGAGTTCAGGACAGATCGTGGGGCTCCTTGTCTCTGGTCACTGGTGCCCCAGCAGGGGAGCCCATGGCTTATCTCCTAGGTCAGGGTCATAGTCATACTGTCCTTGGTCTTGTGGGCCTTGGCACTGGGGGATGTGGTTGACACAGACGCCTCCTGGAAGTCCTTGGCCATGAAGTAGTAGCAGATGGCGTCTAGGCAGCAGTTGGCGTCTGAGAGTCTGCTCGTGATCTGGATGGCCATCTTAATGGCACAGGTCTGCAGGCCCAGGGCCATATGCATGGTCAGCACCACGTGGAAGGGCAGGAAGCAGACCACGAAGACGGCCAGGTTCGCCAGGACCATGCGAGAGGCTTTCCGCGTGGCTTCCGCCTGGCCCGGGTTAGCCTTGGGCCCCTGGGTCAGGGCGGTCACCACCTGCAGAGAGCAGAAGACCAGCACGGCCAGCGGCAGATAGAAGCCCAGCAGTGAGAAGACCCCGGTGTAGGTGTTCCGCCCGGAGCGGGCGGCGAAGCAGAAGCCACCGTCCTGCACGTCCAGGAACCAGCGGAGCACCAGGGAGCCGAGGACCACGGCCCAGAGCGCAGCGCACACGGCCACGGCCCGGCCGGGGGAGCGGAGCCTGCGGGCGCGCAGGGGGTGCCGCACAGCCACGTAGCGGTCCACCGCGATGGCCGTGACCAGGCTGATGCTCATGTACCTGTTGAGCAGGTAGATGGCCTGGGAGATCTGGCAGAGCGGCGTGTCCTTGGAGGTCTGCTTCTGGAAGTACAGGAAGAAGGGCAGGGCGCAGAGCAGGCAGAGGTCGGCCACGGCCAGGTTGGCCATGTAGATGCGGGTCTCTGTCCAGCGCGGCAGGCGCCGGCACAGCACCCAGAGCGCCAGGCCGTTGAGCAGCAGGCCGAGCGCCAGGAGCCCGCCCGTGTAGCTGAGGTAGACTGGGCTGACCTCGGGGCTGCACTTGCTGCTGTTCATGATCCCGGGGCTGCTGAGGGGGGCAGGGTGTGAGGTGGGTGGGCCAGCCGGGGGAGCCTGACCACCCCCACCTCAAGAACCCCGAGTTCACCTGCCCAAGGACACCCCAAGCAGCCCCGAGGCACCCTCTAGGCCACCTGTGGGAAACCAAGGCCTTCAGAGGCCCATGGGCCTGAGATGGCTCAGGGAGCCAGCCCGGGGCTGGACCCAGGTCCCCGTGCCTGACCTGCCTCTGCAGGGACCTGCTGGCTGCCGGGCAGAAGGGACACCCCCAGCCCCAGCCACGCCAGCTCCACCCGCTCTCAGACCCCAGGGGCCCCACTCCACCAGCAATCAGTATGGGGACCCAGGGGTGGCCAGCCTCGCCCCAGCCCAGTGCCATTCTCACCAGGGGGGGCTCAGAGGCAACTGCGAGACAGGGACCCCAGGAGCCCTGGAGTCTGAAAGCGGGTAGACTGAGGGGCCTGCGGGGTCCCAGGGTGGCTCACTGCCCCCCATGTCTTCCGCAAACCTGGCTGCAGGAGGCACCCGCGTCTGACGCACCCCTGCACCTCAGCAGGGCGGGCATCTCCCGACAGGGCCCTTCCTGGCTACTGAGATCCAGGGCAGCAGGAGCCACAGCGTGGGCCTCCAGAGAAGTCCAGCCCCTCTCTCCCTCCTGTGCTGTGTCCTCTTGCTGAGGGGATGGTGGCTGGGTGCTCTGGTTCCCAGCCTCCCTCCCTCCTCCCCTCCGAGAGCCTCCCCGGCTGCCCTCAGGCCCACCTAGCCTGGCCTGATGCCCAACCTGGTTTGGGAGTCCCCTTGAGTTCCCCGTGGACAGGGCTGCCCTGTGGTTCTGGCGGCCTTGGGGTGTTGCTGGGTGACCTCCACCCGGTCGTTGTCAGAAGCTCCCACACGGCCTCACCCTCCACACCTCTCGCTTCCCTGCGCACGCTTCATGACAGCCCAGGACTGCCAGGACCAGCTCACCAGCCTGGGGATGGACTTGGTCAGCGGTCTGATGTTCCTGGTGTGGTACCCTGAGCTGGGCGGCACCCGGAGGCATGGGTGTCAAACGTGTGGGACCATGGAGCAGGCCTGTGTGAGTGGCAGGCACCCTCTGGACCCCCTCCCACCCCCCACCTTGCTTCCTCTGGCTGGAAGGGCCTGGAGGGGTGGGGAGAGAGGCCTTCCTTCCTCCATGAGCACCGGGCCCCCTGGGGGCTCCCTGACCTTCAGGCGAGGTCAAGAAGGGGGTTCAGTCTGTCGGGGGGTGGAGTCTGCTCCCCTGCCCCCGCTCACACACAGGAAGGGAAGAAACATCCAGAGGCGGGGGTATCAGGCTCACAGCTGCCGGGGGTGGCAGCGGGCGCTCATTGCCTGAGACACAGCCCCCTGGGAGCGTCCAGGCCACAGTCCATTAGGGGAGCTGGAGCACAGACCGCAGCGAGTAGCAGCGGAAATATTCCACCAATTGTCCCGGTGAATCCGTTCTGAATTTTAAGTGCCCATTTGCAAGCAATTCAAGCTTCACAAATGTTTCTGATGTGTGTGAAACCTCTCTCCTCATGTTTGAAGGACTGCGCTTGTTCACCCCTTGTTCTGTGGCCCCAGGCCCGTGCATGCGGCTCCCCAGACTCCAGAACCCACTGGGGCAACTGCTGGGGTCCTCCCTGCCTGCCTGTCTGCCCCCGGCCCAAAACCCCTGAGCCTGCTGGGAGCACGGGGTGATTCTGCCACACGCGTGCCTCCAGGCTGTCTCCCCACCCAGGCGGGGTCCAGGACGGCCCCTCGCTACTCTGGGCAGCGAGGCCTGCAGCAGTGGACGGTCACCCAGGCGCTGCCCGGGACAGCAGGGGGAGGCAGGCCTGTCCCTCACGGGATGCCCTGCACCCGGACGGCTGTCTCGGGGCTGTGTCCTGCTCCACACTCGTGAGGGTGTTAACTTTCAGTTAACAGCCTCGTGTGGCCCAATATTTGGAGAGAGCAAGTTAAAAAAGCTAGCTGCCATCTTTACGTTTTCCCCTTTATAATGACTGCTAACCATCAGGGAGAAGGACATCAACTCTGCGAGATTATCAGGGTGCACGTGAGCCTTGCAGGAAATGCCCTGCTAGTGGGGCCTCTCCCTTGGGGTGGAAAAGGTTTGGGGGGGTCAAGTCCCAAGGTCCAGCTCAAACAGCATGGGGTCCCCAGAAGCCATGGCAACCCACTCAAGTCCTGCCTACCCCAGGCGAGGGCGTGGGGCCCCTGGGCAGGGGTGGGCGGCAGCCGGGGCTCAGAGCGCTCAGCTGTGGGGGCACCGCCACTTCCTGCTGGGGGAGGCGGCCCCGGGAGGAGGGCGGCACCCCAGAGGCTCCGCTTCCTGCTCCCACCGCGGTGGCGGGTCTGTCCGCTTCCCCAGCGGGGCGGGAAGCCAGCCTCGCTGCGGCACTGAGGTGCCTTTGTCATTCCCACGCCCTAAGTGGGATCTGGGGCAGAGTGTACTGCTGACCCCCGTTGTCCGGGCGCCGAGGAGTCCTCTGGAGCTGGGACCCCAACTTAGAAATAGCCTAGGACCTGGGACAGGTTTCACAAAGCCGTGTTCACTGTGCTAGGGCCCCCCTCAGACCCCTCCCTTCTAGCTTCAGACACTGGTCTCAGCCCACGAGAGACTTCAGAGACTTGAGTGAGGGGGACCAGGCCCCAGGAGTCACCCCAAGTTCCTGTGCACTGCTGCCCATGAGGGACGTCCCGGTGCCAGACCATCAGCCCTCACAGGATTCTCCCCCAGGTTACCCGCCGAGGTTCAGAACCCCGGCACAGCCTTCGCCTGCTGAGACCCCCTCACCCTCACCCTCTGAGACCCCCTCACCCTCACCCTCTGAGACCCCTTCACCCTCACCCTCTGAGACCCCGTCACGGCCCTCACCCCTGAGACCCCATCATGGCCCTCACCCTCTGAGACCCCCTCACCCTCACCCCTGAGACCCCCTCACCCTCACCCCTGAGACCCCATCATGGCCCTCACCCTCTGAGACCCCCTCACCCTCACCCCTGAGACCCCTCACCCTCACCCACTGAGACCCCCTCACCCTCACCCTCTGAGACCCCCTCACCCTCACCCCTGAGGACCCCTCACCCTCACCCCTGAGACCCCCTCACCCTCACCCTCTGAGACCCCCTCACCCTCACCCCTGAGGACCCCTCACCCTCACCCCTGAGACCCCGTCACCCTCACCCCTGAGACCCCATCACCCTCACCCCTGAAACCCCGTCACCCTCACCCCTGAGGACCCCTCACCCTCACCCTCTGAGACCCCCTCACCCTCACCCCTGAGGACCCCTCACCCTCACCCTCTGAGACCCCCTCACCCTCACCCCTGAGACCCCCTCACCCTCACCCCTGAGGACCCCTCACCCTCACCCTCTGAGACCCCGTCACCCTCACCCCTGAGACCCCCTCACCCTCACCCCTGAGGACCCCTCACCCTCACCCCTGAGACCCCCTCACCCTCACCCTCTGAGACCCCCTCACCCTCACCCCTGAGACCCCCTCACCCTCACCCTCTGAGACCCCCTCACCCTCACCCCTGAGGACCCCTCACCCTCACCCCTGAGACCCCGTCACCCTCACCCCTGAGACCCCCTCACCCTCACCCTCTGAGACCCCCTCACCCTCACCCCTGAGGACCCCTCACCCTCACCCCTGAGACCCCATCACCCTCACCCCTGAAACCCCGTCACCCTCACCCCTGAGGACCCCTCACCCTCACCCTCTGAGACCCCCTCACCCTCACCCCTGAGACCCCCTCACCCTCACCCCTGAGGACCCCTCACCCTCACCCTCTGAGACCCCCTCACCCTCACCCCTGAGACCCCCTCACCCTCACCCCTGAGACCCCTCACCCTCACCCCTGAGACCCCTCACCCTCACCCCTGAGACCCCGTCACCCTCACCCCTGAGACCCCGTCACCCTCACCCCTGAGACCCCTCACCCTCACCCCTGAGACCCCCTCACCCTCACCCCTGAGACCCCTCACCCTCACCCCTGAGACCCCTCACCCTCACCCCTGAGACCCCGTCACCCTCACCCCTGAGACCCCTCACCCTCACCCCTGAGACCCCGTCACCCTCACCCCTGAGACCCCTCACCCTCACCCCTGAGACCCCCTCACCCTCACCCCTGAGACCCCGTCACCCTCACCCCTGAGACCCCTCACCCTCACCCCTGAGACCCCCTCACCCTCACCCCTGAGACCCCTCACCCTCACCCCTGAGACCCCTCACCCTCACCCCTGAGACCCCGTCACCCTCACCCCTGAGACCCCGTCACCCTCACCCCTGAGACCCCTCACCCTCACCCCTGAGACCCCCTCACCCTCACCCCTGAGACCCCTCACCCTCACCCCTGAGACCCCTCACCCTCACCCCTGAGACCCCGTCACCCTCACCCCTGAGACCCCTCACCCTCACCCCTGAGACCCCCTCACCCTCACCCCTGAGGACCCCTCACCCTCACCCTCTGAGACCCCCTCACCCTCACCCCTGAGACCCCCTCACCCTCACCCTCTGAGACCCCCTCACCCTCACCCCTGAGGACCCCTCACCCTCACCCCTGAGACCCCCTCACCCTCACCCCTGAGGACCCCTCACCCTCACCCTCTGAGACCCCCTCACCCTCACCCCTGAGACCAGTCACAGCCCTCACCCCTGAGACCCCGTCACCCTCACCCCTGAGACCCCTCACCCTCACCCCTGAGACCCCGTCACCCTCACCCCTGAGACCCCTCACCCTCACCCCTGAGACCCCCTCACCCTCACCCCTGAGGACCCCTCACCCTCACCCTCTGAGACCCCGTCACCCTCACCCCTGAGACCCCCTCACCCTCACCCCTGAGACCCCTCACCCTCACCCCTGAGACCCCGTCACCCTCACCCCTGAGACCCCTCACCCTCACCCCTGAGACCCCCTCACCCTCACCCCTGAGGACCCCTCACCCTCACCCTCTGAGACCCCGTCACCCTCACCCCTGAGGACCCCTCACCCTCACCCCTGAGACCCCCTCACCCTCACCCCTGAGGACCCCTCACCCTCACCCCTGAGGACCCCTCACCCTCACCCCTGAGACCCCCTCACCCTCACCCCTGAGACCCCTCACCCTCACCCCTGAGACCCCGTCACCCTCACCCCTGAGACCCCTCACCCTCACCCCTGAGACCCCCTCACCCTCACCCCTGAGGACCCCTCACCCTCACCCTCTGAGACCCCGTCACCCTCACCCCTGAGGACCCCTCACCCTCACCCCTGAGACCCCCTCACCCTCACCCCTGAGGACCCCTCACCCTCACCCCTGAGACCCCGTCACCCTCACCCCTGAGACCAGTCACAGCCCTCACCCTCTGACACCCCCGGCCCCTGCGGGCACTGACCTGACTCGCTGGTTCCCTCCTGAGCTGCTGACGCCTCGACAGGTCCTGCCGAAGGGCTGGTAGGGAAGCAGGGCCGGGTGAGCCGGGTCCCCACACTGTCCTGACTGCACCCCTCAACGCCGGGAGGCAGTGGGCGGGCTGGTGACAGCCCGTGGGGCTCCCCACCACCTGTGCCAGCCCAGACCAGGGCTGCCTGGGGGATTCCTGGGAGAGGAAGTGGGGTGCCAGCGGCCGCCTCTGTTGACACCCCAGAGAAGCAGTGGCCTTTCTGGAGACAGCAGAGCTGGAGGTCGAGACCTCGCGTGGTGCAGAGGCACCTTCCCCGTCAGCTCCCGGGCGGGGCCCCTGTGTCTGCGGTCAGTGCCCCCACCCACCCCCGCGTCCTGGCAGGAAGGCCCTGCACCTTCGCACGCACAGCAGCGTAGCACAGCCCACTCCGGGTGGGCTTCCTGCTGCTCTGCTCCAGTGCCTGACTCCCCCCGACCCTCCACCAGCTGGCCTCCTCACCGCCCCTCCGCAGAAGCCGTCCTTGCAGACCACCCCCTCCCCTTCTAGAATGTTCTCTCTGCGGCTCCTGCAGGCCCTCCTGGAGTTGTGTTCCCTCCCCTCTGAGCTCAGGGCCCCAGACCCTGCTCAAAGGGACCGCTCTGCCCTCCCTGCACCTGAGGACAGCGCCTTTCCCCTCGGCTTGGGCCATCTGCACCTGACCTCAGTACCTCTCCCTGCATGGCCTGCGAGGGGCTGGGGCAAGTTCGACCCCACCCTGCCCGTTTCCACAGGCAGAACCTGGGGCTCCATGAAGGGGACTGGCTGGCCTCCTGACTCGGGAACCAGGGACCTTGCCCTGAGGAGGGGCCTGGGCTCACCCTGCAGACCAGGCTGGAGGGTCCCACTGTGAGCTCCTCCCCTGCCGTCCCTCCTCTCTGACCATCCGCTCCCCACCAGCCCCCAGCCTCCACAGCCCTCTGCGCCCCTCTGCAACCTGGCGTTCAGCCATAGACCTTCTCCTGAATTTTTCCCGTGTCCTGGTCCTGGCTTGTGGCCGGGACCCCTCCTGCTCCCACACAGGGCAGGGCCTCACAAGTCCCATTCACGGGTCAGCAGGGCCCAGCGGAGGAATCAACTGGGTGGCCAGCGCCTGGGAACAAGCAGAGTCTTGGCCAGAGCAGGCGCGTGTAAACATGAGTGGCTGCGGCCTGGAGTGGGGTGCAGCCCCCCCGCCGCCCCACCCCACAGCCCTTCCCTCCACTGGCCCTGCAGCCGACTCACCATCCCCCCACCGTGGAGGGAGGGCAGGGCTGGGTCCTTTCCTCCAGGTCCACTGGGTTCCCTGGGGTCCAAGAGGGCTGGCCCCACCAGGCTGGCTTCAGAGTCCAGACCAGACCCATTCCCGCTGCCGGGCGGGCTCAGAGCCCTAAGGCGTCCTCTGCAGAGCAGGGCGAGCAGGGCCCCGCGGCCCCGCTGCTGCTCCAACCTCAGGCTCAGACAGGGCTCCGTCTCCGAGGCCCCCACCTTCAGTGCTCAGCGCCCCTGGCCCCAGCACCCACCTCTCCTGCTTCACATCAGCCGGAGAGCCTGTGTGGCAGCCTGTGGGGGGTAGGGGTCCAAATGCGGGACTGAAGGCAGGGGGCTCCTTCTCTTCTAGGGTCTTGGCCCTTCACCCCTCGGAATAGTTGGAGTTTGAGAGAAAAGACCGCTGGCGACGCTGCAGCGGGGGGACACACTCCTGAGATTGGAGGTTGGCATCCCTGCCCTGTCCAGATGAACCTCTCCCAGGGAAGTGCCCGGGAGGCGGAGTCGCTCCCTAGGAGGCTGTCGGGTGTGCCCACGGCCCCATCCCCATCCCCACCCTGGGCCCTGGGAACCGCGCTGCCTCCAGGACCCCTGTCCTCCACCACCGCCACCCCCAGCCTCCTCACCTGGGGTGGGAGTGGGGTCCCCGCCATCAGGGGCCAGAGGCGGGGACTCCTGGCCCAGGTCCAGGAGTCCTGAAAGCGGGGGACTCAGGACCAGCCCAGAATGAGGGCAAAGGACCCTGAGGACACCCAGGTGGGATGTCACGAGCCGCGCAGTGTGGCCACCGGCCGAGGGCCTTCACCCCTCAGCGGTCCTCCCCAGGGCTCCGTGACTGTGTGCCCACTCTGGCCTGGCTCTACACTGGTCTGCCCCCTTATGTGCCCACCCTAACTGCCTTACTCGTGGGCACCATGCTGGACAGGGCTGGCAGGGCATTGGGGAGATGGCCCAGGGGGACGCACCCGGCACAGGGGGAGCCTACACTCACCTCGTGGGGTTCACGGAGGGCAGGTCAGGACCGGGAGGCTTCCAGAAGGAGGCAGCCCTGAAGCCGGACCTGGGAGGTGGGCGGAGCGGAGTGGGGAAGGGCTTCCTGCAAGATGGAAGGGCGGGAGCCGCGGTGCCTCGCGCTGGAAGGGGAGGCTGGAGGCGGGGCGGGCTGGCCTCGCTTTCACAATCTGGGCGCAGCTGGGCGGAGGGGGGCAGAGCTGTTCGCGGGGAGACGTGGCCACTGGTATGGGCGCAGGGGCTCCCGTCACTGCCCACCCTAGCCTGAGGCAAAGGAGCGCTGGTCCTACCAGCTGCCTTGTCTGACACTGCTTCTCCGCTGTTCCTGACCTTGCCTTGTCTCCGGTGTATTGCACGGGAGGACAGTTTACCCTGATTACTGACCGCGGGCCCTTAGATGCAGGGGTGGGGGCAGCACCTCGCTGGCCTCGCCCAGCCCCAGCCCTGCCCCAGTCACCTCGGGGAGGGGGCCGAGGGCACCCCGGGGGCCGGGCCTCTGGGCCTCAGGCTCAGCCTTCTGTCGCTGCCAGCACTTTCTGTTCCCCTCTTCTCAAAACCGGGCTGGGAAACAGCCCCGCCACCACCGCTGGTCTGGCCCCAAACCGTCCTGGGGCCTGTTATTCGCCTGCTGTCACTGTAGTGGGCAAGGCGGGCGTGACTATGGGACACCACTCTGGGGGTGGAGGAGCAGGGGGGACACCCGTGGAGGCTGCCGGGGGTGGGGACACTGCTCGGGGAGGAGAGGGGAGGGGAGGGCAGGGCATGCAGCTCGTCCCACCCACGACCGACACGATGCACAGCTCCCCCCACCCCGGGCTCACCATCACCCCTGGGGGCCATCCTCACCCGACCCCAGCCTCACCCTCGGGGACCATCCTCACCCCAGGCTCAGCCCTCACCCCTGGGGACCATTCTCACCACAGGCTCAGCCCTCACGCCTAGGGCCATCCTCACCCCACCCCAGGCTCACCCCTCACCCCTAGGGGACCATCCTCACCCCAGGCTCAGCCCTCACCCCTGGGGACCATCCTCACCCCAGGCTCAGCCCTCACGCCTAGGGCCATCCTCACCCCACCCCAGGCTCACCCCTCACCCCTAGGGGACCATCCTCACCCCAGGCTCACCCCTCACCCCTGGGACCATCCTCACCCCAGGCTCACCCCTCACCCCTGGGGGGCCATCCTCACCCCACCCCAGGCTCACCCCTCACCCCTCACTCCTGGGGCCATCCTCACCCCAGGCTCACCCCTCACCCCTGGGGACCATCCTCACCCCAGGTTCACCCCTCACCCCTGGGGACCATCCTCACCCCAGGGGACCATCCTCACCCAAGGCTCACCCCTCACCCCTAGGGCCATCCTCACCACGGGCTCACCCCACACCCTCACCCTCACCCTCACCTCACTCCAGGCTCAGCCCTCACCCCTGGGACCATCCTCACCCCAGGCTCACCCCCACCCCTGGGGACCATCCTCACCCCAGGTTCACCTCTCACCCCTCACCCCTGGGACCATCCTCACCCCAGGCTCAGCCCTCACCCTTGGGAGGCCATCCTCACCCCACCCCAGGCTCACCCCTCACCCCTGGGGACCATCCTCACCCCAGGCTCACCCCTCACCCCTGGGACCATCCTCACCCCAGGCTCACCCCTCACCCCTGGGGACCATCCTCACCCCAGGCTCACCCCCACCCCTGGGGACCATCTTCACCCCACCCCAGGCTCACCCCTCACCCCTCACTCCTGGGGCCATCCTCACCCCAGGCTCACCCCTCACCCCTGGGGACCATCCTCACCCCAGGCTCACCCCTCACCCCTGGGGACCATCCTCACCCCAGGTTCACCTCTCACCCCTCACCCCTGGGACCATCCTCACCCCAGGCTCAGCCCTCACCCTTGGGAGGCCATCCTCACCCCACCCCAGGCTCACCACTCACCCCTTGGCACCATCCCCCCGGCCACCTCACAGGAAAATGAGGCCCCATCTTGAGGAAACAGCATTGAACTCCACCCCAGACCTGAAGACAGCAGGCCCTGTTCCCCTGGGCTGTCTGCTCCCCCCCACACTGTCCTGAGGCCCTGGGCTCAGGTGTGCCCTGAGCCCCCAGGCCAGCCTCAGGGACCCGAGGAAGGCAGGAGAGGGAGGGGACTGGACCCTTTCCAGCCAGGCTGCTCACTCGCCCCTCCTCCCTGGGGTCCCCCCACCGCGGCCGCTCCACCTCCAGGCGCGTCCCTCTGGGGGTCTGGGCCCCTCATTGGCTGTTTCTTCCTGGACTCGCACCCTCCATCTTCCTGCAGGCCGGTCCCTCATGAAGGCGCAGTTGGATGAGCCCAGCTCTGCCCCCAGCCCCCTGAGGGACCCCGCAGGCCTGGGCTGTCGAGAGCCACCTGGGGACGGCGTCCCCTGTGAGTGGACGGCGGGGAACAGCCAGCATGGGCAGGGGCCAGGGGCTGGCGTCTGTCCTTGGGCCCATCACCGTGCCTTGGCTGGACTCCTGCCTGCTGGACGCTCACTCCCGAGTCACCGGCTGAGGTGACACAGGGGACAGGACTTTGCTGTAAGACCAGGCGACCTCGGTCCTCGTGGGGCAGGCAGCCCGGGCGTCTCTGTACTAGACCCGCTATTTTGACATACAGTTGAACTTTTTCACAAAACAAGTTTATAAAAATGGAGAAGCGGTGTGCAGCGGGGGTCAGCAGTGGGTGGGTGGTGAACTGGCCCCTCAGCCCCGGGATGTGGCTGCCTGGGTGCAGCTCTTTGGCGTGACACGCCCTCCCTCCACTCGAGACTTGTCCTGTGTGAGGCTCACCCTGCCGCCACCGCAGGCCCTCGGATGTGACCTGTGACTCATCTCCACGCACTGACCACCGGCCTATCGGATGGGACTGCCGCGGAAGTGGTTGAGGGGCAGGGAGAGCCAAGGCCCCGACCCGACCATGGGGGTGGAGGGCCAGGGACGGGCACACAGCCCCAGCGGCTCTGCCACCCACCTCCTCGGTGAGAAGCGTAGGGTGCCAGGGACCCTGCCTCCCGCCCCGCCCCCAGTGGGCTGGGGGCAGGGACCCCCACGGCCGGTGCTGGGGGCCCTCCCAGGAACCCTCCAGCCCCTGCAGCGGCCGCCTCCGCCACTCCAGGAAGCACTCTGTGGCCTAAGACCTGCCTGCTCACCCGCCCGCCCCACACTGTCCATCACTCAGCACCTGTGGCTGAGCGGGGAGTGGGCTGGGGGCCAGAGAGCAGGACCTGGCTGTGCCCGGGGCAGGCTATTCCCACACAGGCTCTTGCTCCTGCTCCAGGGGCGGAGTCCAGGGGACACAGCCAGGCCCAGGGGAGCAGCCAGTCTCGGGAAGGCCGTGGAGGATGCGCAGCCATGCTGCCTGCCCGCTCGGGGCCTCTGGCTTGCACTGCCCCCTGGGCCCTCCTGCCGGTGAGCCCACGAGGGGCAGGTGCTGAGGGGCCCAGGGACGACCGCTCTGTTTCCAGAAAGGAGCCGCTCTCCCGGGCAGCGGAGCCCGCGGTCCTCTGGTCAGACGACCAGCGCACCAGACGCCCTCCAGGCTCTGGACTGCCGCTATGCCTGTGACCACCACTCAGGCCAGGAGCCTGGTGGCCAGAGGGCACATGTCCAGGGCGCGTACTCCCAGTCCTGCGCCCAGGGCGGGCAGCCCTGCACTCTTACCACACGCTTCCCTGAGGCCCCCAAGCCCCTCGTGCTCCCAGACAGACCCCCTCAGCCCTACTGTCCTCTGCAGCCCCTTCCACAGCCCTTCGCCCTGGACCCCAGGGTGCCCGAGAGAGGCCGAGCCAGGCATGTCCAGTCCTTTCCCAGCTGGGGGGCTTGTCCCAGGGAGAGAAACCGCACAGCTGGGGCCCCTGAGGGGTTGTGAGGCTCTGCTGGCCTGGCCTGGCTGCCCCCAGGGTCACCTCCGGCTCCCCCTTGGGGAGTAGTTGGGCCTGAGAGGTGGACCTGTCGTTCTGGCCCACAGAATCGGACCCACGGGCTGGGCAGGGGGGCCCCGGGCTTCCCAGTGCCTGGTCCTGACACCCCATCCCACCAACAGTAGCATCACTCAGGGGCCAGGCCCGGGGCAGCTCTCCTCCTGCAAACCCACCTCAGACACCACGGGCAGGCAGAGCCCAGGACGGGGGCGCGTGAGCACCACCCCGCCTCCCTGGCCTGGCTGGGCTGAAGGCAGGGGTGCCTGGAGGCTCATGGGGCCTCCTCCAGGGTGGCTGCCAGGCTGCCCGCTCTGCCTCCTGCTCTGAACCCTGGGATCCCCCACCGCCCCCCACAGCGATGAGGAGCTGGTATGGCTGGCCGCAGGTTCCTGCCTCCCCCAGGGCCTCCTTCCCCTTTCTTTGCCTGGGGTTTGTCTGCCTGGAAGGACCACTGTGCCACACCAGCCCCCCTCCTGGGGACACCGCCTCCCTGCGGCCTCCAGCCACCACCACCCGCCTGGTCTCGGGCCTCCCTTCCCATCAGAGATGGCCATCTGGGCGTGCCCCGTCCAGGCAGCCCCTGCCCAGTCTCTGCCCCCCTTCCTCTCCAGGCACCCACTCCCTGCAGGGGTCCCTGCAGCCCCACAGCGGCTCCCAGGCCCTGCTCCCCGGTGACGACCTCAGGCTGGGGAGTCTGGTGGGCAGAGAGCAGGCGTGTGCCTCACACACGTCATCCTCGCCTTGAAGTCAGCACCCAGGTTCAGAGCACCCCAGGGCTCTGTCTCTCCACGAGAGGGTCCTCCGCCCCTGCCCCCAAGGGCAGGCGGCCTCCAGCTCAGGCTGGTATGAGCCAGTCTGTCTGGGGGGAGCCCAACTTGATCAGCACCCCAGCAATGCTGAGGCAGGAGGCCCTCTGGAGGGTGGGCAAGATGCCGACCGGTAGAGCGACGGCTGGACGGTTCACAGAGAAGGAGGTGGAAACGGCTCGAAAGAGGGCCCCCAGCGTGCAGGGAGCAGGAGCCCTGTCTCCCATCAGGTGGGCCAGAGCCAGTCTGACAACCATCCGTGGGGGGAGGACACCCTCGGACACTCTCCTCTGGCCTCTAACCCCCCGGAGGGGCACTGGGCAGCATCCAGCTTTGACCCCATAACCCCACCTCTGGGAATCTCCTCCACGGATGGACAGCGGACCTAGGGAGAGGGTGCAGGAGAGGCTGACCTGTGGTGCTTAAGGGCAGCGACAGCCTGGACCCCGCTCAGACAGCTGTCCACGGGCCTGGGTGGTGTGCGCCTGTCCAGTCCCCACCACGCAGAACTGGGCAGTTGCAAAAAGGGAAGAGAAATGTCTCTGTACGCGAATGTATGGTCCTTTCCAGGATATACAGCTAAGTGAAAAAAGGATGTTGATGCTCATGTATTTATGTAGGAGCAGAAGACTATATTTTTACAAATGGAAGAATAAGCCATAACATTTGTTTAAAATTAAATTGCTACCTACAGGGACTAGGCAGAAAAGAGGTGAAGGGGGAGAGGGATCAAAACTGGACTTCGGTGACTTTCATTTATAGATTTGGCTTTGGAACCAGGTAAATATTTATGCAATTACTAAATTAAATTACATTATATTTTAAAAGGGATTCTTGAACTTGAAAGCAAGGTGAAGACAATTAATTTGCAAGATCAGTTGGTAGCATAACCCTACCAAATTCTTCCAAGTGATTTTAAAATCCAGTATTTTGATTGTATATCCTTACAGCCTGACGACAGAGAATGGCTAAAACGTTCCATTGCGTGTAATCACCTTCCAAATATTTTAAAAACACTGTTTTGCCTGTACATCTGTGTAACTCAATGATTTTTGTAAAAGTGCATCTTAAATTATTTTCAGTAACCATGTTGTTGATAATAGTGTGAGGTTTTTATTTTGAGACTGTTGTGCTATGGGATAAAGCAAGTGAATAATTGTGTTGGGCATTGTTGAGACGTCCGCTGTAGGATAAAGGTGTATCATCAATAAAACTTAGTGAAAACCAAGCAGATCTGGGGCTTCCCTGGTGGCCTAGTGGTAGACAGTCCACCTTCCAGGCAGGAGACACAGGTTCGATCCCTGGTCTGGGAGGATCCCAGGTGCCTCGGAGCAACCGAGCCTGTGTGCTGCGAACATTGAGCCTGATCTCTAGAGCCTGGGAGCCACAACTCCCGAAGCCCATGCACCCCATAGCCTGTGCTCTGCAAAAATAAACCATCTTAACGAAGCCCGCGCTCCATACCGGAGGGTAGACCCGCTCGCCACAGCTAGAGAAAAGGCTATGCAGCTATGACGACCCAGGACAGCCAAAAACAAACAAGGACAAAAAAGAAAAAAAGCCAGCAGGCCTGAGTTTGAGTGAAGAGTATCGGTTTGTACTCGAACTGTGTCTTATCTTAAAGATAAAGCTTCTTGGTTCTGACTGCTGATAAGGCTTAGAAACCAACATGCCTAACAGCCAGATTGTGGTCTCTGGCTAGCGTTTCTCATGAGGAGGAAGGGGGCCCGCGGAGAGAAGTAGATGATTTTAGGTCTGGGTTGGGGAACAGATAAGATGCACCCAAAATGGCTTTTCATACCAGAGAGCATAGCAGATCAAGACGGTCGCCAACATCAAAGGGACTCGAGAGCCAAAGCAAGCTCACTCCCCGTGGCCAAGGACAGGATCATCTAGTTGTAGGATCATCTAGTGTCCATCAGGAGAGTAATTTTTAACAGATTGAAACACAGTGTTTACATCCATGAATTTTCAACTGTACTTAAAAAAAAAAGTTGCTTCTTGAAGTGGTCCCGCCAAACCCCCCAAATCACACCTGAAACTGATCTAAGCTCTGGAGTTGGTCACCAGTGACAGGAGCTGCAGCGGGCACAGAACAGCTGGCGACACCCCAGGGGTGCCCCCGTTGAGCCCTGGTCTGGGGGCCGCTCTACACGGCCAGGCCCTGAGGACAAGAGTCAAGAGGGGAGGTGAAGGGAGCTGTGGGAGGGCGGACTGGGAGTTTGGGGTTAGCAGATGTAAACTCTTATAACTCTTATAAACAGCAAGGTCTTCCTGTACAACACAGGGAACTATTTTTGGTATTCTGTGATAAACCATAATGGAAAATACACAAAAGACTGCATATATACATACATATGTACACACACACATACTGGGAATGACTGAGGGCAGGAGAAGGGGGCGACAGAGGGCAAGATGGTTGGTTGGCATCACCCACTCCCTGGACAGGAGTCTGAAGCTCCGGGAGTTGGTGATGGACACGGAGGCCTGGCATGCTGCACTCCAGGGGTTGCAAAGAGTTGGCCACAACTTAGTGACTGAACAACAGCACACATGCATATGTGTGTATGTATGACGGAATCACTTTCTGTACAGCAGAAGTTAACACACATTGTAAACCAACTGTGAGAAAAAAGAAGTGAAAATGTTAGTCTCTCAGTGGTGTGTGAACCCTTCGCAACCTCATGGACTGTTGCTCAACAGGCTGCTCTGTCCGTAGGATTCTCCAGGCAAGAATACTGGAGTGGGTAGCCATGCCCTTCTCCAGGGGATCTTCCCGACCCAGAGATCAAACCTGGGTCTCCTGCACTGCAGGCGGATTCTTAACCATCTAAGACACCAGGGAAGCCCAAAGTCCACTTCTATTTTTTTACAAAAAGGGGAGGTAAAGAGACAGGGCACACTTGGGGTGTGCCCGTCAGGAGGGGACGTGGACTTGGGGCCTGCCAAGCTGCTGGTGGCCCGGCGGCCAGGACGCTGAGTGGAGCGCCATTTTCCCAATGCAGCTTATCCACTCAGTGTGAGGGCGCGGGCAAGAGCGGGCAGCTCCACTCTACCCCGTGGGGCCGCGGGCGTGTCACACAACACGGGGGGATCTTCTCTACTGAGAAGCACCCCCAGGTGTGACCCTGGAGTGTGGGGCACTGAGGGGACAGGCTGAGACAGGAAGTAGAGTCGGGGCAGAAGCACCTCAACCCGGTCCCCCCTAGGAGGCCTCAATGGCGATGCCCGATGCCCGGGCTGGGAAGGCAGGGGCGTGAAGAGCGCAGCCTCGCTGGGCACGGCTGACTGCACTCTCAGAGAAGCCGGTGGGCGAGGCCTTGCCGTCACACACGGGATTCGGGATTCGGGCCTGCAGCCAGAGCCCTCAGACCCCAGTGCGTCCAGATAAACAGTTGTAGAGGTGCCTGCGGCAGTGGGGAGCGTGAGCGATGGCTGCTTGCCTGATGCGGGGTGGCAATGACCTCGCGGTGTGCTCGAAAGCCCTTATCGTTCATTTATGCGGAAGCTTTGGTAGATGACCTGATATAATGTCTGGTATTTGTTTTAAAACCTCCCCTCTGGTGGGGCGAGGGCAGATAAAACTGTGTGAGTCATTTGATCACTGTTGAAGTTGGGGGTGGTGGGCACTTGGAGTTCATCATAGCCTTCTTTTATGAAAATTATGCCTATTGGAGATTTTCCAAAATAAAAAGCTTTAAAAAGATGGCCAGCACCCCGCTAAAAATCCACAGACAGTATGGAAAGCACATTCGGGACTTTCGACTCCCAAGTGGTGAAGGAGACGGGGTTCTCTCAGCGGTTCTGAAAAGATGAGAAATCCCTGAGCATCAGAGGCTTGAGGGGTCGCTGGCACAGGGCAACCCTGGGCCAACCTGTGCCCGGGAGAGGACTCCTGCCCAACAGAGAGTGGACGGGCTGTCTGAGCAGGGGGGCGGGGGCAGGGCAGACGGCGGAGCTGCACTCGGCTGACTTTCGGATGTGGTTGGGGCAGCACAGCCCCCACGGCCTGTCCATATGTGCGTGCGTGCATGTATGCACACAAACACACGCACTCACATACATGTGCACACGCCAAACACAGAGGCACAATCACGGGTACACATACATGTATGCACAGATAGGTATACACGCACACACGCACGCACACACAGCAGTTCGGGGCCAATCATGGGCCCGACACTCCCACTGGCTCAGCCTCACGCTCTCACCTCCCCCACCCGCCTGGCCTGGGCCCCTCGCTGCAGGCCCCCCGCTTGCTCCCCTCCCCCATCTGCTGAGCCCCCTCTGGCAGCCCCGAGCCGAGCGGCTGGTCTCCTGCTCGAGGTTGGTGTGGTGGGGCTGCAATTCTAGGAAGTCAGCAACCAGGCAGATTGTCAGATTGCAGGGCTGCGGAAAGCCGGTGGGTTGGGTGCTGCTCAGACGAGCGTCCGGGACAGGGTGGGGACCGGGGAATCTGCTTCCCCAGGGGCCACTGGCTGCCTGAGCAGCTGCTTGAGCAGGAGGGAGAGGACTTGGGGGACCGGTCCCCAGGGAAGCCCTGCAGGCCAAGAGCACAGACTCCTCGTCCTCCGTGGTCCTGCAGTGCACCCCCGTACTTCATGCTCTGGAGAAGACTGGCCTGGGTCTGCTCACTGCCTGCCCACCCCACCCCGGGGTGCAGCTGTCTGCAGGGCCCAGCTAGAGCATATGCGGTGCCTCAAGCCCACCAGGCCCAAGTTCTCCAGAAAGACATCCACACGCACAGAGTCTGCTTCTTCAGTCCCTCCGCTTCCACCACTGTGTGGGCCCCTGGGACCAGGGGACCCTCCCCGGTCAGCGCCCAGAAACATCCTCCCTGAGGGCCTCTGGCTGCTGCACCACAGACCCCCGAAAACCCCCAATACACCACCTTATCCCACCTCCCAGCAGCACTTGGCAGAGGTGAACCATTCCTAGTTCTTTATTTTAAAAGTGTTTTAATACGACATGGACCAGACCTAAATGCACACGAGGTGCTCATGCACAGGTAAGGAGGAGGAGAAGGTCCTTGGATGACCTCGAGGCCCCCTGCACGCTGCCTAGACTCAGGACCATCCGGAAGCGGCGCCTGGGGGCACTTGCTAGGCCGCTTCCCCTTTGGCTCTGTGATGGCACACGTGGCTTGCTCTGCTCCTCCTATCTGGCCTTCCCTCTCACACCCCTGTTGTTCTCCATGTGGGCCCTAACTTGGTCCTTGGTCCTTGGGCTGAGTTTCACTGGGGCTTTCCTCACCTGATACACACTCTTCATAACAGATTCACCCAGTCCTATTGACTCAAGAATCACCCCATGCCCATGACCCTGTCAGCAGCTCCAGCTCAGGCCTCTGGACCACACATGGACTGCCCACCGGGCATCTTTTGGATATATAACATGCAATTTAAGTGCAACCTGACCAAAACTGACCACAGCGTCAAGCCCCTTCATCGCCCCCGACTCTGTAATCTTCCTTCAAATTTCCCTCTCTCAGAAAAAGGACCAAAACTGATCACATCTTCAGGCCCCTTTGTCACCCCCCACACTGCAATCTTCCTTCAGAGTTCCCTATTTCAGAGAATGATTCCTCTTGTTGCCAAGGCCAGATATTTGAGGGTCATTTTTAACACACAAATTTCCCCTCTCTCTTACATCCAATCAGTCATCCATAAGTCAAATATGCATATTGAAAGCCCAATAGCAACCACTGAAAAGATAAAACAAAGAGGTATAATAAATAGAACAACAGAGGAGATAAATGGACTATAAAACAAAGTATTCCAGTTAATCCAATAGTGAGAGGAAAAGGAGCAAAGAACAGATGAGATAAATAGAAAACAGCAAGATGGTAGATTTAACCCAACCATACCAACAATCACATTCAATATAACTGGTCTAAATACTTCAATTAAAAGACAAAGATTATCAAATTGGATTAAAAAAGCAAGAGGTGAAAATACACTATGTAAATAATACACATTTTACAAATAGATTCAAAGTAAAAAATGATAACAAAGGGAAAGAGTGGAAAAGATAGAAAATGAAACACTGATCATAAGAATCATAAGGGCTTCCCTGGTGGCTCAGCTGGTAAAGAATCTTGGCAATGCGGGAGACCTGGGTTCAATCCCTGGGTCGGGAAGATCTGCTGGAGAAGGCAAAGGCTACCCACTCCAGTATTCTGGCCTGGAGAATTCCGTGAACTGTATAGTCCGTGGGGTCGCAAGGAGTCAGACGCACTGAGCGCCTTTCGCTCTCGCTGTCGCTGACCATGAGAAAGTTGCGCTGCTGCTGCTGCTGCTGCTGCTGAGTCGCTTCAGTCGTGTCCGACTCTGTGTGACCCCATAGACGGCAGCCCACCAGGCTCCCCCATCCCTGGGATTCTCCAGGCAAGAACACTGGCGTGGGTTGCCATCGCCTTCTCCGAAGTTGGGTTGGGTATATTGATATCTGCGTGTGTCTGCCGCTCAGTCATGTTCACCTCTTTGCGGCCCAGGGACTGTAGCCTGCCAGGCTCCTTTGTCCATGGAATTCTCCAGGCAAGAACACTGGAAATGAGCTGCCATTCCCTTCTCCAATATTGATCTCTAAGTAGATTTCAGTACAGGGAATCTTGAGATAAAAGGTGAAGCTTCATAATCATCAAAGTGTTCAGTAGGTAGAATAGGGAAAAGGAGTCCAAAATGGCGGTGGCTAAAAGACAAGGAGGGTCAAAGGAAGGTCCAGGACCAGAGTGAAGACTTCAGGCTGAACAAACAGCACTCCTGGCTAAGCCCAATTTGCATAGGGCAGGCCCAGGTGGAGGAAAAACATAAAAGGAGGAGCCAAAGCCCTTTCTCACGGACTCTCTCTCCCGCGTGCGTGCACTCTTTTCTCTCTCTCTCTCTCTCACTCTCCTGCTATCTTCTAAATAAAATAGAGCTGTAACACTGATTTGCCTAAGAGCTGTAGCACGGTTTGTCCAAGACCTGAGAGCTGTGACGCACCGAGGGCTTTAATGTCCGTTGCTCCAAATCTTTGTTGTGACGAGACAAAGAACTGAGGAACATACACTCGCGTGACATCTATGGTGCCATGACTCGGGTTTAACCTGGCTGAAAGAACCTCTGCGTGGAAGAGGCCAAGCACAGCAGGAGCCCAACTCAGCGAAGCTCCTGCGCTAGGAGCAGTAGGCGAAGAAACCCAGCGCAGGGGAAGGCCCATCGTGCTGGAAACCGGGACAGCGAAAAACGAACTCAGCAGAAAGCTCATGCGGCCGTCTCAGATTCCAGAAGACCTCCAGTTAAGGTAACAGGTCCTCGCTCCTATGGCTGGAGGAACCTTTACAATCTCTCGTTTCTTGTTTCCTCCAACCTCCCACGAATAGGCAGGCAGCAGGGGGCACAACTGAGGGACTCTGGAGAGGCTGCTCCTCAGCATGTCCCAAAGGCGCTATCTGCTGAGCCCCAGTAACTGTTACCCAAGCCGGTGGGGGTTCTTCTGTCCTTTCTCTTCTCTGTGCCAAGGATTAGACCAATGAAACTGAGCACCGGTCAGATATTTAGCAAATTTTCCAGCGGGCTATGAAGGGGATTCCTTGGCACGTTTTTCCCACTGCTTTTTCCTCCTGTCCTTCAGCTCTCTCCCGGGACTCAAGCCTGGCCAAAACTAATGAAATTCAGGCTCTGATATCTCATTGCAAAAATTCATTGAGATACAAAGCATAAGAGATGGATTTGTTAGGATCCAGAGAGAAGCCACCCTTCAGGGTGTGAACCATTGCCGAGGGCATTGAAGGCCATGGAATTAGGCCTGGCTAGGTTTTGTGAGGGGATGGAATTCATATGCTAATGAGTGGGAGGATCATCCCAGCCATTGGGGAACCACCCACTCCTCCCTCTTTTGCCTTGGAGCTGTCCTGCCACCTCTGGGTGTGTCTGGCTGTGTCTGTTGGCTTATAGATTGGGGATTAAGGTTTACTTGAATTTGACTTGTCATCTTGGACCCAGTTGATTTTAATTGGTTTACATTATACCCTTGTGCTATGTCATTCTTTCAAAGGTTGTGCTCTGCCCCCTTCCCTCCTGTTTCATGCTCTTTTCCTGAGTCCCATCCAGACCCACAAGGTTGCCTCTACAATCTTCTGGAGAGACAACCAGAAAATAGCTGGCCTTAGGAGGGAAATACTCTATAATATCCAACCCCTTAATCCTACCCAATACTGGTCACAGTGGAGATCTTGGGGACGCCCAAACTCCAGTCTGGGGGGGGGTCCCAGGAGGTCATCACGCCTTGACCTGCCTAGGGATCGGTCTTCGAAAGGTTGTTGTGCCTCAACCTGTTCGGGGATCCTCTAGTCCCAGGGGTCCCAGGAGGTCGTCACACCTTGACCTGCCCAGGGACCCAATTCTCGGGAGGCCGTCACGCCTCGACCTGCCCGGGGATTCGATCTCTAGGAGGCTGTCACGCCTCAGTCTGCCTGGGGATCTGCACCCTGACCCGGGGACGCCTGGCTCTCAGGTTGCAACAGTACTAGGTAGGATGAACTTATATCATATCTATTCCCGTCCACGGTGGGCAAACTAGCAATGAGTTACAAACCCCTTAATTCTACCCAGCACTGGTCACACTGGAGATCTTGGGGATGCCCAAACTCCAGTCCAGGGGATCCCAGGAGGTCATCACGCCTTGATCTGCCTAGGGATTGGCCTTCGAAATGTTGTCACGCCTCAACCTGTTCAGGGATCCTCTAGTCCCAGGGGTCCCAGGAGGTCGTCACGCCTCGACCTGCCCAGGGACCCAATTCTCGGGAGGCCGTCACGCCTCGACCTGCCCGGGGATTCGATCTCTAGGAGGCTGTCGCACCTCAGCCTGCCTGGGGATCTGCACCCTGACCCGGGGATGCCTGGCTCTCAGGTTGCAACAGTTCTGGGTAGGATAAGCTTCAGAAAGACTCACCCCTAAGGAAGTCCACCCATGGAAACATAAAGAAGCCTATTACTTGTGGGACTGTGCCCAGTCTCAGCAATAACTCAGGAGCCCAATGAGAACCCCACTGCCTTTCTGGAGAGGCTAAAAGAGGCACTCCAAAAGTTTACCAACCTGGACTTAGACTCTTACCAGGGACGGGGGATTTTAAAGGACAAATTCCTGTCCCAATGTGCATCAGATATCAGATTTAAGTTACAGAAGCTACAACAGCAGGACCCTGCTGCCTCTTTAGATGAGATGGTCCAGACAGCCACCAATACCTTTTATAACAGAGAACAGGAGAAGGAGGCCAAGGCCCAGGAGAAGGAGAGAAAGAAAGAGACAAGGCATGCCCAGATGCTGGCCGCCCTCCAGAGAAGCCCTATGGCAAACCCCGAGTCCTTGAGGGACAAGGCACGAGACATGCCTGATCTGTAGACAGGCGGGGCATTGGGCCAAGAGTGTCCAAACCGTGACAAGTCTCCTAGAATGGCTTGCCACACATGCCATCAACTGGGACACTGGGTGGCACTCTGCCCTCGGGACCCAAGAGCCTGAAGGTCAAGCACCAAGCCTACCCTCATGATTGTTCAAGAGGACTGAAGCGGCCGCTCCAGCCAGCCTGCCTGTCACGGATAACCATCACGGGGCTGGAGCCAAGGGTGCCACTGGATGTGGCAGGTAGGTCTGGGAATTTCTTGGTTGACACAGGGGCTACCTACTCTGTCTTGATCGCCTACTCCGGAGCCTTCTCCTCCCAAATCTGTACCATTTTGGGTGCTACAGGAAAAGCAACTACTAAAAGATTCACCCGAGCACTTCTTTGTTGCTGGGATGGACAAATATTTTCCCACCAGTTTCTGGTGGTCCCTGAGTGTCCTACCCCCTTATTGGGAAAAGATATACTCACTAAACTGGGGACCACCCTTGTGATGGGAAGTTTTTCAGCCCCTAGAGCTCTACAGCTCCTGGTTACTACTGAAGAACCCATTGCACCTTCAATAGAGAGGGACCAAAGACTATAGGAAGACAAAATTAACCCCCAGGTGTGGGACCAGGGGATTCCTGGACGAGCCCACCAAGCTGAACCAGTCATCATTGTCCTCCGAGATCCCACTCGGTTTCCTAACTGGAAACAATATCCTCTCAAAAGAGAGGCTCGAGAGGGACTACAGCCTTCAATAAATAAAGTCCTTGCTTGTGGGCTATTGGTCCCCACCAGCTCACCATGTAACACCCCAACCCTCTCAGTAAAGAAAAAAGACGGAACCTGGCGACTGGTTCAAGAGCTCTGGATCATAAATGAAACTGTAGTCTCCCTCCATCCCACAGTACCCAATCCCTATGTAATCTTGGGAGAAATCCCACCCAGTGCCAAGTGGTTTACAGTCTTGGATCTCAAAGATGCATTTTTTTGCATACCACTGGCTAAAGAATCCCAATACCTTTTTGCCTTTGAGTGGGAGGCCCCAGGATAAAAACACCAACAGATGACTTGGACAGTATTACCTCAGGGATTCAGAGATAGCCCCCACTTGTTTGGACAGGCCCTTAGCCGGGATCTCCTAGGTCTGGACCTGGGATCTAATGGGAAAATATTACAATACATGGATGACCTACTAATCTGCTCTCCAGATGAGAAAAGTGCCCAACAACATGCAGTTCGGGTTCTAAACTTCTTGGCAGAAAGGGGATATAAAGTCTCCTGTGCTAAGGCACAGATGGTTGAGACAAAGTCACTTACCTGGGAGTTCAGATTACACACGGGTCCAGGAGGCTGTCCTCTGATCGGGTACAAGGAATCCTCCAGTTGCCCTCCCCCACGACTCAAAAACAATTGCGAGCTTTCCTGGAGCTAACTGGTTATTGTAGAATCTGGATGCCCAATTATGGTCTAATTGCCCAGCCCTTATATGAAAGCTTAAAGGGACGAGATGATTCAATCCCACTGATGTGGGGAACTCCTCAAAAGAAGGCAGAGGCTACACTAAAACAGGTCTTAACTCAGGCACCTGCCTTGAGGTTGCGAGACCCGGAAAAAGCATTCCAACTTTATGTCCATGAAAGAGAGGGAATAGCCTTGGGAGTGTTAACTCAAAGGTTGGGATCTGAGCCCCAGCCTGTAGCTTACTTGTCCAAGAGGCTCGATCCAACTTCCCGAGGTTGGCCCCCCTGCCTTCGAAATCTTGCAGCTATTGCAATCATGATAGAAGATGCTTTAAAACTCGCCTTTGGGGGCAAACTAACTATTTTTACCAGCCACCAAGTAAAACAACTCCTAAATGGGAGAGACCATTTATGGATGTCTGATCAAAGACTCCTCAGATATCAAGTAATGCTGATAGAAAATCCAGGCCTCACTATATCCCCTTGTGAGGTTCTTAACCCAGCCACCCTCCTGCCTACCCCAAGGGCTCTCTCCCCTTTCACTCTGTCTAGAAACCTTGGACCACTGGACAAAACCCCGAGAGGGATTGTCAGAAGATCCTCTGACCAATCCTGAAGAAATCTGGTACACTGATGGAAGCAGCTTTGTCTTGGATGGAAAAAGAAGAGCTGGATATGCAGTAGTCTCCAATTTTGAGACCATAGAGGCTAAACCTCTGCCACCAGGTACTTCAGCCCAATTAGCTGAGCTCATAGCCCTGGCTCGAGCTTTAGAGCTGGGAAAAGGAAAAAGAATAGCCATTTACACTGACTCCAAGTCTGCCTTTCTGGTGCTACATGCACATGCGGCTGTTTGGAAAGAAAGGGGCCACTTGACCACCCGAGGGTCCCCAATCAAATATGGTGAGCAGATTCTTTGACTCTTGGAGGCAGTCCATCTGCCCACTGAGGTTTCAGTCTCCCACTATAAAGGACACCAAAAAGGGAACACGGAAGTGGCACGAGGGAACCAAGCAGCTGATCAGGCAGCTAGGAGAGCAGCGTTACAGAACCATGACCTAATAGGGATTGCCACCTTAGTTCCACAGGCTAATTTGCCAGAAACTCCTTCATATACTGAAGGTGAGACTCTTAAAGCTAAGAGAGAGGGCTTTCAAGAAGATCATATGGGTGGTTCCAAAAGGAGGGACTCCTTTTTCTGCCTGGAAACCTCCAATGAAAGCTGGTTAACTCCTTACATGCCACTACTCATTTAGGAGAAAAGGCCCTCCAAAGATTACTAGAAAGGTCCTTCAGAGGAACAGGCTTCCAAACAACTATGAGACAGGTGGTGTCCTCTTGTTCCACTTGCCAATTAAACAACCCACAAGGAGCTTGAAGACCCCAGCTGGCCCAGCCCATCCAACGACGTGGGGCCTACCCAGGAGAGGACTGGCAGATGGACTTCACCCAGATGCCAGTTTCTCAAGGGTATAAATGCCTATTAGTCATGATAGATAATTCACAGGATGGATTGAAGGCTTTCCCACCCGGACCAAGAAGGCTGAGGAGGTAGTTAAAAACCTGCTCCATGAAATCATTCCAAGATTTGGTCTGCCCGGGTCATTACAAAGTGACAATGGGACATCATTTACTTCTAAGGTCACCCGAGGGGTCTCGAGAGCATTGGGCATTACTTATTATCTCCATTGTGCCTGGAGGCCTCAATCTTCAGGAAAAGTAGAAAGAGCCAATCAATTCTTAAAATCAGCGATAAAAAAGATAACCCAGGAGACCTCCCTGGGATGGAAGGAGGCTTTACCAATAGCTCTCCTCCGCACCCGCATTGCCCCTAAGGAACAGGTTGGTCTTAGTCCTTATGAGATGCTATATGGGAGACCTTTTGTTTATGTCAATGACCTCTTCCTAGATGCAGAGGTTCAGACCCTCCAGTCTTATACCATGGCCATTGGGCAATTCCAACAGGATATATGCTTGTGGGGTATGAACCGGGACCCAAAAGATTCTAAAGAGTCACCACTATATGCTCCAGGGACTCAAGTCCTAATTAAAGTCTGGAAAGGTGGGTCCCCAAAGGCTCAACTCCAGCCCACATGGAAGGGCCCCTACCCTGTAATACTTTCTACCCCCACAGCAGTCAAGGTACCAGGACATGACTCCTGGATTCACTACTCACGAGTCAAGCCATGGAAGAAAACAGAAGAGGACACCCAATACACCTGTGAGCCCCTGGGAGATCTCAGATACCTATTCAGAACTACCAATGAGTGCCATTCTAATGAACACCCCCAAAATCTGGTTTCTGGGGATAAGATTTCTCAGGATAACTCTAAGGAGCCAACACAGCTTGACAGAGACTGTACTCCAAAACAGACAGGAGATAGATCTTTTGATGCCTGAACAAGGAGGGACTTGAGCTATCCTGGCGATGTGAATTTAAAATTGACCAATGTCCCTACTAGTCCTTGTTATGCTATATTGATGATGCTTATGATTATTCCATGTACTGTCAATTGTCTAACCTGTTTTGTCTCTGCCCAGGTCAACCAGCTACAACATGCAGTGCCAGTTCAACAAAGATATAAAACTACAGCTGACCATGGAAAATATCACACACCCTTGGACACAGCTATAAGGACTCTGAGGATTTAGACTAGCAAGAGGGGGAGGCCCAATACCCTTCACCGTCCCAGTTCAGCAGGAAGTAGCCAGAAAGACCTCGACGCCCCTATTCCCAAAAAATTGGGCCTCCCGTCTCTTGAGGGGGGAATGTTAGGTAGGTAGACTAGGGAAAAGGAGTCCAAAATGGCGGTGGCTAAAAGACAAGGAAGGTCTGAGGACCAGAGTGAAGACTTCAGGCAGAACAAACAGCACTCCTGGCTAAGCCCAATTTGCATAGGGCAGGCCCAGGTGGAGGAAAAAACATATAAAAGGAGGAGCCAAAGCGCTTTCTCATGGACTCTCTCTCCCGCGTGCATGCGCTCTCTCTCTCACTCTCTTTCTCTGTCCCGTGTGTGTGCTCTCTCTCCCTCTCTCTCTCTCTCCCTCCCCACGCACTCCTCCACTCTCTTCTCTTTGAGTCTTGGATTCTCCTGCTATCTTCTAAATAAAATGGAGCTGTAACACTGATTCGCCTAAGAGCTGTAGCACGGTTTGTCCAAGACCCAAGAGCTGTGATGCGCCGAGGGCTTTAATGTCCGTCGCTCCAAATCTTTGTTGTGACGAGACAAAGAACCGAGGAACATACTCTCGCGTGACAAAAGGATCAACTCAGAAGAATAAATAGACAAATCTACAATTATAGTAAGCTATTCCAACACTCCTTTCTCAGTAACTAAGAAAAAATTATTAAGAATATGGTAGATTTGAAATGAACAGTGTGAATCAGCTTGCCCACACAAATGTCCATATAACAGCATGCCCATATATGGCCTCCAAAATGGCCATATGCTGGGCCATAAAGCAAGTCTCAATACAGTTAAGAGGATTTAAATCATATACAATATGTTCTTAAAGTGCAACACAACTGAATGAGAAATAAGCAACAAAAAACTAAGCTAAGATGCTTACTCCTTGGAAGGAAAGTTATGACCAACCTAGACAGCATATTAAAAAGTAGAGACATTACTTTGTCAACAAAGGTCTGTCTAGTTAAGGCTATGGTTTTTCCAGTGGTCATGTATGGATGTGAGAGCTTAACTATAAAGAAAGCTGAGCGCAGAAGAATTGATGCTTTTGAACTGTGGTGTTGGAGAAGACTCTTGAGACTCCCTTGGACTGCAAGGAGATCCAACCAGTCCATTCTAAAGGAGATCAGTCCTGGGTGTTCTTTGGAAGAATTGATGCTAAAGCTGAAACTCCAGTACTGTGGCCACCTCATGCAAAGAGTTGACTCATTAGAAAAGATCCTGATGCTAGGAAAGATTGAGGGCAGGAGGAGAAGGGGACAACAGAGGATGAGATGCTTGGATAGCATAACCGACTCAATAGACATGGGTTTGGGTGGACCCCGGGAGTTGGTGATGGACAGGGAGGCCTGGCATGCTGTGATTCATGGGGTTGCAAAGAGTCAGACATGACTGAGCTACTAAACTGAACTGAACTGAAAGAATGCCCAAATATTTGGAAATTAAATAACTATAATAAACTCAAGGGCTAAACAAGTAATCAAAGGGAAGTGAGAAAATATTTTGAACTAATTAATAATGAAAACACAACTTATCAATACCTGTGAGATAAAGCTAATTCAGAGTTTAGAGAAATATTTGTAGCTTTAAGTGATTATACTGGGAAAGGAGAAAAGGCCAAAAATCATTAAGACTTCACTTTGGGAAGCAAACAACAACAACAAACTAACCCAAGTAAGAAGAAAGGAAATAAGAAAGGGTAAACAATTAATATAATGGAAAAATGACAATAGAGAAAAATCAATAACATGGAAGTTGGTTCTTTGAAAAGATCAATGAAGTTGATAAACCTCTGGCTAAACTGATCAAGAACAAAAGTCCGTAAATGACTAACATCAAGCAGGAAGGTTTGCGGCCAGGTAAGTCAACAGTGCTTCTTTCCCCATGGTTGGGGGGCGGGGGGCGCTGTGTGCCGCCTGCAAACGACAGCCTTCTGGGTAGGGTATGCAGCCTGCGGCCTGTTCAGGTTGCTCTAAGGGGCCTGGGACATTCAGGACTGCCATGCTGTCCCCAGTGTAGGCTCCAGACAGGTACACACGGTGCCTTTGGAAGCCCCAGGGCACAGTGGCCAGGATCCACGTGGGCCAAGTTACAGTGTCCATCTGCACCAAGATGTAGAACAAGGAGTGTGTAATTGGAGCCCTCCAGAGGGCCAAGTTCAAGTTCTTCCTGCCGGAAGGCCCACATCTCCAAGCAGTGGGCGTTTACTAAGTTTAATGTGGATGGACTTGAAGATATGGCGGCAGGACAGCGGCTCATCTCAGACGACTATGGGGTCAAATGATCCCTAATCGCGGCTCCCGGGGCAGAGGGTGGGCCCTGCACTCACGAGAGCTTTGGCTTTGACCCTTTCTCACTCACGTCTGCCAGTAAATCAACTTTCCTGTCCAAAAAAAAAAGAATGAAGGAGGACATGCCACTTAGATCTACAGACATTAGAATAATAAAGGGAAGTTATGAATAACTTTATGCAAAGACATTTGACAACTCAGTCGAAAATCGCAAATTTCTTGAATGTCACAACTTGCCAGAATTTGTACAAGAAATAAAAAATTTGAATAGCTTATATCTATTAAAGCTATTGAATTCATAGTTAAAAACCTTTCCACTAAGAAAGCTCCTGACCCAGATGGTGTCACTGGGGAATTCTATCAAACACTTACCAATGAAATACTGGCAATCTTAAAAACTTGCTAAAAATAAATAAGGACGGATACTTCCCAACTCATTTTCAAAGACAAGTTTTACCCTTATACTAAAACTAGACAAAGACTGGGACTTCCTTGGTGGTCCAGCGGTTAAGACTCTGTGTTCCAATGCAGGGGACCCGGGTTTGATTCCTGGCAGGGAACTAGGTCCCATGTGCCACAACTAAGACCCAGGGCAGCCAAATACACAGATAAATATTTTTTTAAAAATTAGACAAAGATATTATTACAAGAAAACTATAGATCAACATCATGCCTGAACATAGACACAAAAATCCTTAATAAAATATTAGCTTGGGACTTCCCTGGTGGTTCCGTGGTTAAGAATTCACCTTTCAAGGCAACAGACTCAGGTTCAATCCCTGGCTGGTGAGGTAGAGCCCAAGTACCCCGGGGCAACTAAGCCCACGAATCACGACTAGAGAAGCCTGAGTACTGCAACGAAGAACCAACACGGCCAAAACAGAAGACTTAGCTGATTGAATCCACCAGTGCAGAAAACAAATAATCCACCATGAATAAGTATCTCAGGATTACAAAGCTTATTTTAACATGAGACTGCCAATCTGTGTAATTCACTATGCTAATGAAATAAAAGAGAACATATAATCCTCTCAATAGAAGCAAAAAAATTATTCTACAAAATTCAACACTCATTTATGATAGAAACGGTCAGTAAAGTAGGAATGGAAACCAGAATGCTCAAAACTACAAAACATTTTTGAGAGAAATAAAGAAGATCTCAGAAACAGAGAGATACACCGTGCTCCTGGATTGGAGGGTCCCGGTTCTCCTTGTGGCGGTCTGGACAGCCAGACCGATTGAGCAGCAAGCGTCGTGTGTGAGCTTTGTTTCCAAGGAACCGCAGCTCAGCCCGCTCCCTCGGCCCTCACCCCTCGTCGGCTGCCAGCAGGATGCCCTGCCGTCTCCCTTGGAAGAATGCAGCAGCCTTCTGGCAGGGCCCTCCCTTCAGTCTGTTCCTGAGATTTCAGCCAGACGCGTGCCAAACAGGCACACACCTGGCCCTGCTCAAAACTGGGCCGGAGACCAAGCTCCTCCCGCAGCCTGAGGCCTCACCTCCGCCCTCCGCTCTCCCCACGTGCCCCAGGCCACTCTCCGCAGGCATGCTCCATGCGCTGAGGGTGCCTGATCCTCCCAGCCCTGCTCTGCAGCTGGCTATCCCAGGCGAGTCGAAGACCACCCACCCCCACTGCCACCCCCGCGTCGTCTGTCACCTCACTGCCACGCCTCTCTGGTGACCTTGTGAAGACCCTGTCATCTGTCACCCCGCTGCCAGGCCTCTCTGGTGATCTTGTGCACACCATCCTGCCTGCTGGAGGGCAGGGACGCCAAGATCTAGTCCTCACGTCCTCACAGAGCGGCTTTAGAATGAATGGGCCAGGAGAGCAGGGTGGTGGACAGGGCTGTGCCGATGCCGGCGGGTCCCCTCCGTGGGGCTAGGACTGAGGGGTGAGCCCACAGGACTTACACACGCATGCCTCAGCGCCCCAGCGTCACTCCTGCCCAGGCCCTGGACCCTGCAGGGGACCCTCAGGGTCCGCCCAAGGCAGTGCTGGAGGCTTGCCCAGCAGCCTCACCTCCTGGGTGGTTTGTGAAGGACCAGGAGTCCCAGGCGCCTGAGGCCGGGCCCTGGCCGCACCTTTGTGTAGGGCATGGGGGAGTTAGGGCAGTGTGCACAGGCGTGCTCCTGAGCAAACCTCCATGGCCAGTGTCTGAGGGACCCTGAGCAAGCCGGCTCCCACGCCATTCTCAGGGCCGTGCTGTCTGGGCCCCAGCAGCCTGCACTTGCTGGGAATCAGAGGAATGGCCTGAAGGTCACTGCACAGACCGGACCCGCCCCAGGCTGCGGCCAGAACCCACGGCCGCCTCCGAGCTCCCCTGTGAGGAGAGGACCCTGGGAGGGGAGGGATGGGACCAGGGCTGCAGAGCTGAGCACTCCGCCGACTGGCGGGCCCTGCCCGCCTGCAAAGCTTGTCCTCAAAGCTAGAAAAGACTGCGTCTGATGGAGCAGCTATGTCCAAGGCCGAGTGCTGGGGTCATAAAGCCCAGAGGGTCCTCGGGAACAAAGTGACTTCTCCCTTCATTTCAAAACGCAGTAAAAGCTAGAATGAATCTGTTAAATATCATGGAAGGAAAAGAAATTCAGTAGAACCAGATGAGGCAGACATGGGGCACTGAGCCAGGCATGCTTGTGAATGGAGACAGACAGACAGACAGGAAAAAGGGCCTGGAGCGTCTGAGAGCCTTGGCCCTGGCCTGGCTGGCCCCGTCCTGCCTCCTGCCCAGGACGTCCTGCCCTGACACCTGCCTTCAGGGAGCTAGGGTCTTGATACTCACCCTAGAAGCTCTGCCTCCCCCAAGCTGACCTCGCCTGGGGAGGAAGGGAGGGTGGGGAGAGAGGAGGTCCAGGGTTGAGATTGGGGTGGACTTGGCTCCCACCAAGGAGGCACTGCCCGCTGAGTCCAGAGCAGGAAGTGAAGACTGCAGTGAAACTCAGGCAGGCGTTCGGGGCAAAGTCTGTTGGGAAAGCCGGGAAAGGAGGCGCCCGCCCCTGCGCCTAGACCTGCCCACCTGGGTCAGCCAGGAGACGTGCCCAGGAGGGGGGCGGTCTTCACCACCCACATGCCCTCAGATCGGGGACCCCAGAAGGGCCCCGGCCCTGGACACAGCCCTGGGCTCCATGCAGGGCCCTCAGCTTGGCACGGGTTCCGTGGAGCCCAGAGCGGGGCCTGGCTCCGTGTCAGTCAGTGTGGCAGAGGGCGGGGGCAGCAGTGGGCCTGCCCGGGGCCCCAGGCCCTCCCAGAGCCTGGGATCCCGCCCTCTGCAGCCCCACTCTGCCCTGGAACTCTGCACTGGGCCTGGGGGTGGCAATCAGATGTGACATGATACGGGCTAATGCATCAGGACCTCCACCCTGGGCAGGAGGGGATGGGCTCAGACGGTGGGGACCTCGGGCTGCAGGTCCCTGTCCCTCGTCAGCAGGCCTGGAGCTACCCCAGCAGACACGTCCAGACCGAGGACTCCAGGGCAAACCAAAGGGGAAGAGTCTGGACACGGGACGGGCCAGAGCCTGCACACACTCTAAGCAAGGACACTGGAGCCCAGAGAATATGAGCTGCTCTATGACGGCTGGGCTAGGAGGCAGCTGGCCCGACTGGAACCCGCCTGCCCGGCACGGAGGCTGGCCTGGGGAAGGAAAGGCCCCTCAGCTCAGCGGGCTGGTGCCTCTTGCAAAGGGATGGCACAACAGCTGGGGCAGGCCCAGGGGCTGACGGCGGGAGGGGGCCTGCTGCGAGGGGCATGGAGACCGCCCCCGACAGAGCCCTGCCTCTGCACGCCAACACTGCCTCCTCTGGCTCAGGGGGCAAGGCCGGTACCAGCTGCCCCCGGCGGTGGCCGCCTTTCCACCTGCAGTGGCCGTGGTCCTGGCCTTGACCCGACCCCGCTGTGGGACCCGGACGGCCCAAGGGGAACCAGGGGGAACCATGGGCCACCCCGCCGGCTCCTGGGGAAAAGCTGGCAGTGTCCCGCCCTCCTGGGGTTCTGGCGCCCGCCCTGGGGGTGAAGGGCTGATGGTGACAGGCGATGGGCAGCATCTTACTTTTCAGGCTTCTTTGGAAGGGGGCTGATCCGCAGGGCCCGTGCCTGAAGCCCCAGCCCTCTGTCCTCACTGAAGTCACCAGCCTCCCAGGACCAAGTGGGGAAGGGAAGGGGATGGTAAATGACAGGCGAGATGCAGTGGCTGGCTCGAGGGCGCCCCCAGAGGCCCCCCGACGGCCCGGGGGAGCAGGCAGCTGGGGCTGGCCCGAGGGAGCGGTGTGCGGCATGGGCTGGCTCGCAGTGACACTGGTCATCCGGGCAGGGCCGTCAGGCAGGGGTGAGCTGGCTGACCGCAGAGGCCTCTGAGGTGGGGGGGGGGACCTGCGGGTCTGGAGAGATTCCCTGCCCCCACCCCCGTGCCTCTGCCCCGCTGACCTCAGGACGAGTTCTGCTTTGAGGCGGCAGCAGCTGCAAACAGCACCCTGTGAGGCTTAGAGAGAAGCCCCACCCCAGGGAAGCCCTCGGCCGAGGCCCGGGACCAGGAGAACACCCCGCAGGCCTGGGGCTGAGCCACAGACGCTGACGTCTCCAACTCTGGGAGCTGGACGTCCGCGGTCAGGCCCAGGCCAGCCTGGTTCCTGGCGAAGGCCCCGTCCTGGATTGCAGGCAGCCACTTCTGTGTGCTCACGTGAAGCTCTGCTTCCTTCTGAGGATGCCTGAGGTTAACACCTGCCCGGGAGACCTGTGTTTCAGCCCCACGCGGGCCCCTGGGTGCACACATCAGATCTCCTTCCCTTGTAAACATCCTGCACCCCAAACTTGTCTCAGCGTTGGCCTCTGTGGTCTGAGAAGAGGCGATACCGTGCAGTTTGGAGCTGGGTCACCCACTGGCCCTGGGGGCAGGGAGACGGCAGCCCTGGCACAGGGGTGTCTCGTCCTGTCCGGGCGCTGTTTGACTGGGTGGATCGGGGAGGGGCCGAGGGAACAGTGGATTCGGGATGCAGGAACAGGAGCAGCTGCAGGGGATAGGCCAGGAGGCTGGGGCCAGGGGTGAAGCCACCGCTGGCCGCAAGGGGAGCAGCCCCAGAGCAGGGTGGGAGCAGGCCTGGGCTCGCTGACTGCAGAGGTGGTTGGGCCCCAGAGGAAGGCCGCCTCCCCCAGGGAGTGTGCACGACAGACTCCCCACCTGCCGCCCCACCAGCTCGCAGGCCCTTGCTCCGTGGCTGTGCTCAGGGAGGGGCAGGGAGGACCAGGCCGCAGGCACTTGGGCCTGCAGCTGACACTGCCCCTGAGCTGCGGCGGGACACAGCGAGCTGCTGACTGTGGACCCCTGCCAGGACCGCTCACGGTGGGCGATGGGGTCACTTCCTGGTCTCCAAGCACAAAACTGGGACGGCCACGTGCAGACATCCAACTCCCTCTCTGGAGTCGGAGGGCAGGCAGGAAGGCCAAGGGTGAAACTGAGGCCTCTGCCCCGCCCCTCAGACAACAAATCACAGACGGTACCTTGGGGAGGGTGGGGACGGGGACCCCTCGAGGCCCTGAAGCTGCGGGGCAGTCCCCTCAGGGGCAGGGGTCCCACCCTATCGCCCCCTGACTCAGAACCAGGGTTTCCCGAGCACACCGCCTGCTCCCAGGGAGCCGCAGGCTCACGATGGGGCATCAAGGGTGCAAGTCAGGAACGGGTGGGAAGACTCCCGCCAGGACCAGAGGCCCTGTAGCCCCTCCCAGGAAGCGACAATGTAACCCGGGACAAGGAGCCCAACAGGCCCGGCACCCCGACCACGGTGACAACACGGTGCAGTCGGGGGACACATGGGGACAGGAGACACGCCAGGCCAAGGTCAGGGCCCCCACTCCAGAGTGCTTAGGGTTAGGGGGCCCGGGGCCGAGGCCTGCAGGGACACCCCCGCTGAGTCACGGGCAGAGGACTGCAGCTCCGACACGGCCACTGGGCAGCGTCCACCCCTGAGCGCCACCAGCCGGGACAGGAGACTGGACGTGGAGTGGGGGTGACCTGTGTGGACGGGAACCCTCCAGCTCCCGCCCAAGACCTGCCGTGCACCCGCCTCCTCACCAGCTGTCCACCCCTGAGCGCCACCGGGTGGGAGACAGGAGACTGGACACGGCGGGGAGATCTGTGTGGACTGGCACCCACCAGCTCGTGTGCCCGCCTTCTCACCACCTGCCACGTCCTCCCCTCACCAGCCCCGCCCCGGCCCGCCCAGGCCCCCGATCATCCCCCAAGTGTCAGTGGCCGGTGGGAGCCCCCACCTGCTCCTGCCGGCCACCTGAACCGGCTGGACGCTGCTCGGTGCTCGTGTTTATTTATAAACTGGATCCTAAAAACGTTTCTAACAAAGAGTTCAAATAACGTGTGTCCCGATACGCTCCGTCCGCTGTACGGCCTGTTTCCCAGGCAGTGGAGAGACCGCGTGGAGGATTCCGGGAGGCTCAGCCACGAGGACCCTGGTGCCCTTCTTGTGGCTCCCACTGGACCGCAGGGCTGCTGCTCCTGGGGCACATGCAGGCCGGTCGCTGTGGGTCACCAGAGCCCGCAAGCACGGTCAGCCGCTCAGGCTTTCATCACCGCCATGAAGGAGGCCTGCAGGAGGAGGGCAAGAGGGCTGGGAGGCGCTGCCCCGGCTGGTGGGAGACCAGCCTCCTCACCTACCAGGGTGCCGCCACCACCCTGAGAATCTCTGCCTGGGGCTCCCGGGGGCGGGGACGAGGGCCCTTCCTGTCCCAGGGCCCAGCCCAGCCTGCAGGGTGGCTGCTGGGATGGGCTGGGAGGCAGCTAAGACCCCAGGGCACTGGGAGGGCCCTCCCCTCTGCACCCAACACGCACCTCCCGGAGTGGCTGCCCCAGCATCTCTTGGCTGTGAATGGAGCGCCTGCAAGAGAGGAGGCCACTGTCACCCCGGGCCTTCCCGCACCCTGGGGCAGGGGGCAATGAGCTCCAGGCCCCTCACCCCGGGCCTCCCCGCACCCCAGGGCGTGGGGGGCAATGAGCTCCAGGCCCCTCACCCCGGGCCTCCCCGCACCCCGGGCCTCCCCGCACCCCGGGGCATGGGGGGCAATGAGCTCCAGGCCCCTCACCCCGGGCCTCCCCGCACCCCAGGGCGTGGGGGGCAATGAGCTCCAGGCCCCTCACCCCGGGCCTCCCCGCACCCCGGGCCTCCCCGCACCCCGGGGCATGGGGGGCAATGAGCTCCAGGCCCCGCACCCCGGGGCGTGGGGGGCAATGAGCTCCAGGCCCCGCACCCCGGGCCTCCCCGCACCCCGGGGCGTGGGGGGCAATGAGCTCCAGGCCCATCGGCTCTCCTCCCACAGGCCTCGTGCTCTGCGGGACAGGTGCAAGTCGGGGTGTGCGGGTGATTGGGAGAGACCCAGGGGCAGGAGTGCTGGGGACACGCCCCACACCCGCACACAGCCACGTGCACAGGCGCACCCGCGCAGCCCCAGCGCCCACCTGTCGATTCTGGTCTCCACAGTCACCGTGAAAGCGCCCTCTGTGTCCGGCAGGTAGGTGGAGGGCACGATGCGGTAGGCGCCGGCAGGCAGGTGGCAGAGCCGGCTCACCTCCTGGGCGTAGCAGTGCGGCACGCAGCTCAGCAGAGGCTCCTGCAGCAGCAGGGAGGGTGTGTCCTGGACCCCGCCATCCGCTGGAACCTGGGGGAGGCCAGGGCTCAGATGGCAGGCCCGCCTGTGGGCGACCAGACCGGCTGTGGCCGCCAGGACCACAAAGGCCTGTCCCCTTCCTGCAGCCTCGACCCGGCTTCCTTCCCGGGGGGGCCGCCCTGGCTGCAGCCAGCAGTCGGCCTGGCCCTCGTCACACGCCAGGCCCCTCACGGGGCCCCACTGCCCACGTGGCCCCCTGCCTGGGGACCTGCAGAAGCGCCGCCGTGCCGGCCGCCCCGGGGCGGGCATCTCACTGTCCGTGCCCTGGTCCTTCTCTTGAAGCCCCTGGGGACCGGCCCCGGGTGGCCTGAGTGGAACACAGCCGCAGCGTGGTGCCCACGGCTGTCGGGACCCCAAGGGCACAGGAGCTTCTCGAGAAGAGCCGCCCCCACCAAGGCCCCATGACAGCACAGCTCTGGGCCACCTTCCGGCCCACACCCTCCTCGGGGCACCGGCCCCTGCCCAGCCCCATCCTCAAGCGGGGCCCCCAGAAGGGGTGGGGAGTCTGTGACCTCTGGCATTCACCTCCCCCTCAATACTCCAACTGCAGGTCTGCATAAGGACGTCCTGCCTGTATTTCAGAAGGGCAGACAGGCCAGGAAGGCACTCTGGGTGGCGCTGTGAGTCCGTGGCCTTCTCGCGGCCGCCTGCCACCCGACCCTGGGTGGCCCAGGACCCAAGGCCAGTCTCCCCTCTGTGGGGCCCCAGCTCCTGCTGCGTGCGGCTGGGGAAATGGCACTCTCTCCAGAGAGCCTCCCTTCTCTCCTCCCAAGAGCCTCCCTTCTCTCCTGCCTGGGACTCCACCCGCCTTGAGCTCTTGGGCTCTGAGCGCCTCGGGGCCCCACTCTACGTCTCCTTTCTGGTCCAGAAGCCCTCATGGGCAGGTAGAGCATCTGTCTGTTCTGTCTGGGGCGGTGTGGGCCACCCCTCCCTCCCTGCTTGTCCCCACGAGAACAGGTCCCCGCTGGTCCAGGCCCTCGGTGGGTGGGGGGCCGGGGATTCATGTGGCCTTCGGGAGGCTCCTGCTCAACCCTGTGCCCAGAGCGTCCTGTGGGGGCTCCTGGCTGGAAGCACAGATCTGGGGGCAGCTCAGGACTCAGGTGGGCTTCCCTGGTGGCTCAGCTGGTAAAGAATCCGCCTGCAGTGCAGGAGACCTGGGTTCAATCCCTGCGTTGGGAAGATCCCCTGGAGAAGGGAAAGGCTCCCCCTCCAGTATTCTGGCCTGGAGAATCCAGGTCGCAGAGTCGGACACGACTGAGCCACTTTCACACCTCACACGGGACCCAGGTGCGCAGCTGCTCTGAGCCCGGGTGAGTGGACAGGCCTGCCCGAGCTGCCCGGTGACCCCGGGCCCCGGGCCCCACGCGCCGCCCGCCGCCTGCCTGGAAGACGTGGAAGCCGATGGGGAGGCACTGGCGGTCGCGGCAGTGCTGCCGCAGGGAGATGCGCACGCAACGCGGGCCTGCGCCCTGCGGCACCGACAGCGGGAAGCGCGGGTTGCTGGGGTAGGAGGCGAAGTTGCGGCTGCCCCCCGCGGTCCGGCCGGCCCTCCAGGAGCCCCGCAGCCGCACGGTCTCCCACTCGCCCGCTGGCGGCACCTCCCGGGGGCCGGGGCTCGGGGCGGCCGGCTGGACGGCGCTGCGGGGACAAGCAGGAGGCGCCGGTGAGCGAGCCGCCAGCGCGGGAACCGCCCCGCCCCGCCCCCCCGGGCCCGCCCCTCACCTGAGGGCGACTCTCCCGGTGGAGAAGACCCTGAGCAGGAACTGCCCAGGCACGTCCTTCAGGAAGGTGCTGGGCACGGCCAGGTAGAAGCCCGGGCTGAGCTCACAGCGCAGGTGCACCTCGCGGTCGTAGGCGTGGCATGCGGTGCCCGCCACGGGGGGCGCGGACAGGGCCCTGGGCAGGTTGACCCGCCGCTTCTCCACCTGCAGGGAGGCCCCGGAGCGCCCGTCAGAGCCGGGGGGCCCCCCGCTGGAGTACCCAGGCCTTCGGGTCCCTCCCTGAGAACCTGCAGCTGAGTCCCACGTGAGACACACGTGCCGGTAAAGACACGTGGCTGATGCCAGCTGGGCCTGCCAGGCTTGCCAGCAACGCTGTGACCCAAGACACCGGGACCTCCCATCCGCATTGGAGGGGAGGGGGTGAGGGAGTGGACAGGACCTCCCAGGGGCATGTGCGCAGAGCCGAGGCTGGACCGCCCCCTGGAGCCCTCCCAGCAGCTCTGCTCACCGGAGGGGCCCCCCGGCCAGGCCCTGCCAGGCTGCTTCCATGCTGTGTGCCTTTGGCCAGAAGACACAGCCAGGCTGGGGGAGGGAGGCGAGTCCCGTGGACTCAGATCTGAGGGGGTGGGGGTGGAAAGGGGACTCGGGGGGCTCCGGGGGCTCAGGCCTCCATGTCCCACGGGCGGGGCTACCTTCCAGAGGTGCAGGCCCACGGCCTGGTAGTCTCTGCCTGGGCGGCCAGCTGCGCGCACCCGTGGCCTCTGCAGGACACCCACGTACACCTCGCTGGGCTCGCAGACCCGCAGCCAGAACTTGGGGTTGCTGGGGAAGCCGCTGTTGTTCCGGCAGCCTCCTGCCGACTGGCCCTTGACCCAGGCCCCGGGTAGCTCCTGAGTGTGGCACAGCACCTTTCCTGGGCGGGGATGTGCTGCTCAGACGCGGGGACGGGGTCCCCCTCACGCCCCCAGCCCCACCTTGGCGTCAGGACCCCTGCACCGTGAGGACATCCCACCCGGCCACCTGTCCCCTCCGGGGCAGTGGGGATGGGACCATGGCTCCGCCCTCGAGAGAAGCCGGAGTGGGGCGAGAGTGGAGCCGGGTGGCCCGCCCCACTTCAGAGGGCGGGCGGTCTGTCTGGGCCTCCCTCACCTGAGTGCAGGCTCTGCAGGTGGCCGGCCTCCGTGCTGGGGAAGCCGATGGTGACCTCGTCAAACTCCCGCAGAAACTCGTCCTCCTCCACCCAGAACTCCCCGTCCTGCAGCTGCGTGAGCAGCTCCGCCTGGGCCGCCGGCTCCACCCGGCTCCACCCTTCACCCCTGCAAGGAGCCCCCTTCAGCGGAGCAGAGGCCCGGGAGCCAGCGCCCACCTGCAGCCCAGGGGGCATCCTCTGTCCGTGGGTGCCCTCAGGACAGGCCCCAGCCCTCAGCGTCGCTGGGGTCCCGGGGCCCAGCACAAAGCCAGCCTCCCAAGGCCGTCTGGGGCCCTGCACAGAGCAGGCAGCCCACGAGCAGGTGCCAAGGGGGCCGTGCCAGAGACCAAGCAAACACTGTCCTGACCACAGTCCAAGCCGCAGGCACCGGGCACGCGCACGGGCGAGACGGCTCTTGGCCACGGCGCCCCCCCTCCCCCGGCCCCGCCACGGCCCACACAGGCAGAGGGAGGCCCAGAGCGCCCGCTCACACTCACCCCTCCCTCCAGGGCCCCTGCCAGCACCGCCGGCCCCAGGGGTTCTGAATGCGCAGCAGCAGGACTCTCCGGCCGGCCAGATCCTGGAGCTCTCGCAGATCCGACACGATGAAAGCATGAAACTCGCCCAGCTCCCGGGTCCCTGGGGGAGGAACAGCCGCAAGGTCCACACCTAGCGGACACAGGCCCGCCTCCTCGCCCGGGACACAGCCGCCATCCACACCGCACAGGAGCCGGGACGCGCGGCCGACGTCCGCACCGCACAGGCGCTGTGTCCTGACCATGGCGGGCAAGTCAACCGGGGTGTGACCTGGTCCAGCGAGGCGCCAGCGGGAGCGCCTGGCTTTTGATTTGGGCTCAGGTGCCACCAGGCCTGCAAACCGCCTTCTCTGGGCTTCGGTCCTCGCCCAGATGACACTTTGGACAAAAGTCCCGTTATAAAAATAATCTTAAACATGAAAGCAATTGTGCGCAAAGATGCTCACTGCGATGTCATCTCTAACAGCGTGAAACTGGAAAGACCATAAACACGGGACACTAAGGGACAGACTCAGAGAAACACGGCAGATACAGGGATTACGCAGGATCCTGACAGAGTCCACGCAGCGCACAGAGCGATACGTGACACAGGACACGTGTGTCTCGCGAAGAAAGCAGCTGAGAAAGGGCACTGACGAGTCAGAGCGGTCAAGTTTGGGCGACTTTTTCTCTCAACAGACTTGCTTTGTGAGCACGTGTATCACTAGCGTGGAAACCCGAGTGCTGGTTTTGCCCGGTCACCAGCCGGGCCAGAGATGGTGCCACCACTCTGTGTCCTGGGGGCCCCAGTGCAGACGCCCCTCTCACCCTGGAGGCCAGTCCTGGTCAAGGGAAGGCGGGATACTGCCCTCCGGAGAAGGCCGGTCAGGAGGGAAGGGCACACCAGCTCTGAGGACAGAGGTCCTCTCTCGACTCAGTCCCAACAGGACCTGGGTACAAAGCTCCGGCAGGAGGCAGTGAGGGCTCAGGCGTAGGCTGAGCTCCACCCTACCTGTCCTGGGGCCGAGCACCGAGCAGCTCAGCAGACAGCGGTCCTTCAAGCTGAGCAGCTGCCGGCAAGTCCTGCGTTCTGCACCGCGGGGCCTGTCCTGCTGGCCACTGGATCCGGCCACGTCCTTCAGGTTCCACCTTTCGGCCAGGCCACCAGTGAGGTCCACCAGGGCGTCTGCCACCTGCCCCGCCCACAGCTGTTCATAGGAGCCGTGGACCCTGGGGAGACGGCCAGGCGGCGTGAGGCCCGGCACTGGGCCCCCAGCCCTCCTGTCCCCCCTGGCCTGCCTCTGACCCACCTCGATCACCTGTCTTTCCGCCCCACCCTGTCCCCACCACGTCCAGGCACGAGCTCGCCTCCAGGGCACAAGGCCCACGCAGGCTCCAGTAGGAGTGGGCACAGTGGCCGTGAGCACACCCCTCCGCCTCTCACGATCAAGGCCCTGGGCCCAACGCAAGGCTTACGGAGGGGCTCAGTCCTGCCACGAAGGCCCACCTCCCTACCCAGTCTCCTCCAGCACAACCACCAGCGCGTCCAGGGAGGCCATCCGTGGTCTCAAGACCACGACAGACAACCCTGACGCTTCAGACGCCTCCCTCCTTCCCAGTGACCTGCAGAGAGGCCGCCCGTCCCCAGAGAACAAGGTGGACAGAGAGACTTGTCTCACTTGGGTTTGAGGAAAGACAGGACAACATGCACCCTCTCTCTAGAGGCGACGCCCCCATGCCTGACCGTGATGTGAGGGCAGGGCAAGGGGGTGTGGGCTGAGAGGACAGCAGCCCACGGGCCAAGCCTCAGAGCTGCGGTCTCTGGACGGGCCACCCCACCCTGGAGGCCCTCAGGGCCCACAAGGGCACTGCGGCCCGGGACCCCTGCCTGCCCGCCCGGCCCCTCCACGCTGGCCGGCGTACTTGGCGTAGACCTTCTCCAGTAAGGGGAGCCAGAACACATCCTCTCTCTGGCACCGGGAGAAGCAGAGTCTCCCTGCAAGACAAGGCAGACGGTCATCTACGGTCACCTCCACCCAGCGTCCAAACTGCCAGACTCGACAGGTGAAGGAGCCCCGGTACGTCTGGTCGAGCCAGCTCGGCTGTCCCGGAGGGAAGACCTAGCGCACGTGGGGGGAGGCAAAAGGAGACGGTGAGAGAAGGCCCAGGTGGCGCGTCCCGGCCCCGGCCAGAGTGTGACCGCGCTGGACGCTGCCCCCCCCGGCACACGCCTGGCTGTCCAACTCATGTGAACACCACTCAGGGGACAGAAGGTCTCAGACCTTCCAGTGAAAGGTGCCAGGGCCACTCTGAGCGACCGGCGCCTCCGAAAGCTCTAGCCAGCCATCATGAGCTCGCGTCCCCGGGGAGCGCGGGCCCTGAATCCATGACAAACGTGACTTTAGAGGCCTGCGTGGTGGAGGTGGCAGCTACCCCAGCTGGAGCCTGGGCATGGCTCCACCAGCGCCAGGCCCGTGCTCACGGCTGGGGCTGCGATTCCGGCCCAGGGCTGAGACAGGAGGGCGTCTGCACCCAGACGGCCCCACTGCGTCCCAGCTCTGCCCTTGCCAGCTGGGACGTGACCATGGTTTCAGCGCCTTGTTTGTAAGAGGGGGTCCAGGCCAGCAAGGCCTGTGAGAATGAAAGCTGGCAACTGTGGTGGGCTTGGCCCGGCACCGGGCACATGGGAGCCGCCGGGAAAGGGCTTAACACTGCTGCTTCCACTGGGCACACTCAGCCAGGCCGCGAGCGCTCCTGGGGAAGGAGTCTGAGCGCCTCCTATTCCTGTGGGGTCCGCTTACATCTGAAACGGTTCTAACCACCTTTTGCCAATTGATGTTCAAAATCTATAAAAGAGAACCACCACCCCAACTAGCCAGGAAACTTACTCCAAACCAGCACAGGATCCCTCAACTGGCCCTCTCCTACTTTGGGCTGGCATGTTTGTCTTTTTCTTCCAAATGCCTGCCAGGGACTTCCCTGGTGGTCGGGGGCTAAGCCTTCATGCTTCCAATGCAGGGGGCTTGGATTTAATTCCTGGTCAAGGAACTAGATCCTACATGCTTCAACTAAAACCCAATGCCGTCAAACTAAAACATATATATACGTGTGGGTGTGTGCGCGTGCGTGTGTGTGTCACACATACACGGCTGGCCCAGGGCTCGGGAGATGGTGGAGCAGGTGCAGCAGAAAGCGCCCTGCCAGCCCCTGCGGGAGAGGGGGCCGCTGGGCCTGATGGCGGGGCGCCCTCCCTGCTCCGCTTCCTTCCTACGTGGTCAGACAGGGAGAGAGAGGAGGCGAGGCGGCCGCGGCGGCAGGCAGACACCTGGTCCAGGAGGTGGCGGCTCTTCTGCAGGGCGGCGCAGGCGCACAGGAACCAGCAGTCCCCCAGTAGCCCTTGCTTCACCTGCCCTTCCTGTGGGCTACCTGCAAACAGCCGGGGCGTGGCGCAGATTTCCTGAAATAAAGAAAATCGTCCAGAGTGACATCGTGCTCGGGGGCTGCCGGGAAACCAAGAGCAGAGGCCTCGTGTGGCAGGGCTGGGGAGGAGCTCTTCCGGTCATCCACGTTGCCTAAGAGGGCACGGGAAATGGCTGGCCTCTTGCGGCCGGTACCCGTCACCCCTCCAGGCTGCACATCAGCCTGTCCAGCTTGGATTCTGGGCTCCCTGTCTCCGCCCACCTTCCTTGATTGGCACCCCCCCAACTCTGGACAAATCCCACCACCCTCTGCAACAGTGAAATGTTGGTCTAGAAAATGGTTTCCCTTTAAATTCACAAAGGCAGGTTTCAAGGGGGTCTTCTGTACCGCTTCTCTACAAGGCTGAGCTCTCCACACCCTAGATGAGTCGACCTTCCTCCTGCTCTCCTGAAAACACCCAGGTCCCTCTGAGCAGCGGCTGCGCCTGGGGCTCCACCGGAAGCCCCCTGACCTGACCCCTGCTGCTCTCAGTGTCTGAGTCCATACATGCCCCCCCACCCCAAGTCCTGCAGGCGGGATCCCACCAGCACAGGCCTGGGAGAGGAGGCCCGCTGCCTCTGATGCACTGTCCCTGGGCACTGCTTCCCCTCCCGGCGCTTCACTGACCATCTCCTCCAAGAGCTGCTCCCCCCACTTCCTCCCTCCCGTTTCTTACAACACCCCCTTGCTTCTGAGCAGGCCCACACCCCAAAGCCGCTCTGCTTCAGTGTCGCCTCTGTGTCGTCACCTCCCACGGCATCCTCTGTGCTCCTCTTTCCTGACACAGTGGCATCAGAACTGCAGCTCCCCTGTGCCCAACAGCCCCCTCCTGGCATCCACGACTCCACGTGCTCTGGCTGTCCTCTCCCCTTACTGCCTGCTGCTTCTCAAGTCTGCTTGTCAAGGCACCTGCGGTTCCTTAAGGCTTGGTTCCAAGCTGTCTCTTCTTCTCTGCCCCTACTTTCTCCAAGATGCCCTCCCAGACTCCAGACAGTAAGCCATCTGTTCGGTCCCTGTTCCCAGGAGCATCATCTAACCCGTTCCTCCTGAGCTCCTGGCTCTCATACCCATTTGCCTACCATCAGCTCTGCTTGAACCTGTGACAGCAAAACCCAAGCCTACACTTCCAGCCCACCTCCCGTTTCTGCAGCACATCAGCCAGGACCCCCACCCCACTGGTGCTCAGGCTAGAAATCTAGAAATTCTTGATCCCCCCTTCATCCTCACTCTCTATTTCCATTTGGTCACTAAGACCTATGAATCCTGGCTTGGACATCTCCCTTAAATCTGCCCACGCCAGAGCCCCAGCCTGAGGCTATCGCACTAATCTGAGCCCCGGCCTCTTTCTCCAGGACCACTGCAACGGCCATCTGCACTCTTGCCTCTGGACACCTGGCTGAAGAGTGAGCTTCTTAAATCCAAACCTCTGCTAAAAACACCCTAATGGCCTCCCACTGCACCTAGAGTCCACTGGCCCAGCTGATGAGGCTCGTTGCCCCTTGGAAACAGGCCCTCGGTGCTGTCCAAGGAAAGCCAGTTCTGGCTCTCTTCCAGGGCGGGTGCATGCTGAGGTCTCCACGAAGGCTGGGTGCACTCGGGGAGAACAAGGTTGCTCCGGGGACAGCCTCATTCAGCGGATACTCCATTTCTAAAGCTATCACACAGCACACTGGGCCGGAGCATGCCTCTAAACCGCCACCTTGAGATGTTTACACCTGAAAGGGCATGAGGTTCACCACATGCGTGCAGCGTGCAGAACAAAACGGCCGTGGCTTTGCAGGCTCAGTCTGGCCCTTCCAGAGGAGCAGGAGAAACAGAGCAAGACTGCTTGTGGTCAGAAGAGACCTGCAGACTAGAAGCCCTTCACAGCAGACCCAAGTGGGGCTGAGTTTGCCGTGTGCCGAAGCGCCCAGCTCGCGGGGCCGTGAATCCCCTGCGGAAGGGAGCGCTCTCAGGTGGGGGCTGTGAGCTCGGGTCCAGCACACACGGAGCTGGCTGGGGGGTGGGCAGGGGAGCCGTCTCCTGAGGACAGCGGGAAGCGGGCCTGGAAACGCGGCGCGAGACCACCGAGAGCCCCCCTCCGCCCCCGCCCGCCCCACCTGGGGCCGCCTCCAGGTGATCTCCTCCCGGAACTGGGCCAGCGGCGTGGAGAAGCTGGAGAAGAGCGAGGAGTCCGAGGCCGGGAAGGCGGCGTCGCGGAAGAGCTCCTTGGCCGGCGCCCGCATCTTGGGCACCCCGGGCGCCCATCTGCAGCCCGCGACCCGGTGCCGAGCGCAGCCGAGCGGGCACGCGGCCCCGGAGGGAAGGGCGAACCGGCCGCGCGCGGTCCCACTTGCCCGCGCCCCCTCGCCTGGCCAGGCTCGGCACCCCCGGCCCCCGGGGCCCCCAGCCCCGCGGCACCCACAGCGCCCCCGGCCCCGGTGCCCGCCCGCCCCGTCGCCCCGGTAACCGTCGTCCCAGCAACCAACCAGGCGCGGCGCTCCTGGTCACGTGGCAGGATGGCCCCTTCCTCCGGGCGCCGGAAGTCGCGTCACCGAGCCGTGGGGCCGTGTCGGTTGTGCCTCTCCTTCCAGGACTGGGGGTGGGGGGCGCTTGGAGGTGTCTCAGCCGAGACTCACGCCTGGGAGTCCGGCGCCAGCGTCTCCTCGAACCGGTGTGGTTCGGGCTGGGGCGTGGGGACAGCCTCCTGAAGCTGAAGGGATCGGCGAGGCCGCCTCGGACGACGTCGACCCGCGGACTACAGGTCCCAGCATGCTGCGCTGCCTCCCACAATGCACTTCTCCCAGCCCCAACGCGGGGGTGTCTGGGAGCCAACCGGACGCCCTCGGGAAGGCCGGCTGTGGGCCGTCCGGTGTCCGCCGTCGCTGCGGCTGTGTGCTGGGGTCCGGGGAAGTGTGGCAGCCCCAGGACGGCCGTCCCAGGCCTGAGAGGCCGGCTGCGGTTAGACGCCCTGGCCCTTAGTCGGCAGGCGATGAGGCTGGAGCGTGGTGCTGGTCCCCAGACGGCCGGCCATCTAGATGGTCCTGGAGGGCTGGACAGTGACCCGTTGGGCTTGCGGTTGCAGCTCAGGGCCGCTTAGTGCTGCGGGTTGGTGAGGACGCCGACTTCAGGATCTGCTCGAGGAAACTGCCCTTCCCCGGGAAGGAGGGCAGGCAGCCACCCTGACGCTTGTTCTCCGGCTGCCCCTCCAGGCCTGCTTCGCTGCGGCTGGACCCTTCACAGAGAGCCGCGCCGGGGCAGGTGGGGGAGGGCACAATCCTCGGACAGCTCTCTGCTACCACCCGGAGCTCAGATTTTGCGTCCCCAAGCCGTCTTTGCCCAGACCCCGCGTACGCAGGGTGGTCAGATCAGATCCCCACAGGCCCTCCTGCTGATGAGCCTGACCCAAGAACGCCGCCGACCTTGCTCCAGAGCCTCCAGTGTGCGGCTGTAACAGCGGCGGCTCCTCCCTCTGAGGCCCCCATGGGTCCTGCATGAGGAGCGGCTGCTAGTGGGGCGTGACCTACCTCGACCCCACCAGGCCCCAGCCCTTTGGTTTGGGGGCTTAGGGTTCTCATCTCTGCTGAGGTTCTGGAACCTCAGTATCATCTGACATCTCCCCCTGCAAAGCTTACTTCATGACAATTTACCCTGAAGCACTGACTCCAACAGGAGACGTTTTATGGCAGGCTGGATGCTGCACCGTAGCTGGAGGGAGTCAGGAATGGCCCAGGAGCTGCCTCATGTGGATGTCCCAAACGATTAGGGGACAGATTTCACTGCCCTGGGGTGTTGGGCAACTGGTCGGCTTCAGGTAACACATAAGGGTGGTTAGCAGATGAGCTGGGGCCAGCCCAAGAACTGGACTCCCAAGTGGAGGCCTCTGCTGGGCCTCTTAACCCTGGCTTGCAAGCTCTGGAGAGCAGGTAGCTTCCTGTGGGCACATTGGTGTCCAGGGCTGGGCTTATGCCCGGAGAAGCGGCAGGAGACGGTTGGTTTGGGGCAAGGAGCAGCCCACGACCGTAGGGACGAGTTTGTGACCAGCACTGAGATGGCTGAAGGCAGCTCTCCTGTCGGCCTGCCTGGCACAGCTCCTCCTGGGCCACGCTTACCCGGGAGCCCTTCAGGGTCCCATTCCCCACCCCCTGGGTGTGAAGATGATCCACTGGCCAATTAGCAGTACTCTCCTCTCACTCCTGGGCTCACCCCACCCACCCCCACACCCCTGCCTTGCGCAGAGTGGAGCCTCTGGCTGGTGGGTAGAAGGAGGAGTTAGAAGCAGCCTGGACTGGGGAGATGACCAGTTCTCAATCCCAGTCTCCAGGCCCTGAGATGAGCAGTTACTTAGTCTGACCTCGGTCCTCAATGAGGTGGGAACACCAGCTCCACGTCACGGCAGTGTTTGATGGGCACAAATGAGATAGCAGGAGGCCCCGTGGAGCTGAAAGGACTGACCTTGGGCCCCTCAGGTGAGGAAGCTTTGCTGGATGCGCAGCAGAACAACAGTGTTTGGGAAAAACACCTCGAGGTGAACTTGGGTTAGACACGTTCTCAGTTTCACTGGTGCATCTGAATTGCAGGGCACTTTCAGGCACGTGCCCCACTAGAGGCAGCCAGAGAATCTGCCCCAGTGTCCTGGGCCTGCGGGCGGCGGGGCTCCTGTCCCTCTGGGCCGGGCCTTCTGTCTGGGACTCTCTTCCTGAGGGGACAGGACAGGTGAGAGGTCCCCCACCAGAGCAAGTCCTGGGCCCACGGGACCAGCCTCCACCACGTCTACTGCAGCAGGGCCGGAAGTCACCTAAGCAGGATGACCGGAGGCTGTGCCCTGCTGGGTGGCTGTCCAGGCTGTGCTCCGGGCCCGTCTGCAACTACAAACCCCGGGGTGCAAGGGCCGGCCGGGCTGAGGCTTGTAAGAAACAGCCCTGGGCCCAGGCTAGGGGCCAGTTGGCGGGGGTCATGGCCCTAGGCTGTGGGGAGCAGTCGTGAGCACCGGGGACATGGACTGCTCCCCTGTGGGGTGGTGGTAGCTGGTGGCAGGGAGAGGTTCAGAAGCTTGGGCCTCTCCCCTGCCCGTCTGGAGGGTCCAACTGAGCAGCCGTCCCGGGAGGGCCAGAACGAAGGCCCCTGTGTCCTGTGGCCCCATCAGTTCACAGGTGAGGAGGGGTCCACCCCGGGAGCCCGAGGGTCGGGCTCGTTTCACAGCGACAAGACATGGACTCTGCGTGGGCCTCACACACCTCAGCGGTAGTTGTCACTGTCCCATCTTACGACGAGGAACCTGGACTTAAGCGGGAGGCGGCGGTAGCCCAGGACCCCACAGCTATAGATGGACAGAGCCAGCGTTCCGAGGCCAGGCAAGCTCAGGTCACTCTACTCACTGAGAGGAATGGATGCTTGCAGGGCAGGGTTTTAGATCAACCTTGGGGTTTTTCAACCTCGTTACAAATAATAAATGTTCTTGTTGGAGTTTCCGCCTGTTGCTCCACAATGGTCACGTGTCCTTATGTTTTATTACTAACATGATACCGATAATTTCTAATGTTGACTCCCGTCCCCTGGGATGACCATTTTCCCAAAGTGGTTTGTTTTCTGCACCGTGGGCGAGCCGTCACATTCATTTCAGGTCGTGGAGTCTGTGCCTCGCCGCTTGCTCATGCGTTTTTGAACAAGGGAGGTTTATCCAGGCCTGGCCGGTGGGCGGCTGTCCTCTCAGCACACTGCCCATGCCTGTCAGAGCCCCTCTCAGACGCTGGGCTGGCCCCGGGGGCAGCCATGCCATGCCCCGCAATTGCCCTGCCTTGGCCTTCATCCTTCCAGGGTCTGGTCAGGGATTATTTAGAGAGAAAGTGGGAACAAAGAAACCTGAACAGCTGACATCTGATTGCTCTTGGTGAAACGACCGCCTGTGTCAGGGAACACACCCACAGGTGGGTTAGGGAGGCTGCCCTCGGGTGAGGTGGCCTCAGGTGGCTTGGTCTGGCCGTGGAGGGCTGATGGGCGGCTGGGGGGCGATGGCTAAGGGAGGGAGGGTGGCCTCCTGATGCGTGGAGGAAGGGGATGCCTCCGTCAGTTTGAGCGTCGCTGTGGGGGTGGGTCATGACCCCAGGTCTGGGGCGAGCCCCACTTCCTTTCCTGTGTACTGTCCCCTCGTGGGCCGTGTGCTGATGCTGAGAGCTCTTTGTCTGCTCTTCCAGTCCGTGACCCCTCTTCTTTGTGACCATTCTTCCTAGTTATCATTTTTTACGAATTGTTCCTTTAAAAACTTCCAGGCTTTGAGAGGTTCTTTGGCCCAAGTCCCGGTCATTTCACAAGTGTCTGTTCCTGGTTTATTTCAACGCCCCCCTCCGTGCACGTGGCTGAGATGTCAGCGCCACGGCTGTAGCTCCCACCTCCGCTTGCTGTTCGCTCCGTTTCCTTGGGGATCAGCTTGGTGAGTGTTGGCCCTGCCGCACGTGGTGTACGCTCGACTGGGTGGGCCTCGTCTTTTACATCTGACATTCCACTCAAGGCACCTGGCCTGAGAGGGGACTGGTCACCAGGAAGGCCAGTAAGATGGGGGAGGGGAGCGGAGGCCTCCCAGGGCAAGGGTGGACCCCCAAGACGACGCCTGAGGGGAACACGGTCCCTGGACTTGAGGCCCCAGGCCGCGTGGGCTCTCCACCCACTGTCCCACTTTCCTGACTCCAGCAGGTCCTGTGCTCATGGCCACCATCCTGGCTCCACTCTCCCGCCTGACTGCTCCCTCTCTGCCCCCAAAATTCTGTCTCCCAACACCGTGCCCCCAGCCCCTATGGTGGTCATTACTGCCGCTGGTGGAAACCCCCCACCTCCACGCGCCTGGTGGGAGTGGCCGTGTAGGGTCAGTGTGAATGCCGTGGACAGATGTGGCACGTGACCCCAGAGTCCGATTGCCGTCTGAGCCCCCCCACACCCCCCTTATCTCTGCCGAGATGCTCTTGTCCATCAGCCAGGGGCCCTGGGGAACCAGTGACGGGAAGCCCACCCCCCACCACCTGGCCTGAAGTGGACCCGTGCCACAAGTGAGAAATAAACCTTCGCTGTTTAAAACGCCGGCACATTAAGAGTGTTTTCATGTGTTGCCGAGGCTCAGACATCGGCCCCAGAAGAGACGAGTGGCTGTCAGGACACAGGACATGGGCCTGTGGTGGGGTGGGGGGGTGCTGGCAGGGGCCCCATATCACTGGAGGCCGTGGTATGCAGCCGCGAAACATCTGTTAAGACTCAACCGTGATGACTCACGGGGCAAATGACGTCCAGAATAACTCGCAGATCTGGTGGAAGGGGTTGGGAAACCTTGGCAGCATGCGTGGGTCACAGGCTGCGTTTGGCAAGATACCACGTGGGAGAAATTGGGCTGAGGAAAACATTCCTGGGTTTGCAAAAGCTGGGAGGAAAAGGAATGGAGAAAGGCAGGAATGTCCCGGAGGGGAGGTTAGAGCCAGGATAGACAGTGGTGAGGATGCCGCCGCGCTGTGGGGGTCACCCCAGGGAGGCCGTGGGCTTGCCTCTGAGCCTCCCAATGTCAGATGGGGCCGTGGGGGGCGAAATGTGGCCCCCGCCTGCCGAGCTGGGATTGGGACCTCGGGGGACCACAGAGCTTTTGAGGGCTGAATTGCCAAAGAAACCAAGAGCCTAGGACTAAAGAGTGTGACTGGAGACCTGAGAACAGCCATGGCAGGGAGGAGGCTAAGGAAGCAGTCAGCCCCATGGAGGGCTTGGCCAGAAGACGGGAGGACGGGCCCTTCCCGGGGCACAGCCGAGGGCTGCGGAGAGCCCAGGACTTGGGGGCCAGGCCCACGGGCTGCAGCACTGCTGCAGGCAGAGCTGGGCCCCTGCTGCCCCCGCACAGGGCTCCCTGCTCGCCACGGCGGGGGACTGGCCCTCCCACTCCAAGTGTCTGCGCTCAGAGGAGCCACACCCGGCCATGGTGCTAGGACAGCCCCTGAGAGCCAGGGCCACGCCTGGGTGGGGTTGGGTCGGCTCCCAGGGGGTGGGGGGTGTGGCAGGGAGGAAGTCACTGGGGCTCTCGCGACCTGGTGGCTCGACGCGGCGGCCCCACCACCCCCCGTCCTCCAGCGCCTCGGCCCCTTGGGAACGGGGTGGCTCTGTGACCGGGTCTCGCCAGTGGGCCAGCTAACAGGTCACTCGAGTCCGCGCGTGTGATCCTGGGGGAGACTCTGCAGCACTGAGTGGACCCACAGCAGAGGCGCCGCCCCAGGAGCCTAGCCCCGTGGGCGGGCAGGAGGAGGGGGCCCGGATGCTACCCTGGTCACTGCGGTACGCTGCTCCCGGCACCCCAGCTTGGCCATGCTCTGGGGCCATGCCCCCAGGGAGGCCAGCCCCACCTTCCCCTGGGCCAGCGAGGGCCGCATCCCCTCCACTCCATCCTCCCAGGTCACACTCAGGCCCGCCGCTCACCTCTCCCTTTACTCCAGTTTGGGAGAAAGGCCCACAGCGGGGGTGCTGACAAGTGCCCCTGGCTTTGGTGTTTGGGGATCCTGGGGGTGGCAGAGGGGCTGGAGACGTCGGGGGCAGCCGGTGGCTGGTGCTTGGACCCTGGTGGGCTGCAGGGCAGGATGTGGGGCCTCCTAGTGCAGAGCAGGACGGTCCGGAGGGGCCGGATGCAGGCGAGAGCCCCCGCCTCTGGCTGGAAGCCTGGGTCAGAGGACAGGGCTGTGACCAGTTCCAGACCCCACGCCACGGCTGCTGGGCAGCTGTGCAGGACAGGAGCCGGGACAGACAGGCCGGGAGGCAGTCTGCAGAGTGGAGGTTTAATGGGACAATCGCGGTGACCCCGAGCGGAGGACCCCCAGGGGCTCCCCGGGCCTCTCGCAGCAGGCTGGGCCTAGAATCAGCACCAGTGCCACCCGCCTTCCTGCGTGTTATTGCTGCGCTGGCCCCCGGGCCTGGGACCCTGAGTTCCCTGAGGAGCTAAGGCTTTCCGGGCCCCCTCCCCAGGGACATCCACCGTCTCTGCGGCACCCTGTCCCCCATGGGGAGAGCGTGGGCATGTCTGTGTCCTCGTCCCTCAGGCAGGGACCGAGGGAGGCTGCCGGCCCCGGGGGCGGGGGGCGGGGGTCCAGGGCTCTGTGGAGGCAGGCGTGCGGGGCGGGCGCGGCAGCCCAGGCCCTCCCGGCAGGCAGAAGGCACAGTGTGGCGGTCGCCGTCGACCCAGGGCAGCGCCTGGCAGTCAGTGTTGAGACAGGAGGGCCCGCAGTGCAAGAGCGCTTGGGGGGTGGGGGTGGGGGGACGGGTCCACAGGCCTCGGTCGGCCCTGGAGAGGCCCCAGCAGAGCCCCCCCAGCCAGGCCTGGGGCCCAGAAGGCACAATCGTGGTGTCTGGGAGGCGAGCGCTAGGCAGACACGTTGACGTCCCTGAGAGAGATGGCGCTGCTCGGGGCCTCATCCCCGAGCAGCAGGCCTGGCTCCGAGTCCGCCGTGGCCCCGCCTGGCTCCGCGCCGGGGCCCAGGCCCTGTGACAGGATCTGCTGGATGGTCCGCCGCAGGTTGGGGTGCAGCCGGCCCTGCGTCTGGTAGAAGACCTCCAGGGCGAAGGACTTGAGGGCGCCGGTGCACAGGTCCTCGTACAGCGGGATGGTGTACATGCGCGACATCTGTGGGTGGCCGCTGGTCACGGGGCGCCCTCCCCTCCCCCGGCCCCCACGTCCTCCCCTCCCCTCCCCAGGAGACTTGGTCTGCAGGGGCCCTGCCAGGGCGCAGGCCTGGGGATCCAGTGACCCTTAGGCCTTAAGGAGCTCAGACGGCCCCAGAGTGCACGCCCCGCGGTCAGACCCCAAGACTCTGCTCCCGGCTTGACCACTGGCCTTGGGCACAACCTCCCTGAGGTCTGCTGGGGTCTAGGCCCCCACCCCATTCTCTGGGCCACCCAGCCTGAGTGGCCGGGTCAGCGGAGGGCAGGGGTCGCCCAGCCTGAGTGGCCGGGTGGGGGGAGGGCAGGGGTCGCCAGCCTGAGTGGCCGGGTGGGGGTGAAGGCAGGCCTGTGTGGCCGCACCTGGCTCTCCAGAAAGCGCCGGACCCTGTGGAGGTCGGGGTAGTAGTCATTGCGGACCACGATCTGCAGCCAGCGGATGCGGATCTCGGCGTTCATGGAGTCCAGCAGTGACGAGTAGCACTTGGACAGGCTCATCACCACCTCTGTTGGGGCCACAGCAGGTCAGGGCCGGTGACCACCACTTCCTCCTCCCACCTCGGCGTGTGGCACTCACCCTGGGGCAGTGGGGACCCGTCCAGCAGCCGGTCCAGGAAGAGCGCCGTCTGGAAGGTCCTCCACTTGGAAATGTCGATGGCGCTGGCGGAGGCGGCCGCCTGGTCCAGGGGCTCGGCGGTCCACAGCTGGAAGAGGGCTTCCACGGGCCGAGTCAGGCTGGATCCCTGAGACAGGTCCGGCTCGGCCAGCGGGGGGCCCGTGGCATTCAGCCAGCGCTCGAACTCCAGCCCTGCAGGACAGACGCCCTCCTGGATTCCCGAGCAGGCATGCCCGGGAGACTGCAGACCCCGAGGGTGTGCCTGAGGGACACCCTGCCAGGGTCTGGAAGCCCCAAGGGCAGGGGTGGCCTGGGGAGGCAGGAGTCGGCTGCAGACCCTGCAGGCCATGGTGGCTTCCGGGAAGGGGGCACAGAGCACTGGAGCCAGTGGCCAGGAATCCCCTGCCCACCCGCGCCTCCCGGGCAGAAACAGTGAGATGCTGCGAGCCCACAGGTGGAGGCGTGGGGTGGGGAGCACCGCCCTGGGAGAAGGCTATTCCTGCTTTGGAGCCCTGGAGCCTGGGCAGCTATGGGGGCAAGTCCTGCCATCCCTGCCCCCCAGACCCTTGGAGCACTTCCCAAACCTTCCCCAACACAAGGTCCCCGGCCCACACCTCACTGCGCTACCACGAACGCTGACTCCCCTTGAGACGGCAGACCCTTCTCTGCTTTGGCCTAAGCCCTTGGACCGGGGTCACCCTTGTGAACAAGCTGGCTGCCTTCAGCCTGCTCTGAGGCAAACTTCCCTCTGCTCCTGGATCCTGCCCCAAGCCCGCTGTGCAGTTTCCAGGGCTCTTTCTGGAACTGCCTACTCAGCTCCGCATGTATGGGTGCTCAATCACTCAGCTGTGTCTGACCCTGTGCAACCCCACGGACTGTAGCCCGCCAGGCTCCTCTATCTGTGGAGTTCTCCAGGCAAGAACACTGGAGTGGGGTGCAGGACCCTCCTCCAGGGGATCTTCTCGACCCGGAGTCTCCTGTGTCTTCCATGTTGCAGGCATTCTTTACCCACTGAGCCACCTAGACTAATTGCCACCTACTCCAGGAAGCCCCTGGGGCCGCTCCGGGCCGGGAATCGCACTCTCCTCTCTTCCTTCCACCTGGTCCAGCCTGAGTTCCACACCAACGAGTGACGGCGGCTGCTGGCCAGACACAGCCCCCAGGCCCCGTTATACCCCCGCACCCGACAGGCTGAGGCTGGGCCGGTGTGGATGCACGGCCGGGGGGGGGCCTTACCTGCCCGGCAGTCCACGCTCTGCTCCTTCAGCTCTGGGAAGAAGGCCAGGAAGGAGTCCAGCAGGTCCTGGGCCACCACGCTGGTGAATTTGTACTTCTCCACATAGGCCTGCGGGCAGAGCAGACTCAGCAGGCCCGGGTGCACCACTGTCCCCCTCTCCCCCGAGCCAGGCACACACCACGGGAAAGCGCCCAGCACCCAGGGGTCTGAGCAGCAGTAGGCAGGGCCAGGGCGGGCGCAGGGGCGCCCACGGCTGCCACAGGGGCCTGCCAGGCAGCCGAGGCTGGGAGGTGGGAGAGCCAGGAGCCCGGTGACAACCCCGCTCACGGTCCCCACCCCGACCCCCGGGAGCGGGCTGCTCACTCGGAGGAAGTCGTCAAAGCGCTGGGGGTCCCCGCAGAGCTGGGACAGGTAGTACACGAAGCAGTAGCCCTTCTCGTAGGTGAACAGGTTCATCAGGTGGCTGGGGTTCACACCTGCGAGGGAAACCGTGGCTCTGGGAGGCGCCCTGAGCCGCCCAGGCCCCCAGGGGTGGGGGCGGGATGGCGGTGGGGCGCTGCAGGGCAGGGGGCACTGAGGGCCCCGCCGTTCACGTCCAGATGCTCCGAGAGTGTGTGCGTGGGGGGCCTGCCCTGTTCGGGGGCCCTCGGTGGAGACCTCGGGTCACACACTGGGGAGATGGGTGCTCAGTGCCCGTGACAGGCGGCACAGGCTGTGGAGGGAAGCCCCCTGGCCCGGCCTCCACAGAGAAGCCTCGTGGGGACGCAGGCCCCGCCTGGCAGGGGGGCCTGACGTCTGCAGGTGACGTGCGCAGGGCCGGGCAGGAGCAGGTACCTGGCTCCAGCTTGACCTGCAGCTTGCTGACTGGGCTGTCCTCTCCGAGAAGCTTCATCTGCCTGTGCAGGGCGTCCAGGCGGAAGGCTGTCTCCAGACAGGTAAAGGCCGCACCTGGACGGGCAGGATCGAGGCCGCTGCCTTGGCTGCTCCCCGCCCTGGGCCCCACCGAGCTGCCCTCACGGGACACACACACACACGTGGAGCGGGGACCGCAGCCTGGGACCAGCCCCGAGCACGGTGCCCGCCCCCACCGGCCCTCCCTGGCGCGGGCACCACGCGTCCCGCCCTGCCTGGCGCACCGTGGGTCTCGGTGGTGATGCGCCGCTGGGCGTAGGTGGCCAGGCCCTCGCTCAGCCACATCTCCTCCCAAGTGGCGTTGGTGACGGCGTTCCCAAACCAGCTGTGGGCCACCTCGTGGATGACGTCGATGACCAGGAACTCGTCGCTCTCCAGGATGGAGGAGATGATGAAGGTGAGGCAGGGGTTCTCCATGGCCACGATGGGGAAGGACGGGGGCAGGAAGACGATGTCATACCTGCGGGGCGCCGGGGTGGGGGGCCGCGGGTGAGCCTTGCCTCCTGCCGCTTCTCGGCGGGCTGGGGGGGTGCACATGCCCTCTGACCCCTCTCGTGGCCGGCCAGGCTAGCAGACGTACCTGCCCCACAGGTAGGGCCCGTAGAGACGCTCGGCCGCGCTCAGCCACTGCTCTACCGCGCCCGACAGCTTGCTGGTGGCCGTGGGCAGGAGACACGGCTCGGCCCACACGCGGCTCCTGCAACGGGGCAGACGGTGGGCGTGGGCGGGGCCCGCCCAGCCCCAGCCCGCGCCCTCCACCGGGCCTTCCCTCTGATTCTGGGCGTGAAGGCCGCCTGCCTACGCCCAGCCCCGCCTGCCGCCCACCCCACAGGCCCTTGGCTCCACACGCCGTCTCAGAGTACGGCGGGTGTGCCTGCAGAGGCACCGCCCAGAAGGACCGGCACAGGGCGCCGGGGTGCGAGCAGCTGGGGGAGGACGGCCCCTGGGCAGTGACAGTTAGGCAGGGGCAGGGCTGGCCCCACCGCGCGGGGCCACACAGGGCGTCCACGGAGGCAGGCCGCATGCCGGGCCCTGACAGCGTCTCCTGAGCCTGGACTCCGGGCAGCAAGCAAAAGGCAGGCCTACCTGGGCCCGATGTCTGCGGGCTGGAGGTCCCCGGCCACAAGGGCCACGAGGTAGGCGGGCACGGGGTGCTCCATGTGGAAGCGGTAGACACCCTCCTCCTCCACGTACGTGCTCTGCGTGGCGCTCATCAGGACCTGTACCCCCGACGGGGCCTGCGTCCCAGGAGGCCCCGCCCATTAAGACAGCGTGTCCCCCACGGGAAGCCCCACGCCCCCATCAGGACCATCCCGTGTCCCCGGTGGGGACCCCACAGCCCGGTCGGCAAGCCCCATGTCCTGCGAGAAGCCCCACCACCTGGGTCAGGCAGCCATACCGCTAGGGACCCTCCCGTCTCTGTCAGGGACCCCCCACACCGTTCCGGGAGCCCCCAGCTCCTGGCCCGCACACCTCTCATCCCAGTTGGGAGTAGAGGTGGGGCTGGGGGGCTGCCAGGAGCCTTGGGACCCAGCCGCTCTGCGTGCCCCGTCCCTGCATCGGTGTCCCGGGGCTCAGGGCAGGTCTAGGACCCTGACGCGGGCAGGGTGCGCGCCTTCTCATACGGTGGTCCGGGTGGCAGCTGGGGGGCAGGGCGTGCTGCCGGGCGCTGACCTTGACCACAGCCGAGTAGGTGCACTTGACCGCGGGCGTGTCGAAGCACGGGAAGAAGGAGCGGTTGCAGACGGAGTGGCCCTGGGTGAACACGAAGGGCTTGGCGCTGCCGTAGGTCAGCTCTGGGTCCAGCCACCAGATCTGCAGCAGGTGGTGGGCAAGGGGTCAGCTCCGGCCAGGGAGCCCTCCCTGGGACAGCGGGCCGAGCCCTCCTGGAGACCAGAGCCACAGGCCGATGGCCCCGCCCCGCCAGGGAGCCATCCCTCAGGCACTCTGGCCCACCACTGCCCCCAGCCTGCTCAGGCCAGCTCAGCGCTCCCCTTAACACCACCAAGCATCCTGATGTCTCCAGGAAGGGCGGATGGAGGCCGGGGGCCTCCCCAACCCAACTGCAGCCACTTTGTGGGGTCCCGAATCTGTCCCCCACATTCCCTCTGCTGGGACAATGTGGTCGCTGAGGCCAACTGGACGGGTCTTCAGTGACCAAGCGCATACAGGTTCCCCCAGGGCAGTGATGGAGGGCCCCCAGCCCCCTGCAAGCGACAGGCCCGAGGACGGCAGCCACAGCTGCTTGCCGCTCGGGACCCCAGACCCAGGACCGCCACTGGGGGCTGTCCGTGCTCAGACCCCAGGGGTGGGGGACCCCAGACCCAGGACCACTGCTGGGGGCTGTCCGTGCCGAGACCCCAGGGGTGGGGGACCCCAGATCCTAGCAGATGTCCGGGCCTGCAGGGCTGCCTATCCTGTTCCTGCAGACCAGCCAGGCCCCCGTCAGCCTTCATGGGCTTCTACAAAACTTCTTTTTGGCCTCTATGTCTCTGTTCTCTGCCCATGCAGAGCCTGCGACAGTATCTTCCTTTTCTGCTGACCCCTAGGGCTGCCCCAGATGTTTGGAAGGCCTGTCTGGGGAGACTGTTCAAAAATGCAAACTCCTGGGTCTGACCACAGAGTGCTGGGACCTAGGAACCTGCATTTCACCCCCAACCTCCACCCCCAGGTCCTGGGACAAGCGGCCCCTGGCTCACGCTGGGGACAGGCCCCCTTGGTCAGGCTGCTGGGGACAGGGTCAGGCCAGCAGGCTAGCCTGCTGTGGGCCCTGGTCCCACCACTCTCCGACCACTCTGCTGGTCTTAAGTGGACCAAACACATGGGCTCCAAGGTCAGGGAGAACCATAGCCTCTGTTTTCACGGCTGTGAAGGGAGCCATGCCCACCAGCTGTCAGAGCCCCAGAAGGCCCCTGGCAGGCAGCAGGGGCCTGGCGGGCAAGGCACGGGCCAGGCTGGCAGACAGCAGGGGCCAGGTGGGCAGGGCAGGGGCCTGGTGGGCAGGGCAGGGTCCTGGTGAGCAGGGCAAGGGCCAGGCAGGCAGGGCAGAAGCCAGACAGGCAGGGCAAGGGCCAGGCCGGCAGACAACAGGGGCCAGGCAAGCAGGGCAGGGGCCAGGCCGACAGGCAGCGTGGGCCAGGCGGGCAGGGCAGGGGCCAGGCTGATAGGCAGCAGGGGCCAGGCGGGCAGGGCAGGGGCCAGGAGGGCAGACAGCAGGGGCCAGGCAGGCAGGGCAGGGCCAGGCTGACAGGCAGCAGTGGCCAGGTGGGCAGGGCAGGGGCCAGGCCGACAGGGCAGGGGCCAGGCGGGCAGGGCAGGGGCCAGGCTGGCGGACAGCAGGGTCCTGGTGGGCAGGGCAAGGTCCAGGCAGGCAGGTCAGAAGCCAGACAGGCAGGGCAAGGGCCAGGCTGGCAGACAGCAGGGGCCAGGCAGGCAGGGCAGAGGCCAGGCTGGCAGACAGCAGGAGCCTGGTGGGCAAGGCAAGGGCCAGGCAGGCAGGGCAGAAGCCAGACCGGCAGGGCAAGGGCCAGGCTGGCAGACAGCAGGGGCCAGGCCGACAGGCAGCAGGGGCCAGGCGAGCAGGGCAAGGCCAGGCTGGCACATCTGCAGAAGCTCACAAAGGGGTGAGGTGGCAGCTGGGGGCTCCTGGGAGTCATGCAGGAAGCCCGCAGGTGTGTGTCTGGCCTAGGCTCTTCCAGATTTCTCCTTGATGGCTCCTGGCCTGATGCCTTTTCGTCATCCTGTCTATTCACATGCCACGGCAGTGACGGATGGCACCTCCTGGGGCCTCCCAGAGCTACTTGAACGTCGTGTGTTGGGGGGTTACTGTCACAAATGTGTGGTCCACACAGGGACCCAGGAAGCCCCATGCTCCGTCCTAAAAGTGCCCCTGCGGTGGAAGGGTGCTGTCTGGGCTGCCCAGCCTTCCCGTCGAGCCCCTGGGCGGAGGGCGCACCATGTCCAAAGCCCCGCAGAGCCTGTGCGTGTCTGCGCTGGGGACATGGGCCAACCTGCCGGAGCACCCACCAGTCCCCTGCGGCTGAAGCATGAGAGCCGATCCAGGCCCCTCGGTCTCCCACTCTGGCAAGTCTGTCCCTCTTGCCACCCCCAGGGAACAGTCCTCTGAAGACTGGGTCACACGGAGGCCCTTGGTTGCAGTGCCAGGCTCCGGCAGATGCATAGCTTGGCATGTGCTCACCAGAAGCTGCCCCTGTCTCCAGGCAGGGACCCGTCCCTGCACAGCTGAAGGGAGAGGCTTCCCTGGTGGTACACAGTCCTCTGTCCCCGGGACCAGAACCCGGGGGCTCACTCGGTCCAGGGCTCCTAAGGGCTCCCCTGGCACCAGCTGGGAAGCCCCGCCGGCGCCTGGACAGGACTCCGGGGACGGCTCGGGGAGAGCCGGGCTGGCCTCCCTCTGCAGGTGTCGCGGGCGCAGCGCCCCCAAGAACAACCCCCTAGGCCGGCAGCACGGGGAGAGGCCGCCCGGAAGCAGGACTCACGGCGGGGGCGTCGGTCGAGGTGTAGCGCAGGATGACCTGGAAGGGCTGGTGCGCCTGCAGCTCAGGGGGCAGCGTGACGGTGAGCGAGGAGCCATAGTCGGTGAACGGGTCCACCCTGAAGGCCAGCGGGCAGCAGGCGGGCTCCGCGCCGGGCGCCTCGCAGAAGGCGGGCAGCGGCGGCGGCGGTGCGGGTCCCGGCCCGGGGGCAGCGAAGGCGAAGGCGCAGGGCGGCTCGGCGGTGGCGGCGGCGGCGGCGGCGGCGGCGGGGGCGCGGCGGAAGGCGGCCGAGTGCAGGCGCAGGGCCGGGTGCGCGTCGAGCACGAGCGCGCGGGGCGCGGGCCGCCGCGCGCACAGCTCGAGCACCAGGCAGCCGGCCAGCTCGCGCGCCTCGGGCCGCAGCTCCAGGCCCAGCTGCAGGTGGCGGAGGCGGAAGAGCTGCGCGCTGGAGGCCGAGGCCACGTCCAGGGCGGGCGGCGGCTCGGGCGGCGGGCGGGCGGGCGCGGCCTCGGCGCCGGGCGCCTTGCGGCAGCAGCACTGCGCCGCCATGGCCGCCGCGCTAGGTGAAATCCATGGGCGGCGGCCGCCCGGGGCCGCGGGGAGCGGGCGAGGGGCGCCGGGCGCCGGGCGGCGGGGCGCGGGCACAACAGGAAGTCGCGCCGGGAGCCGCCCGGCCCGGCCCCGCGCCGTGCGCCGCCCCGCTCCGGCTCCGCTCGGCCGCCGCCGCCGGGGGCGCTGTGCGCGGGGAGACCGGGCCGCGGGGGACGCGGGGCAGGGTGCGCCGTGCGCGAGGGGCGCCCGCGGCTCAGTGAGTGGGGAGACCGAGGAGCCGAGGGGCTGAGAGCGCGGCTGGGGGCCGTGGGCCCGGGGCCGCTGTGCGCTGGGCTGCGACCGTGAACCAGGTGCGATGGATGGGGTCGGAGCAGCCGCAGTGTGCAGGTGGCCGAGGCACTGGGCTGGAGGAAGGAGAAGGCGCGGGGACCCGGGCGCGCTGGAGGTTCCTCGGTCACCCGCTGCTGGGACACCTGTGTCAGGGAAGTGTTACTCGTCCGTTCCAGAGCCTCAGGCCTGGAGAAAAATGCAATGATTCCCATCACCCTGGCCTGCTCCCCTGTGAGACTAGTGGTCTGTGCTTTGTGCCATGTGGGGCATGCTGGTGGCTCTGGAACCTTGAGGCTGTACCCTCAGATGTGTGAGGCTTCTTAAATTGAAATTAAATAGAATTAGAAGTTCAGGCTCTCAGTTGCACTGACCCGATTTCAGGGTCTCCATGTGTGTTTGGAGGGGCATGTCAGGCTAGTGGGGCTTCCTCGGTGGCTCAGTGGTAAAGAATCTGCCCCCCAATACAGGAGATGCAGGTTTGATCCCTGGGTTGGAAAGATCCCCCGGAGAAGGAAATGACAACCTACTCCAGGGTTCTGGTCCTGGAGAATCCCATGGACAGAGGAGCCAGGTAGACGACAGTCCGTGGGGTTGCAGAGTTAGACACGACTGAGCAAGCGTGCATGCATCAGGCTAGAAGCACCATACTGGACAGAGCAGGTATTTCATCATCACGGAAAGTCCTGCTGAACTCTGCTCCCTTCAGGGCTGTCCGGGCCCTGGAGGATGACTGTTTAGGAGGTGAGTGCTGGGCAGTCAGGAGACCTGGCCAGCCTGTCATTCCACTCTCGCCCAGGCCTGTCCATAGCCTTGGGCCCGAGGTAGGTGGCTGGAGATCAGCGAGGATGCTCAGAGACCAGCATTGGGTGGGTCTCAAAGCCACGAACGAGAGGGACCGCCAAGGTGTTCTCCTATCATCGTGGGAGAATTCAGGTCCTCAGGGAGCCGGGCCGTTTTGACCTGGAGCCCCACCCACCTCTTTGCCTGCTCCAAGCCTGTGCAGCGCAGCTAGGGCCTGACTCGCGCTGCGCTTGCCCTCGATGGCATGCCTGCAGGGTGTTTAATCCTTCTGGACTCAGTATCTCCATCTGTCATGTGTGTGATTTTGCCTGCCCTCCCCCCTGGGGGCTGGGGGGGCAGGGTGGGATGGCCAAGCTGAGGACCCGCGTTCATGGAGTCGGCACCCGCACCCAGGCACCTCTTCAGCTTGCCCCGTGTGTCACTTTAGCCTCGGGGACACAAACTCACCAGCCACTTAGAGGAAGGGGTTCAGCCCTGCATCCGAGACTCAAGACGGGGGAGACCTGGGTCTGATCAGTCCTCACTGCCTTCAGGGGCCCAGCACCTGCCCGGAGGCCGAGGGCAGAGTGTTTCAGATGGCACTCCCGGCATGACCAGCCTTTCGGAGCCATCCTTTCCCCTCTCCCGGCCAGTGGGGCTGGGGCTGGAAGACCATCAGGGACTGCGTGTGGGCACCCACGCTGGCCTGCCCTAAGCACCTGCAGGCAGGTCTGCCAGCCCCCTGCACAGGCTAAGTTAACCTCAGGGGGCTTCTTGCCCTCCTGGTGCCCTGGACTTTGGGAGCAGGGGTTGAGTCTCGTCTCTTCTCTCCTGGAGGGCCCTGGGCACCTCCCAGTGGCCTGTCCTGTACACAGGACAGTGGGGTAGGTGCAGGCGTGTAGGTCCGGAGGAACTGTTACCACTCCTCCCGGGGCTGTGCCTTCCACCCCACATTTTTATAAGGACCCAACACAAGTCAGTCTGAAGGAGCAGACAGATGTGTTTTGCAGCACTACAGGCAGTCCACCGAGGCATCTGTGCACTGTGAAGGACACAGTGGTCGTCTCCACTCTCCGCCTCGTCCCTGTCCTGCGGAGGATGGTGCCTTCGGTGTCGGGGGTCGGGGGCGCTGCTTTGCTGACAGAGTTCCAGGGTGGGTGCAATGTACCCTCCTCCCCTAGTCTACCTACAGGAGAGGAGCCGGAAGTTGGGACTGCCAGAGGCTGGGGTTTCTCCCATAGGAATTTTCATGCACCAGCTTTTAGTTTTTTTTAATTATTTTATTTTTTGACCATGGTGGGCCTCCGTTGCTGCAAACTCATGCTGGCGTGGGCTTCTCACTGCAGAGGCTTCTCTTGTGGAGAAGAGGCTGTAAAGCGCAGGCCTCCACAGTTTTGTGGCGCAGGGCTTTGTTGCCCCAAGGGATGTGAGATCTCCCTGGACCAGTGCCCCTTGCATTGCAAGGTGGAGTCTTAACCACTGGACCACCAGGGAAGCCCCATACACCAGCCTGCGAATGGTCCAACCCTGACTGGCTTGGTGGGTGGATGCGCCTGCACCCAGCCTTCTCCTGATGGGCACAGACTGGCTGCCCCTGTTCGAGTGTGCAGGCCCCGGGAGGGGAGCAGGTCCCTGGCCTCATCTGTTAGCGGGCAGACACGGTGGTGGGTGGGCTTCCAGGAGGCCCGTGGGGCTCAGGTGGGAGCTGTGCTGTCCCTGGGCCTCTGGTGGCAGGCAGACTTGGACGGTTCTCCAAATGGAGCTGGGAGACCAAGGCCTGGCCCAGGCTCTGACATCCGTGCACCCATGTCACCTGGGGCCACGTCAGCAGGTGAGGGGGTATGCCAGCAAGGGTACCACGAGCACACAGGGAAAAGATCTGGGCTCAGGTCTTGGCTCCTGACCTCCCAGCTGGGCAAACTACTCAGCGTGCCTGAGGCCACAGATGGAGTCACTGTGGCCTCACCTGCCATGTGGAGATAACGGCAGGAGCTGTTTACAGGTAGATGGAAAAGCAACATGAGCTGTGAGGGGCCTGCGGGGAGTAGGCGGCAGCTGGCGAGCCCTCCATAAAGGTGGCAGAAGTCGGGTTATGATGAGGGCTGTGGCTCTTGGAGATGGGCGCTGCTGATGCATGGCGCTGTGCAGGGCTGGGTGCTGACCTGCAGGGGCTGGGGTGTGCTCTGAGCCAGGGGCCATCGTGCTGGCAAACCAGGAGCAGGAAGGCTGGGGAGGATGGGCCCCCCTTCACAACCACCCCAGGGCTTCACTCACGGAGTGCAGGCTCCCCAGCTTTACCCTTTGGGCTCTGCTTGGTCAGGGGTCTTCACCTGCAGGTGGGATGCTTCCATCTGGGACAGGACGCTGAGACCCCACTTAGCCAGTTGGGGGTCCTCAAGGCACAAATCAGAGTTGCTCTGCTTGGTGACTGACACTTTTTTTGGGGGGTGGTGCTATGCGGCTTGCAGGCTCTTAGTTCCCCGACCAGGGACTGACCCCAGGCCTCAGCAGTGAAAACACCAAATCCTAACTACTAGACCTCAAGGAAACTCCCTGACCCTGACTCTGAAGAGGCCGCAGGGCTTTGCTGTGCTGGGACTCATGCCGCTCAGGACTCCCGGGCTGTGCAGGGGATCACAGAGGGCACAGTGCAGGCAGGACGCTGGGCCCTTCAGGATGAAGGCTCCACACACCCCACTAGGAGGACCAGGGCCTGAGGCCCTGGCTGCAGGTCAAGGGAAATGATAAACACCAGATGCGGTATTTTATCCATTATTTTGTTACGTGTACACTCGTACGTGTTAACCAGGGACTACATTATCTGTAATTCATGTATTATCCATTTTTTCCTTTACTCTCTCCCCTTTGTCTTTTCCTTTACTCTCTCCTCTTTATCTTATTTAAGGAGTGTTGAGGGTGATTAATTTTCTAGTATAGTCTTCAGGCTGTAGCATGCCCAGATGAGGTGCCTCTGAACCAGGGTAATTAACGCGCTCAGACACATGGGTGCTCAGTGTGGTCTGGGCCTGACCTTGGCTGAAACTGGGAGGTCAGTAAGGTAGGAAGTGGGTGTGGACACTGGGAGCCCAAGCTGAGCGGTCTGTCACAGAGCCTCGAACCCACACCCGTGAGTCACAGCAGCTACGAGTCTGTTTCGGAAAGCCACCGTGGCCTGAGCTGGTGGCAGGCTCGAATGTGGAAGGAAGCCAGGGTCAAGGTGACAGGTCCTCGTGACTCCTGTGGTTTCCCCATCTCCTGACCTTGGCTCCCCGCCCTCCACCTCTCTGTAGTAAATGTTTTTCGGGCTAAGTTTTCTTGAGTGGTTTTGATGTTCCTGATCAAGCCCTGTCTAGTAAACCTGAGAACCAGGGGAGGAACAATTCCCCAGTTCTCTGCGGACATACCCCTACGCTACCATCAAGCGGGGACAGAGGGCTTTGGGAAGCTACAGAAAATGAAAACTCCGTGGGACGTGAGGCAGGAGAGGATGGCCCAGCCTCCCGTCAGTGCATGAACTACGTCTTCCCACCCCGAGGATGCAGGAGACCCCCCAGTGTCCTGCTTTGGAGTTGGTTGGTCGTCCTCCAGGGCTGACCGCTTAGGGCTCACTCGGGCCCGAGGGCTCCTTGAGCAGGAGGGACCGCGACCGCAGGGCCTCCTCGTACTTCTGGAGCTGGGACCAGAAGCCTGGGTTGGGCTCGGCCACTGGGCGGGCGCTCTTCAGTCTGCGAAGAAGAGGTTGCGGGTATACCCCTGTGCGGCGCTTGCGGCGAGGTCCACAGACGCCCCGCCCCACGGACGCGCCCCGCCCCACCCGGAAGTCTCTCCCCAGGCGGCGGAGCCCGCCGCTCCCGGAAGGTCCCGCCCCTCCCCGCCGGAAGTCCCGCCCTACCCGGAAGGCCCGCTCCAGGCTGAGGCCCCGGTGACGCATCAGGTAGGCGGTGCAGACGGTGGCCGAGCGGCTGCGGCCGTTCTTGCAGTAGACGAGGCAGGCGCCGCCGGCGCGCACCGCGGCCTCCATGGCGGCGCAGGTGGGCTCCAGGTGCGCCAGCAGGTCCTCCGCCGGGTCGTCGAACACGGGCACGCGCAGCTCGGCGATGCCGGGTGCGCCCGGGCCGGGCTGCTGGCGGGAGACGTTGACGCACAGGGTGACGCCCGCGCGCGCCAGCGGCTCCGGCGCGGCCGCGGCGCGCGCGCTCCCGAGGAAGAGCGAGGGGGCGACGCGCACGAAAGGCGGCGGGGGCGCCGCGGCGTCCGCGCGCTGTCCGGCCTGTTCCGGGTCCATGGCCGGCTCCCGGGCGCCAGGCCCGGGTGTCTTACTTTGGGTCGTCAGGTGCGGCCGACGCCCCCAGCTCCCTTAGGCCGCCTCTCCCCCTCCCGGGGCGGGCCCCCGGGGCGGGTGTGAGGGAGAGGCCACGCCCACCAGGCCCTGGCCACCGCCTCACTGGCCAGGTCTGAGTGGGCGAGGCCTCCTCTGATTGGCTGACGGTGGGGGTGCGGCCGTTAGCGTGATCATCGGGAGAGTCTGATTGGCCGCAGAAGTGTGGGCGGGTTCAGGTTCCTGGGTTAAATGGGCCCTCACCTGTGCAGGAGGCCAGACCCGGGCTGGTTGAGAGGCGCGAGGTCTGAGAGCCTCCCCCTAGCGGTCCTGGCGAACCCTGAGGGTTCCAGCTGGGCCGGGCAGAGGGCGGCCGGCTTCTCAGGCTGTGGCTGACGCGCTGAGCCAGGGGCCCTGTCGCAGAGTCTCATCTGGACACTGACCAGTCATTACTTCTCTTACAAGCGCATTTGCCAGGTGAGATGCCCCTTCAGTTCAGTCGCTCAGTCTTTGCAACCCCATGGACTGCAGCACGCCAGGCCTTCCTGTCCATCACCAACTCCGGGAGCCTAATCAAAGTCCTGTCCATCGAGTCAGTGATACCATCCAACCACCTCATCCTCTGTCGTCCCCTTCTGCCTTCATCATCAGGGTCTTTTCAGACGAGTCAGTTCCTTGCATCAGGTGGCCAAAGTATTGGAGTTTGAGCTTCAGCATCAGTCCTTCGCCTTAGTACAGCTTTATGTTTATTCTTTTATGTTCTCTGCTTCCTAATAAATCGCCCTGTGTAATATCTGCATTTTATTTTATTGTAAAACATGGTCATATAAAATAAAGCTAGTTACCCTTAGCATTTCCATTTTTCATAGACCAGTATTTCTGTGGTTTTTCTTATTTTGGGGGTTATTACTGTAGCTTTAAAGAATTACACAGTTGCCACTTAAGAAGACCTCTTCAATAGATTTTTTTGATGTCCAGTGTCTTTCAGGGGACCGGTTTCACTGAAAATGAACTGTCTTGCAGTTGTGTACACATCTAGTTATTGGTGTTTTGATTCTATTCTAATAATATTGAAACACTTCTGATTTTCAATTTGTTGGGCCAGAAATTTTTCCCCATTGTAGGGATCCGCAACCTCTGGCCTGTGGGCCAGTACCTCCCGTCAGATCGGCGGCAGCATTAGGTTAGAAATAAAGTGCACAAGAACTGTAACGTGCTTGAATCATCCCAAACACCCCTGACCCCAGCCCATGGGAGACTGGTCCCTGGTGCCGAAGAGGTTGGAAACCACTGCTCTAGTACATCCCCACCGTCCCCCCGCAACCCCTGCCACACACACACATGAACACACACCACTCGTAAAATGAACCTCTGCAGTCTTTCTGGGTGACCTCCATTCTCTCCATTCCAGTCAAAGCTGCCAAGCTTGGTAACTGTCTACCTGGGGCTCTCCCTTGAGCTGAAGATGGAAATGTTGGACTGTAACCATGTCTTCACGGGCTGTAGGTCCAGACATCACCTACTTCCCAGCATCCATGTGCTTTTCTGTGCCCTCAGCCCTTTTCTGAGGGATTCTGACTTTCCTGGATGGGATTCTCATTTCCCATTTCCCTAGAGTTCACAGGAGCCATCCAACTAGGTGGGAGTACCGATCCCCCAGCTTCAGAGTCAGGCTTCTGCTGACACTCTGGTCAGTGACATCTCTGCCTATGATTGCTTTAGGACAGGGTTTGGGCTGTCATATGAACCAAAGAGGACTTCCCTGGTGGCTCAGTCAAAGTGCCTGCCTCCAATTGGGAGACCTGGGTTCGATCCCTGGGTTGGGAAGATCCCTTGGAGAAGGAAATGGTGACCCACTCCGGTACTCTCACCTTGAAAATCCCATGGACAGAGGAGCCCGGTAGGCTACCATCCACGGGGTCACAAAGAGTCGGACACAACTGAGCGACTTCACTTTCACTTTCTTTCATGAACCAAAGATGGGAGAGGGGCTTGGAAACCTGTCCTCTCCTTATTACCACAAAGGGAAGCCAGCCTTGGATGAAACCACGTGGAAGAAACCGTCCTCAATGACACTCGGGCACTGAAGCAAACCAAACCTGAAGAGCCTCCGGCTTCTGGTCTCTGGTCTCCTGAGCCAGCCAGTCATCCTTTATTGTTGGATGTCTGAGGTGAGTTTTCTGTTCCAAGGCCTTTTAACCGATAACCTCACACTCCTTTCACCACCTTGAGTTAGTTAATGGGTAACAATTCATGCTGAGTATCTCAGGTCCATTCTCTGCCTTGATTGCTATGTTTGTTTACAGGACACTCTCTTCTGGACTTGGCACCATCCTTCTGCAGGGAGCCTTCTATCCTTTCTCACTAGCCAGAATACACTTTTTAAAGCATTGAGTTTCTGAATGTTGGTCCTGACTCAGCAGGTCGGCAGGATCATTAGTGGGTTGTAAAGGAGATCAGTCCTGAGTATTCACTGGAAAGACCGATGCTGAAGCTGAAACTCCAATACTTTGGCCACCTGACGCGACGAGCTGACTCATTGGAAAAGACCCTGATGCTGGGAAAGATTGAGGGCAGGAGGAGAAGGGGACGACAGAGGATGAGATGGTTGGATGGCATCACCAACTCAATGGACATGAGTTTGAGTAAACTCTGGGAGTTGGGTATGGACAGGGAGGCCTGGCGTGCTGCGGTTCACGGGGTCGCAAAGAGTCAGACACGATTGAGCGACTGAACTGAACTGATACTACTATTTTAGGTCATACCCATATTTTATTTGTTAGTAAAATGCTTTAGAAAAGAACAGACTACATGAAAATATTAGGGTGCATGCATACAGCACAGTGAGTTTTTCCTCACTCATAATTTTTTGAGTCATGCTATGAAATGGGGAATTGCAGTGGGCCCCAGGCAAAAAGTCTGGAAACCTTTCATTTAGAGCACACATTTTGATTGCACTGCTCTCCTGCTTAAATGTCTTGATGCTTCTGTCTTTAACCTAGCATTCAAGGCTGTTCCTGCTTTGTCCATCTATCTCCTTTCTCTCTGTTCCCATTGTCACCTACAAATTGGCCCTTGCCATCCACCTCTACAAGGATTAAATAATGAGCCGCTAAAGCTGCTGACCTTCAACATCTCCTGAAAGGAGTTCAGGGTGGAGATCAGGAATGGAGGCACTCTGTGCTCTGGGGAAAACTGGCAGAACAGTTCTTCAGACAGTTATGTTTTTAGGAGAAGAAATTTTATGAGCGCAATTCTTGTATCTTCTCATGTCTAAAAAGGCACTCAAATCCTTCATGGTGATGTCTGCTCCTTGTCACTAGCAGCAGCCTGCAAAAAATTTGTGCTGGATTGCAGGTACTCTGTCTTCACCAAAATCACCTCTGTACTGACCTTCCCCCGGTGCCTCTCCAGAGCAGTTTCTCAGAGCCGTCTAAGGTGCTGTCTCCCAGGGTATCGTCCTTATTTTGCCCCCCAATAAAACTTAGCTGATGCTGAAGCTGAAACTCCAGTACTTTGGCCACCTCATGCAAAGACTGACTCATTGGAAAAGACTGATGCTGGGAAAGATTGAAGGCAGGAGGAGAAGGGGGCAACAGAATGAGATGGTTGGATGGCATCACAGACTCAATGCACATGAGTTTGAGCAAGCTTTGGGAGTTGGTGATGGACAGGGAGGCCTGGCGTGCTGCAGTCCATGGGGTCGCAAGGAGTTGGACACGACTGAGCTACTGAACTGAAAACTTAACTCAAGATTCTCAAGTTGGGCATTTTTTTCAGTCGAAACCAGCTGCCCACTAGGCCTTGGCCCAGCGGCTCGAACATGGTAGGCATGCACATTCTCAGGGTTTATCTAGTCCGGACCTGCTGAACCAGAAGCTCCAGGAGCGAGACACAGGAAGCTACGTGTTACCATGTAGTCCAGTGATACTGACACAAGATAAAAATCTAACCATTATTTGGTCAGTATAAAAAGTAGAGCTTTCCCCTGGGGGTCAGCAGAGGCTTTGCTCGTAGCGCACTCCATTCCGGGCTGCACCTTCGTTTCCCTTCCTTTCTTCCTGTGAGCTTAAAGGCACTTGAGAAACAATCTGCCGAATTGGAATTTTTTAAAAGATTTTTTCCCCCCATAAATCCTTTACAGTAGTCTCACATGCATCTAATTTGATAGCAGTTTTTTAAAGTGACTTTTGTTGACTTTTCAAAGCCTTCACCTGAACTTTAATAGAAACACCACTCTGCTTCCCCATCCACATGTCATCAGCCATACTTCACTGAATTTCATAACTATGATAGGCTCAGCCAGCACTTTCAGGTTTGCGAACACTATGACTGGTAACATGAGCAACTGACGTGCTGAAAACCAGTCGTCCTAAGGGTCCGTTTGCTGAATTTTTATCAAGTTTACCAATTCACCAAAAACTTTTTAAACTATTATTCTTGAATATTGTCAGTGAATATTAACATATTGTTCCTATGAATGTTTTCTTTTTGGATATACTCTTTAGCATCATTGTAGGATTTGTATCAATTTATGGAAATAAGGCTTTTTAATCTTTGTTTTTTAAAAATACCAGTGCATATATTCTTATGAACATAAGTAACATTTCAGCATTTTATATTGTGTTTTTTCCAGTTTATAGAAGCTTCCAGAACACCTTTTCTTTTGTGGCCACATTTTAGTATTTAGAATTGCTTTGTCAGTCTTCTGAAATTGTAAGGTTTGCTAAAACAAATACTGTTAGCTGTTGTTTATAGAGTCTTTCATGTGAGTTGCCTGGGGCTTCCCCAGTGGCTCAGTGGTGAAGAATCTGCCTGCAATGCAGGAGGTGCAGGAGATACTGGTTCCATCCCTGAGCAGGGAAGATCCCCTGGAGGAGGAAATGGCAACCCCCTCCAGTATTCTTGCAGGGGCAATCCCAAGGACAGGGAGCCTGGCAGACTACAGATTGTGGGGTTGCAAAGAGTTGGAACCAACAGAGTACAGCACAGAGTACAGTGAGTTTCCTAGAATCAATGTAACAAAGAACTGATGCTTTTGAAGTGGTGTTGGAGAAGAGTCTTGAGAGTCCCTTGGACTGCAAGAAGATCAAACAAGTCCATCCTAAAGGAAATCAGTCCTGAATATTCATTGGAAGGACTGATGATGAAGCTGAAACTCCAGTACTTTGGCCACCTGATGCAAAGAACTGACTCCTTGGAAAAGACCCTGATGCTGGGAAAGATTGAAGGCAGGAGGAGAAGGGGATGACAGAAGATAAGATGGTTGCATGGCATCACCGACTTGATAGACACAAGTTTGAGCAAGCTCCAGGAGTTGGTGAAGGACAGGGAAGGCTGGCGTGCTGCAGTCCACCGGGTTGCAAAGAATCGGACACGACTGAGCACCTGATCTGAACTAAGCTGAGTGTAACAAAGTATCACAACCAACCAGTAGGCTTCAAACAACAGAAATGTATTTTTCTGTATTTTGTCTGCAAATCTCCCTGTCCTTATAAGGACACCAGTTGTTTGGTCTTCACTCAATTACATCTGTAAAGACACTATTTTCCAAATAAGGTTCATTCTCAGGGGTTAGGACTTCATTTCAGTTTATCATTTGGGGTCGGGGTGGGGGGGCCACTGCTCAACCCACAACAGGTGGTATGCTTTAACAGGAAGTTTTAGGTGACTTTTTCTTTCTCTTTTCAGAAACATTTTAAAGGTGGCTCCGTTTGTCTCTGCTCAGCTTCACAAGCGACAACTGGAGCAGGGCAAAGAGGGGACGTGAGGGGAAGGATTAAGGGGTAGAGAAGGGCTCTAGGAGCCGAGGTGGTGCTGAGGGGCCGAGGGGAGAAGAGATGAATTGGGAGACAGACTGCAGGGTGGGGGGAGCGCCCCCGGAACCCTGGGGTCCGGGTACAGCCACCTTGCGGCCACTACAGCTCACGGGGGCGGCCGGGGCATCAGCTGTTGTCATCCGTTTTCGCTGTTCTAAGAAGGGGCGGTCTGCGCCTCCAGAGACCCCTCCTCTGTCCAGGAAGCCGCGGAAAGCCCTCGCGCTGTTCCCGGTTGCTTCTAGTCCAGTTCCCTGAAATGTGCTCGCTTCTGTTCTGAGAGCTCCTACTCATCCCCCGAAACCATACCTAGGCATCCTCTCCCCGTAAAGGCTCACCCGTGGCCCCGGCTGCCCCCGATCCTGTCCCCCTACCAGGCTGTGAGCTCGGCGCCTTCCATAAATACCAACAGAGCCACCAACCGGTTCTGGAGTCCGGGAGGCTTGACCCAGAGGCCGACCCACCGTGCCCCGCTTGACCTCGAGATGGGTGTCCTAGTGGGACGGCCGGGCTGGGCTCAGCAAGCCGGGGGTGAGGGTCTCGGCGGGGAGCGGGAGTGGGCGGCCGGGGCGGGGGTCTCTGTGAGGTCACAGAGGGGAGCCCTGCCCGGCCGGGACGCCAGGGGGTGTGGCCCTGGAGGGGCGTGGCGGGGCCGGGCGCGGGGATTGGCGGAACCCCGTCACGTGGGCGGTGGCCCGGTCTCCAGGGAAACCTGACTCTTCTGCACGCTGAGCGGTGCAGAGTGCAGGCTGGCAGGCGCGGCTGCGCTGCGTTGGCCACAGCCCTGCGCGGACCCTGTGCGGTCGGTGAGAGCTCTCTGAGCTTCGGTGCGGCCCTGTTAGGGGGATAAGCGGGGGTATCCCCGAGCTCCGCGGAGGTGGCGGTGGGGAGTCGGCGCGGGCCCCACGCCCCTTGGGCCCGGCCCGCCGTTCTCCCTGGGAGCGGCGGAGAGGAGGTTTGGGGCCCGACGTGCGTGAGAGGCTGTTTTTATGTGCGGGCTTGCGTGGGGACCGCGTCCTCGCCGCCCCGTCTCCCGAGGCTGTCGGGGGGAGGAGGGGCCCACTGTCTGCAGCCCAAAACGTGGCCCTAATTTAAGGTCGCGGGAGGTGGCCCAGGCTGTCTTCCTTGGTTTCAGGGACACCCTCGGGCGTTGGAGGGGGTTTCCCTGTGTTGGGGGAGGGGGCGTTCCAACAGGATCCGGGCGTCCGCCGTTTTAGGAGGGGTCCTTGATTCTCTGAGGCGCGCGGTGCTGTCGGCGGTCCGGGCGCCCGCCAGGAACCTCGAGGCGCCCGCCAGGAACCTCGAGGGAGAATGTGGTTCTCCGACTTTGCTTCCAGGTTCAAAGAGGAGAGACATGGAATATCGTTATTCCTTGGTCCCACATGACGAGGTCCCAAAGGTTGGGAATTCTGAAAACCAAGTGGAGGAGGGCGGCAGCGTGGAGAGCTCCATGCTCGGCGCCAAAAGGTGTGGGAGCCCTCCCGCGAGGGTGTGGAATCGGGCTGGCCCCTCCCCTTGGCTGGTAGACGGCTGTCCTTTCTCTGAGTCTTCACTTCATCTTCTCTCCATGCATTTCCCTGCGTCCAGACTTTCCCTTTTATTGATATAAGGACTTCAGTCACACTGGGCTAGAGCCCATTCTCATGACCTCTAATTTGATTATTTACATAAATTGACTATTTGGAGACAGCGTCTGTGAAGATTCTGACTGCAAACACAGTCACACAGCCAGGCCCTGGGAGTTAGAACTCTGACATATGAATTTGGGGTGTGGGGTGCGTGGCCGCTGCTGCTGCTAAGTCGCGTCAGTCGTGTCCGACTCTGTGCGACCCCATAGAGGGCAGCCCACCAGGCTCCCCCCTCCCTGGGATTCTCCAGGCAAGAACACTGGAGTGGGTTGCCATTTCGAGGAAGGAACACAATTCAACCCACACCTACAAGTAAGAAAAAGGAAAACAAACCAGTTTTGCGCCCCCAGACTTTATCATTGTTGCATGAGGGTCTCTGTCCTTCATGTTCACAGCAGCTGCAGCCCTTCACCGTCGGGCAGGTGCTTTGTTAAAGTGCCCGTGGCTCACGGCTGGCATCTGAGGACCAGCTGGTGGAGGGGCTCAGAGCCTGAGGGCTCCCGTGTGTGTGCACCCCACCCAGCCAGCCCTGAGACACCCCACTGCAGCACCCCAGAGAGCCCTTTAGCGTTGGGAGACAGGTGGGTGTGTGTGTGATGGGCCAGGCGCGGGCCCACTTTAAGTCAGGATGTGCACTTTGAGACAGTAGGAGCAACAACAAAGCAACCTGCTCTGGTGCATGCTCTGCCCCTTGCTGTGCGTCCACCCCTGCCAGCATCCTCCCGTCTGTCTGTCCATCTTGCTGGTCGGCTTGCTGTTTCTCAAGCTGCTCTTGGATCCCCCGAGGCCTGAAGCTCGTTGTCCTCATCCAGATGGAATGTCAAGCCAAGTAGAGAGGCCCCCAGACGAGCCACCCTCAACCAGGGCACAGCTGGAGTGGGGCAGCCGTCAGATTGCAGGCAGTGGGGCTGCCCTGGGCAGCAGAGGGCACAGCAGCCCTCAGCCTTGTCAGACAGCTGCACACTTACTGCCCTTTCCACTTCCTGCGTGACCCTGAGCATGCTCCGTGCTCCCGGTGCCTCTGTTCCCCTCCCTGGAGATCAGGGACAGCCGCCCGGCTGGCCTCGGGGGTTGTCGGTTGAAGCACGGCTTCTCGGGACTCGGTGGCCCTGAAGACCTTCGGTCGGCAACGGGCTCCCCTCCCCGCCCCCTTCCTCTCCCTAGGCTCCTCCCGGAGGCCCCAGAGGAGGAAGAAGAGGCCGAGGGCCCGCTCAGGGAGCAGGACCTGAAGGGCGCCTACATCCAGCTGGTCCGGGGCATGCAGGAGTGGCAAGACGGCTGCGTCTACCAGGGGGAGTTCGGGCTGGACATGAAGCTGGGATACGGAGAGTTCTCCTGGCCCACGGGCGAGGTAACGGCCAGCCCCGGCCGGCCCCTCTCAAGAGGCGTGTGCTGTGAGCTTGTGGATCCGGAAGGAGGCTAGGCAAATCGTCCCTGTGTGAGCAGCACCCAGAGAGACTCCTGAGATCACATCCGAGGTTCACCTGGTGTCCCCAGGCTGCAGCTCGGGAAACTGTGCCTTCAGAAGATAAATTCTTACTCTAGGCAAATTTTTTCTTTTTAATTGTCAACTACTGCAGTGAGTTGTATATTTGCACTGGTGACACTGCCTTGTATTTAAGCTCGAGCAGAAGAAACGGGTCTTCTTAAAGACACGGTGAATGCGCGCTTCCGTGCGCCCGCGGTGGGCGGAGTTTGGGGCTGTGGGGACGCTGAGGGGCCCGTGGCAGGGGCTCTTGGCGCCACCTGGTGTCCCTGGGCGAGAAGCAGCTGTGTGTGAGGCGAAGCTGGGGGTGTGCGTGTCCTGCGGGCTTACTGCGCCTCCCCCGGCGGGCAGCTGGGTTCTCAAGGCTTCCCACGTTGTGCGGGCCCCTCCCCTCCCGCCGCATCTGCACTGCTGGCGGGTTCCGCGCTGCTTGCCCTGGTCTTTGCTTGCAAGTCATAAAAACCGTCTGGAGGCAATGCAGGGCTGCATTTGGGGGGTTATAAAAGCATCTGGGGAAGCTCTGGGGACCTAGAGGGCAGGACCCCTGTCACCGAAGCCCTGCTGGGAGACGGGCACTGGGTGGCACAACCTCCCAAGGGCTGCGAGGGTCCCGGCTCTGTCCCTCTCTTCCACGCAGCGGCCCCGTTTGCTTGGTTTTGGTACCTCACCCAGACCCTGACCTCCCGCACTTAGTTTTCCTGGTTCAGGGAGGAGAGGGGAGGAGGTGCACAGGGGTCTTGGGCTGGAGCCTGGGGAGTGGTGGGGGCAGGGCGAGGCGGCAGGAGCAGCTGCAGGCGCAGGCGGAGCTTCGGGGCTCCCAGCCCAGTCCCACTTGGACTGCACCCCCAGAGCAGGGGACAGAGGCCGGAACCTGAGCTTCTGACATGGCACGCGAGGCTCCTTGCTGTCGATGACGCAGCACTGATTTTGTTCAGCATCTGCTTCTTTAGTCCACCGTTGGCTCTTCTTTGCCCCAACACGGGTCCAGTGGTCAGACACCCTTAGCTCCTGGTTGTAGGGGGCGGGGGCCCGCTGACCGGTCCTGCAGCCCCAGTCATCCCCGCGCAGGGAGACGGTGGCAGGCGGAGCATCCGCTTCGGTACAGCCTGGGGGAACCTCTGGGTCCACCGAACAGACGCTCCTGCCGCCATAGCGGCTCCGGAACCAGAGGGAGCAGGAAGGTGAGAGGCCGCGGGGGTTGAGGGCAGCGTCTTTGAAGAGCGGGCCCCAGCACATCCATCGGGCTGGTCAGATGAGGCTCCCGGTCTGTGTGGAGCACGGATCGGGAGGATCCTCCTGGGGTGGACAGAAACCCCGTCTTCTATGGGTGAACCAAAGAACAGGGGTTAGATTCTTCCTAAAGTTATACACAGATAATCTGCAACTCGGGACTTCTTTCAGTTGGGTGAACTCTGTAAGCCCCCCAGATGATCCCAATGAAATGAATGTGGGCAGACGATGGGCCGTCTCCTGCCCCGTGTCTCTCTGCTCTCCGTGTCCCTGCTCCGGCCATTCTCTAGGAGTGAAGTGATGAGCCAGAAAACACCTCTCTTGGCTGTGGTGCCTGGAAAGCCCGTCACCGGGTCCTGGGGCCCCAGGCTTGGCTGGTTCCAGGGGTTCCCATGACTCCATCAGGTCACTTCTTCCCATCTCCCTGGGGGCGGCCAAGGTTGACCTTCTGCCACCTGGCAGAGGGGAATGGTTTTGGGGTCCCAGCCTCCTACAAGAGAGAAGAGGCCCCGTGGACACTGGTGTGACTCAGGGATGGGTCCTGTGGCCAAATGCAAGTCAGGGCTGGGGGTGGGAGCCCTCTGCTTGGCCACTCATGCCAGGGAGGCTGGGGCCAGGGCACCACCTACCTATGGGGACTTGTCTCCATTGCCAGAGGACAATGGGGCACTGGGCAGGTGGCAGTCGCCGGCCTGCTGGTGGGGGTGGGGTGGGGAGGGGTCTGTGAGCACGACCGTCGGCTACGTGAGCGCCTGGCCCGCCTGCTTCTGGCTGGAAGGTGGCCGTCTGACGTGTGAGAGTCAGGGCTGGAGACTGAGAAGGGCTTGGGATGGACATTGTGTCCTTTCTCCCTCCTGGGGCGCCTCCATCAGACCCCCCCCCCGGCCCCCGGGGCTTGGGACCAGAGCAGCCCACATGTGTGGCCTCAGAAGCCAGGGTCTTAAGTCAGGGCCAGGTCTTAAGTCTGGCGGCCCCCCACTCCCTGGGCCAGCCCGGGGGGTGCGGGCGGAGCCGGGGCCAGGGCTCACGCATGGAGACAGGTCGTGCCCCAGCCCAGGCAGTGCAGACACCTACAGCCTCCCCACCCAAGCCAAGACGGGGCGGCATGGCCATCGGGGGCCAAGTGTGCCTGGCGCCTGCTCTGCGTGAGTCGGGTGACCTCCCCTCGTGAGCCCAGGGCAGACCCAGAGCCCCACTCCACGTGGCCCAGGCCCAGGGGCTCAGCTGGGAGGGCGTTCTGGAAGGTTCCGGGGCGGTAAGGGGCTGCTCCTCAGACAGACCGGTCACCCCACTTTCTGTTCACAGTCCTACCACGGGCAGTTCTACCGGGACCACCGGCACGGCCTGGGCACCTACATGTGGCCGGACGGCTCCAGCTTCACGGGCATGTTTTACCTCAGCGCCCGGGAGGGCTACGGCACCATGTACCTGAAGGAGAGGCTCTTCCAGGTGAGGGGACGGCCTGGGCATCCAGGCCACTGGCCGGCACTGTAGGCGCTGCTGGGTCCTGGGTGTGCCTGACGAGAAGCGGCTTTCTTAGTCTAAGCGGCTGTGATAGTGCCAGTAATAAGGCGCATGAAAAGAAGAGGAGTGAGGACGCGAGCCATGTCGCACAGTGAGGGCGTGAGAGCCGGTCACTGTCCTGTTCCCTGGACTGGGCCCGGGGCTTACAGCAAGCCGCTGTGCATCTTGTAGATGAAGCAGTGAGCTCGGCGAAAACATGCACCTTTCTACATGTAGACTGGCTCGTTGCGCACATGCTCTTCTGGAAATTCCCTTTTTCTGGGAAAACATTCCTGCCTTTGCAAATACAGATTCCTCCCCCACCCCCGCCTTACTCATTACAGTAACACTCGCCCCCTTTAGCGGGTCGTGCTGAAAGTTTTGCGGCTTCCCTTATAGCTCGGTAAAGAATTCGGCTGCAATTCAGGAGACCCTGGTTTGATCTCTGGGTCGGGAAGATCCGCTGGAGAAGGGATAGGCTACCCACTCCAGTATTCTCAGGCTTCCCTGGTGGCTCAGCTGGTAAAGAATCCACCTGCAATGTGGGAGACCTGGGTTCGATCCCTGGGTTGGGGAGATCCCCTGGAGAAGGGGAAGGCTGCCCACTCCAGTGTTCTGGCTGGAGAATTCCATGGACTTGCAAAGAGTCGGACACGACTGAGCGACTTTCACTGCTGAAAGTTTTGACAAGCATGGTCCTGTGTGGTGACTACCGCGGTCAAGGGTCCCAATAGTCCCGTCAGCCCCGAACATGCACCCGGTCCCTCTGGAGCAGGTCTCCTCCTGCCCCCAGTGCCTGGCTGTTTGCTTTTGCTTATAATTTTGCAAGGTCATGAGATCATCATCTGCGTTTTCTTCTGTGTTTATGGTTTTGCCTGTTACGTGCCCGTCTGTGTTTGTGTTAATGTTGGTGTGTCACGGGAAGTAAGGCTCCCTCCTCCGCCACGTGGGGACGTCCAGGTGCTCCAAGCCCATCTACTGGAAAGACTCACTTCCCTCCCGCCCAGCCTTTGCCTCTTTGTCAGAAGTCAGGTCTGGACGCAGCTGCCTGGTTCTTTCATGACGTGATGTCCGGACTGACAGGTGGGCGCAGGTGTCAGCAGCCTGGTTCTGCCCTTCAGGGCTTCACGTGTTCTTGCTTCCTGCTCTGCAAGGAGCTCCAGCCTCACTCAGACACTTCCTGCCCTGCTTTGGGTGGAGCCTGGCTGCTTTAGTGGGCTGCGGTATTTAGAAACCACGGTTTGGCTGCTCATCACTGCTGCACTGGTCAGTTTTTATTTTTAGGTCTTTTCAATAGCATATCTTGAAAACACCTTTCAAAACTTTTTTTCCCCACGCATTATTTTATGACATTTTTTTCTTTTTTTTTTAAGGCGTTTTAAAATCGAACGATTTTTAAAATCCTACTGTTGTTCAGTCGGTAAGTTGTGTCTAGCTCTTTGCGACCCGATGGACTACAGCACGCCAGCCCTCCCTGTCCTTCACCATCTCCTGGGATTTGCTCAAACTCATGTTCATTGACTTGGCAATGCCACCAACCATCTCATCCTGTCGCCCTCTTCTTTGCCTACCTTCAATCTTTCCCAGCATCAGGGTCTTTTCTAATGAGTCAGCTCTTCACATCAGGTGGCCAGAGTATTGGAGCTTCAGCTTCAGCATCAGTCCTTCCAATCAGCATTCAGGGTTGATTTCCTGTGGGACTGACTGGCTTGACCTCATGCAGCCCCGGGGACTCTTCAGCGTCTTCTCCAGCACCGCGGTGCTTCACCTAGGCTCTTTACAGTTTCCTTCCACAGCCTCACTCTCATGGCCTCATGATTTCGTATGACCCCGGATGACCCTTTGTTGTGCCCTCCCCCTCTGTCCCCTCCCCCGTCCCTCTCCCTGCTGGCAACCACTGGACTGTTGTCTGTACCCATGTCTCTGCTTCCTTTTTTGTTTGAAAGTACACTTTTTTAGGTGAAAAGACACATCATCCGTTCACACTGATATCTCCAGCTCCAGTGTGCCCTCCACAGCTGTGGTGCCGTTTGCCTCCCTCTTCGTCTTAACAATTGTGGTTTCTAACAAGATTTCCTGCTTGCTTTATCTCTGAACACGTGTATACGAGTTTCAGAAAAGGGCAGAGCCTCATCAACGCCCCTCTGATGATTAAAAACAGTCTCAGGTTCCTTTGCTGTCCTTCTGTCCCCGGGGTGGCCCCACCAGGGAGGCTGGGTCCAGTCCCGTGAAATAATTCCTCTCTGTGTGGTCACCCCACTGCCTCCCCCCGCCACTAAGTACAGAGCTGCAGTCACTTGCTTTATTTTGCTTTTGTTATTTTTGGCATTCTATTTTTAAAATCTTGTTTTGATTTCATTTTGTGATTATGCAAAAATCTGATGCTTTTTCCAAGTCAAATCCATCAGACATGGTTCCCCCCACAGGAGTTCCTTCGCTTCCTCCCTGGTCCTTGGTGATCATCTTTGTATTTCTGTCTCTGCATTTACAAATGATGGGCGACGGGCACACATGGTCCTCCCCCCGAGGGCACCCTGTCCTCCCTGCGCTCCACCTGCAGTTACACCTGCTCCCAGAGCCCTGCCCCCCTCCCAGCAGCTCAGAAGGCCTGCGTCTCCAGGCAGCCTTCCCCACTGAGGATTCCATGTTTTCACCTGCGATCTTTGCGATGCATTCCTAGAAGCAGGATTGTTTGGTTAAAAAGTGAACACATATTAAGAACAGAATTTTCAAAGCCAGTGCCTCTGGATAGCCCCTCTTTATTGAACCACCAAGGTTTCTGGATCATCGTCTGCTGTTCGCATAAGGCTGTGAACATATTACAGCTTTGATGAGCTGGGATTACTTCCTGTGACAGATTCCTAGAAGCGGACTCCTGGGGCAGCTGCTTTTCTGACCGGACGCCTGTCTCCCTGCCCAAGGCTTTCTTCCAGGCTCACAGCTCCTGGGGGACCGTCCCCCCACCCCGCCACTTTCACCGAGTCTGATGGCGTTTCTTGCCCCGTCACTAGCCATCCACAGCTTCTCTTGGAAACACCCGCAGCCCCAGCCCAAGCCTGTGCAGTGGTCCTCACATGCTTTCCCTCCCTCATTTAGTCTGCTGCCGCCTGGTCTGGCCTGCCAGCTTCTTGTGGGCAGGGCCTTCCGTCCACAGTGCCCAGCCCCAGGCTTGCAGCCAGAGGTGCTCCACGGGCAATGGGAGCTCCCGAGAGTGGGGCTGCCATGCGGCTCGCAGACGAGGGGGGGGGGGGCGCAGCTCCAGGGACTGACGTGTGTGCCCTCGGGGTTTCAGGCCTCTGTGCTTTTGCTGGGCTGCTCCTCTGCCCGCCCAGCGACCTCCAGGCATCATCCCATGACTCCGTCTCAGGGAAGATGCAGCCCATCCTCTCCGGGAAGCCGGGTCTCTGTGGTCCCCACGCCAGAACTTTTGTCCCAGGTCCCTCGCTGAGGGAGGCACTGCTGCTTGGTGTCTCACTGAGACCCTCCTGGCTCTCCCTGCTCCTCACACCCACCCCCGGGCACCGATGCCAGCAGGAGTGTCAGAGCTGCCCGGCACTGGCTGCGCTCCGCTGGGCTCGAGGCAAGCCAGGCTGACTGCTCCTCCTCGGCTCACGCCTGCTGGGGTGTGTCTGACTCGGCGCCCAGCACCGCGTGCTCCTCCCCAGCCTGGTGGGTGCCTGGGCTGGGCTCACCATGTTAGAGGAGCCGGAGGCACCCTGAAATGAGTCTGCACGCAGCATCCCCAGCTTCCCCGCACAAGGCCCCCGAGCCCGCAGCCCCTCTGCCCACGATGCGTCTGTCCCGACGCCCGTGCTTTGGGCCTGGAGCCTCAAAGCCTCAGCAAACTGTCGATTGAATGAACATGTTTCTTAGGACGATGCTTTTTTCCTCTGATTTAAGAAACTGGCAGCAGAGCACAGGCCCTGCCCAGCCACCTGTTCTCCCCCTTGTGCCATCCTGCAGGGCCTGTACAAGGCAGACGAGCGATTCGGGCCAGGCGTCGAGACCTACCGGGACGGCAGCCAGGACGTGGGGCTGTGGTTCCACGACCACCTCCTCAAGCTGTGCGTGGAGATCCCCGACAGCCTCTCCATCCACAGCTACCCCGAGTTCTCGGGCTTCCTGACCCACACGTCCGCCACAGTCACCCTCGCGGACGAGGAGAAGATGGGCTGGGGCCTAGAGGAGGGGCAGGACCCGTTCTTCTACGACTACAAGCGGTTTCTCCTGAATGACGACCTCACTCTACCTCCGGAAATCTATATCTACTCGACCGACAACAGCCACCTGCCCATGACCTCTTCCTTCCGCAAAGACTTGGACGCCCGCATCTTTCTGAATGACATCCCTCCGTTTGTTGATGACGGAGAGCCCTGGTTTATCAGAAATGAGACCCCTCTGATGGTCAGAATCCAGAAGCAGGCTTACAAGTTCAGGTAACCCAGCCCATCCTCTCTCCTCACCCCCAGGGCTCCTGTCCTCTGATGGGGGCACACTCAGGCCGGGGGTCCTGAAGGCCTCTGGCAGCCAGCCCCGCAACTTGGCTGTCCTAGCTGGCTGTCAGGCTTGTCTTGTTTGACTAACCAATGCAGCCCAGTGATGAAGGGTGGGGGAGCTTGTGCCTGGAGCTGGAACACGCTGCCCAAGTGCCGAGCGCTGGCAGGGAGCAGGGCAGGAGGAGGCTGGGCGGCTGGCTCGGCCTCTGGTTTCTCCACAGATGGCAGGGGAAAGATGGAGCACTCTGCTGGTCTCCAAAGATCACCGCCACCTGCCCCGGCATCCCTGGGGAAGTCAGCAGCCACTTGAGGAAGACTTATTTTTTAAGTTAAAGTTTTGAAGAATATTTTAACCCCTTTCCTACACTTTGTCCTCAAATATCTGTAAACTATTTTGGAATGTTTTGTTTTGTGAACATAAATGCTACTTATGCATGCATCATCTACCCATCCACCCATCCATTCACCTATTCATCCACCCATCCATCCATCCATCCACTTATCATATCCATTCACCCATCCATCCATCCATCCATCCACCCACCCACTTAGCATATCCATTCACCCATCCATCCATCCATCCATCCACCCACCCACTTAGCATATCCATTCACCCATCCATCCATCCATCCATCCACCCACCCACTTAGCATATCCACCCACCTGTCCATCCATCCACCCACTTATCCATCCATCTACCCACTTACCATATCCATCCACCTATCCATCCATCCATCCATCGACCCATTCATCCATCCACCCACTTATCATATCCATCCACCTATCCATCCATCCATCCATTCATCCATCCACCCACTTATCATATCCACCCACCTATCCATCCATCTACCTATCCATCCATCCACCCATCCATCCATCCACCCATTCATCCACCCACTTATCATATCCATCCACCTATCCATCCATCCATCCACCCACTTATCATATCCATATACCTCTCCATCCACTTATCCATCCATCTATTCGTCCATCCATCCACCCACTTATCATATCCACCCACCTATCTATCCATCCATCAACCCATCCATCCATCCACCCACTTATCACATCCATCGACCTATCCATCCATCCATCCATCCACCCACTTATCATATCCATACACCTCTCCATCCACTTATCCATCCATCTATTCGTCCATCCATCCACCCACTTATCATATCCACCCACCTATCCATCCATCTACCTATCCATCCATCCATCCAGCCATTCATCCACCCACTTATCATATCCATCCACCTATCCATCCATCCATCCACCCACTTATCATATCCATATACCTCTCCATCCACTTATCCATCCATCTATTCGTCCATCCATCCACCCACTTATCATATCCACCCATCTATCCATCCATCCACCTATCCATCCATCCACCCATCGACCCATTCATCCATCCACCCACTTATCAAATCCATCCACCTATCCATCCATCCATCCATCTACCCACTTATATCCATCCACCCATCCATTCATCCATCCATCCATCCACCCACTTATCATATCCATACACCTCTCCATCCACTTATCATCCATCTATTCGTCCATCCATCCACCCACTTATGCATCTATCCACCTATCATATCCATCCGCCCATTTACTCACACACCCACCCACACACCCACACACCCATCAATCCACTATCTACCCATCCATCCATCTATTCACCCATCCTTTCACCTATCCATCCACCCATCTATCACCCATCCATCTATCCATCATGCAAAGATCAGCTGAGCCTATAAATTTTTTTATTTTTAAAGTGATACAGCTCTTCCTGCTGAGAAAGATGCTTGCTTAGCCATAGCATCTTCACCTGTGGGCAGCGTGTCCCCCAGCAGCTGGCAAGCCGTGCAGGCCTAGGGCTTAGGGTGCCCTAGGAGCAGACTGTGATGGGGGGGACGGTGGGGTCCCGGGCAGAGGCATGAAAGAGGAAGTGTGGACGGGAGAGAGGGCCCCTTTGGTGGCAGGGCTTGACGTCCAGAGTTGGGCTCCCCCCACCGAGGCTCCCTGACTGCCAGGAACAAGAGGGCTCACAGCAGCTGGAACATGGACACCATCCTGGAGGGGCGGCGGAGCGGCTTTGCGCGCTGTGGGCCCAAGGAGCGGCTCTCCAAGGAGATGATCCTGAAGGCCCAGGAAGGGAATTACGACTGGATTTACGGGATCCTGAGGGACAACCTCGCCAGCCCCGACGTGGCCGATGCCAAGGGCTACACGGTGCTGGCCGCTGCTGCTGTGAGCGCCCCACCCCGCAGGGTGCTTGTGCGGGTGGCAGAATCACTCACAGGACTGCTGACCCAGAGGGCCCTGGGCGGTGGCCCCTCGTAGGCGGGGGCTGCCCTCCCCCTTCCCCTCTGAAGCCCGCCTGTGGGACGGGCATGCGGGGTCGGATGGGGAGAGGGGTGGGGTGCCTTCGCCTGGCTGAGCTGGCTGGGGCGGGGGCCGCCTCTGAGCTGGCTGGGGCGTGGGGCCTCACTGGGGTCCTGGCCCCTGCTGAGAGCGCCCGCTGTCCTCGCCAGGCTGGCCCCCTCCCTGCAGGTTCACTGTCACATTGACATCGTCAACCTCCTGCTGGACAACGGGGCCGACGTGAACAAGCGCACGGATGAGGGCCTCACCCCGCTGAGCATGTGCTTCCTCCTCCACTACCCGACTGCGGCCTTCAAGCCCAACATCGCTGAGAGGACGGTGCCCGAGCTCCAGGTCAGCCTGGGGGTGCTGCGCCCTGGCTCAGGGACTGCGCCAGCCCATCCCCACCCCCATCCCTGGGTACCAGTCCCCTATGCAGCTGTCCACGCATACAGCTGTCCCCTTCCCCCACCCCCTGCCATCTCTGTGTCCTCAGTCCCCCACCCCCATCCACCCCTCCCCATCCCCAGCCCCTGCCATCCATCCCCCCATCCTCAGGCCCCCACCCCCCGTCCTCAGCCCCCTACTCCCCATCTAGTGGTCCCCGCTTCCCCATCGCCTACCTTCCATTCCCCGCCCCCCACCCCCAGCCACCTGTCCCCCAGCACCCCAGACTCATCTACCTGTCCCCCTCCCCATCCCCTGCCAACCACCCCTCCCCCACCTCAGCCCCCCTCCCCCATCCCCATCCCCCATCCCCCATCCAACTCTCCCTTGTCCGACTGTCCGCTGGTCTACTCGTCCCTCACCTGTCTACCTGTCCCCCAGTCCCCCAGCTCCCTGGCCTTCTTGTGCAGACCGGGCTCAAATGGGATGAACTGACGTAAGGTGGGCAGGCAGGAAATGGGAGGAAAGCGTCATGGTCACCGGGTGCCCTGAGCTTGTCGCTACGACACAGCGGACGTGTCCTATAGGGGGCCACGCGCAGCCGCTGGGGCCTCAGGATGGAGAGCGCCGTGGACCCCGCACAGGGCCCAGCGTGGCCTCTGGCGACTGGCACTGCCGGACGCCCCTGAGCCTTGCAGCGTGCCTGCTCCGGTGGTTCTGGGCGGGTACTCAGGGTGGAACTGCCGGGCCCTCACAGAAGCAGTTAGCCAGAGGGCTGGGCCCGGCCGCAGCCCTTCTGCCTGGGGGTGGCCCGCGGTGGGACCTGAGGACCTGCGTTTCTGGTGCTGCTGCCGCCTGTCCCTGGGCCACTGCTGAGAACGAGGCTGTGACCGCGGGTGGAGGGCGGCAGCAAGCCGCGGAGCGCGCCGCCGGCACCCGCTGGATTTGGACGTTTCCAGGGCTCACGTGAGAAAAAGGCAGGACAGGTGGAATTCACTGTAATAATGTCATTTCTTTAACCCGTGTATCCAGAATTCCCCGTTCTGGTGTGTAATCAGTATAGCGGCCCGTGGGGAGACATTTGGCACTGATTTTCCAGTCGCCTCGCCTATGATGCGGGGGTCTGTGCCTGGAGCCTGCGTGGCGCCAGCCTGGTCCCCGCGCTGGAGCCTCCTTAGCGCCGCAGGTCCGGGTGCCAAGGGGGGGCGGGGGCGCGGGCCGGCCCTACAGACAGAGGCGGCTTGCTGGGTCAGCACTCTCTGCTTTGTCCTAAGGACGTTTTCTCGGTCCTTTCCAAAGGAAGCTTCGAAGCCCATCACCACGACCCAGCGTTCCTTGTCGATTCCGGAATCGCCCGCCGAGCCAGTGGTTCTGGAGGAGCTGGTCCCGGCTCCTGGAGGCCCGGAGCAGAAGCAGTCCTCCGCCAGGCCGAACATCGAGGAGAGCTGCCGCGGGGCTCGGGAGCGGGGCTCCACGTCGGGGAGGAGCAGCGCCAGCGACTCGGGGCGCTCTCGGGGCGCGGCGTCGGGGACGCTGTGCCGGAGCTCGGCCTGCAGCAACGACTCGGACTTCGAGTCCGGCCGGGCCGTGCGCCATTTCCGCATCGACCTGCCGCAGGAGCTGCTGGAGTGCAGCGCGCAGGGGCACAGCCTGCTGCGGACCCCGGGCCCCGCGCCCGCCGACCTGGGCATCATGAGGAGGATGGCGCTGGACATGGTCCAGTAGGTGGCGGGCCCAGGGCGCGCCTCAGGGGGAGCCGAGAGCCGCGCTCCCGCGGGAGGGCGGTTCTGCACGCCGGGGGCGGCTCCCACTGGCTGGCCTCTGCGCCCTCCCTCGGGGCGAGCGTGGGATGGGGGCGCTGGCACCATAGACGCACAGGCGGGCACTCACCCTCAGTCACCCAGGGACACACGCGTGCTCTCGTGCACACCTGCCCGCACACAGCCACTCATCGTGGATGCACGTGCGCACCACGCCCGGGGAGCCTCTCACTGAAGCAGGGCTGCACCTCCACCAAGACCTGAACACACAGAATGTCTTCAGGGCCAGCGGCCCCTCACGGTGAGGGCTCTGAGGTGGCCAAGTTTTTCATAAAAACTGGTTATCTCTGTGAATATGCAATGGTTAGTGTTACTTTTTGAATGTGTTACTAAATATTTGAACACGTTTCTCAGTCTTAATTTGTAAGACAGCGGACAGGGATGGCTAGAACCCAGGTAAACAAAGCCCTTTGGGGGCCTGGAAGGATTGTACAAGTGTGGAGGGGTCTGAGGGCAAGCCATCTGAGCGCTGCCGCCCTACACTGACCCAGCCTCCTCTCTCCCTTTGCTCTGCCGGCGGTCAGCGGGAAGGCGGGCCCCCACCTGCCCCCGATGGGCCTCTCCACACACCCCGCTCTCCACCCGACCTTCTCCCTGCCGCCCCCACCCGCCCAGCCCTCACGGCGTCCACACAAGAGGCTGTGTGTGCTGCTCTGTGCTGCTGGTGAGAGACGAGTGTGCCAGTGCGAGTGTGTGTTGTAGGTGTGTGTGTGCATTGTGTCACACGTGTGTTGCATGTACGTGCCGTGTTGCACCTGTGTGTGTATGTGTGTTGTCTGTGTGTACATGCTGTGTGCTATGCATGTGTGTGTACTGCTGCTGCTGCTGCTAAGTCACTTCAGTCGTCTCCGATTCTGTGCGACTCCATAGACGGCAGCCCACCAGGCTCCCCCGTCCCTGGGATTCTCCAGGCAAGAACACTGGAGTGGGTTGCCATTTCCTTCTCCAATGCGTGAAAGTGAAAAGGGAAAGGGAAGTCGCTCAGTTGTGTCGGACTGTTCGGGACCCCATGGATTGCAGCCCACCAGGCTCCTCTGTCCGTGGGATTTTACACGCTACGTTGTATCTGTGTGTATGTAGGTGTGTGTGTTTAGATACGTATGTGCATGTCTGCTGTGTGTGTACAACCTTGGACCCTATGGGCACCAGGCAATGTACATCGTCCCCTCACGGCTGCCCCAGGAGGAAGACTGGCCCCCACCCCCAGGCCGTATCACAGGTGACCTCAGGCTAAGTGAGCACCAGGGCTGAAGTCGGGCAGGGCCGCAGCTGGACCTGAGCTTGGCCAGGCTGGCCCGCTCGGGGTGGGCTGCCCTGGAGCAGAGAAGGGCTGCAGTCTTGGTGAGGCAGGACCCTGGGGACGGTGTGCTCCGCGTCAGGCCTCGCCAGCACCCGCGGCGGGGTCTCCTTCCAGCCCGGGGCGTGTCTGGGCTGCGGGCCGCGCGTGCCCCTCCGCCAGCCTGTGACGGTCTCCCTGCTCCTTCCAGACACAGGCGCAGGTGGGCGACCATCACCCTTCTGCTGCACCGCGGCGCCGACCCCAACCTGTGCCGCGTGCCCATGCAGGTCCTCTTCTTCGCCATCAAGGCCGGGGACGTGGACGGGGTGAGGCTGCTGCTGGAGAACCGGGCCAGAACGGACATCCAGTTCCCACGCGAGGTGGGCTGCACCGGGGGCCAGCGGCGGTGGGGGCCACGGGCCGACTCGGCCAGTCACCCATAGCGTCTGCTCTCCCTCCCTTGTTGTGTTGATGCTTGTTGGTCACTTAGGCCTCTCATATTCAGAGGGTGTTGACTTTTGAAAAGGCTGCCAGTCTCGCTCTGGCTACTTGCTCACCTTCCGGGCCCCTGAGCCTGGTCGTTTATTTCCTCTTTTTTCTTGGGTGTAAGTGCGGGGGTGCAGGGAAGCGGGATTTCAGGTGTCACTGAAGACCCAGGAGGATCTCACAGGAACGTTTTGGGTTCACTGATTGGACTCCATCTTTGAAACCTCCTGGAGGAGGGTGGGGACAGTTGGTCTGATAGGAAGCTGGGGCACCAGGGCCTGGTTCCCGTCTGTCACCCTGGCGGACGAAAGCGTCTTATGAGTCAGAGCAGACGGGTGGGGTTGTGTGGTGTGTTTGTGGTCCGCTCTGGGCGGGCCTCTTGTCCCGAAGGTCCCGGGATGACAGGGACGTGGTGCGTTGGGAACCCGAGGCAGGCGGGGGGCAGACGGCCACGCTCTCGCCCTGGACAGGGGCCCCACGGGCCTTGTTCACACACAGCCCCACCCTCGGGCTGATGGCTGTCGCTCCTCAGGGACCTGGGGCTGCACCCTTACCACCTGTGTTTCCTCTGCAGCTGGGGGCCCTGACCCCTCTCCACATCGCTGCCGCCCTCCCTGGGGAGGAGGGCGTCAAGATAACGGAGCTGCTGCTCCACGCCATCACCGACGTGGATGCCAGGGCGGCCGACCAGGATGACGTGTACAAGCAGGGCAAGGTGGGCGTCCGCCCTGTGGAGGGCGGGGTCCCTGTGCAGGCGCTGTGAGGTCCCCAAAGGAGGGTGCCTGACGCTCTGTGAGCCGCAGGCCAGCCTGGATCCGGACAGCGTGGGCCTGGACACACCCGCAGTCATCTGTGCGAGCCGGGACCTGTCTGGGCAGAGGGAGGCAGTGTGGCTTGGGCACCAAGTGTGAACACTCCACACACAGGCCTGTAGTGTGGGAGAGGCACGCACACTTGATGAATGTGAGTGAGAACCTGCTTCTTTGGGCAGCTCACAAAGCCCGGGGGTCCTTGCTGGGGTAGCCGGGCCCCCGGGAGGGCATTCTGTAGGAAGCTCTGTCTCTCTCCACTCGGGGGTGCCCCTCTGCCTGGAGACGCGTCTGCCCAGCGCTGTACTCCCTGGCCGGGTCCTCCTGCCCCTCCTGCCTCCCAGCCACCCCTCCGTCACCTGGGCCACCTCTAGGCTGCTGCCATCTGAGAAGGCCGGCCCGGAGCCCTGCGGGCTCTGAGCTCCTGAGGTGCCCAGGGGAGTCGGGCTGTGGGCCTCCTTAGGCAGCCTCCAGGTCTGCCCCGGCCTCAGGGAGCCTCGTGTCCCCAGACCAGGGCTCAGGGCCCAGTGCCCCCTGCCAACTTGCTCCAATACGTGACGGGGAGGGGAATGGACCCTCAGGGGGCGGGGCAGGCTGCCGGGTTGGGTAGTGACGCTGCAGAAGGGCCTGGGGGCCAGAGGTGGGGCATGGAGCCCTCCGGGTGGGGCTCTGGGGTGCAGGGATGGAGAGGCAGAGCTTGCGTCCTGGCACATGCAGCGACACTCCTGCCTCAGCAAGGCCATGCCGAGGCCCCCTCCGCCATGCAGCCCTCCCAGCCTTCCTCCTCCAGGCTGAGCCCCTTGAGCATCCACCCGAGCCTCATTCAGCCCCCAGCGCCTGAGGGCATGGGGCCGTGTTGGAGGAGTCAGGGTGGCTCACAGGGCACCGCTGCGTGTGGCCCTGGGGGAGCCCTGGGTGTGAGCTGCTGCCTGCAGGGGGCACAGGGCCCAGGCGGCACATGGTGGGTCTCTGCACTCTGGGGGGACGGGCTCGAGGGCGACCCCCAACCCCTCTGCCTGCCCACAGATGGACCTGCCGCCTTCCAGCCTGAAGCTCAACAACGAAGCGGGCCCACCCAGCATCTACTACAGCAAGTGCACGTCCGTCCCCGATGAGGGGGGCAGGACGGCCCTGCACGTGGCCTGTGAGCGGGAGGACAGCCACAGGGTGAGGCGGCCTTCCGGGTGGGCTGGGGGTGTGCACGGGCGCCTTGAAGCGTACCCGTGAGTGTGCGTGTGTCTGTGTGCAGCGTGTGTGTCCGTGTGCATGTGTGTACACGTGCACGTGCAGGGTGATGAGCCCGCAGCCCTGGTGGGCTGAGCCAGGCCTCCCCGTGGCCACGCCAGCAGACCTGGGCGTGTCTGCCCCTGGCTGCCGTGGCCCAGACCAGGGTCCCCCAGCTACAGGTCATCCTCCCTGAGTGGGCCCCGGACTCGGGGGACTGGGTCAGGTCAGCAGTGAGCTGGAACACGCTGTGTTGAGATAGGATATGAAGCATCGTGGAACTCGTGTGCACGATGTGTTATTTCAGAGCACGTCTTGGGGACACGCGTCCACACGCAGGCCCGTGTACCTGGGCGTGGGGGCCTGGGTCGCCTTGTGAAGTCACTGTCTTACTGCAGGCGGCGGTCACACACGTCTGCTCTGCGAGCCCATTGCCCTCTGGACGGTGACCCCGTCTGGCGCCACTGCCTCCTGTCTGCCTTGGGGATCAGCTCACATGCGGCAGGTGCAGGAACCCCTTGGAGGATGGGTGTGAGGGGCCTCAGGGGAGCTGGGGAGCCGGGCCAGAGAGCCCCCGAGTGCATGATGCACGGAGCCTCCGTTTACCTGCCTGAACAATGAGACGGCAGCGGCCTCATGGGCCTGCGGCAGTAGGTCTTTGTCGCTGCCCAGGATGAGGATCACACGTGCCGCCTCGATGGGCGCTGTGAGGGACTGAGTGGGGGTGGGTGCCCACACAGTGCTGGCAGGGGGCCACCTGCTCCGGAACACCCGTCCCACCAACGCATCCTCGGGATGTGTCACTGGCCTCCCAGAGAGGGGCGGCGAGCCCAGGCTGAGGCTGCGGACAGCAAGGTTCTAGGAAGGCGGGCTGCCCAAGGCCCATGGTCAGCAAATTGGAGGCCTGGGCTTGAAGCACAGCTCTTTCTAGCTCACACGTCTTTGTCCTTTGTACTGATTTTGGATTTGGAAAAAAAGTTAAGAGGAAACAAAGTCACGAGACACCATAGGCCACATCCTCATCAGATCAAGGACAGATCAACAGTGTAAAGTCTAGTTCTAAGACGTGAGGGCTGCAGCCATCCAGCCATCATGCCTGCATTCCAGCAGGGAGAGTGAGAAGAGGGGAAGCTTCCCAGGAACCCCGTGGCACACTTCTGTGGGCTCCCCTTGGCCTGGCCAGTGAGGCTGGCAAAGGGGGTGGTCTTGCAGGGTGGCCCAGCTGGCCCCTGGGGTCTGCATGTCTGCAGGGCAGCAGGGGTTCAGCAGACTGCTCTGTGGTGAGGAGACTCCGGGTCAACTCCCGCGGGCACATCCCAGAGAGGAGGAGGGGGAAGCCGATAGCTTCCTTGGGGGCGAAGGGCTCCAAGTGCTCCTGCGTTCCTTGCTCCTGGTGTGTCCTGGTGAAGGGCTCATCCTCCGCCCCACCCGCCGTGTGCCCGGCCCAGCTGCGGTGGTCCCGAAACAGCGGCAGCAGCTCTGTTAGAGTCTGCAATAGCTGCAGCGGAACGGCCCCGACTCCTCTTTTCTTCAAATCAACTTACTCATCACCGACATCCCTGTTTTCCATCTTAAATGATCGACGTTTGGAAAGCCTCTTCTCAGCTTGAGGATCCACCCACCATTCACTACCCAGCGTCCAGGGCACTTGGTGTGCCAGGCAGGGCCCTAGTACGAGGGAGGAGCAGTCAGTGGCCGGGCTGACCGCACGCTGCGTGAGTTTCCCCTGGAGGGGACGCGCCCCTGTAACCCGCCGTCCCGCCTCTCTCCTGCCCAGTGCGCCAGGGACGTCGTCCGGCTCCTGCTGGCCCACAGAGCCAACCCCAGCTCGCTGTGGAGCGGCCACTCCCCGCTCTCCCTGTCCATCGCCAGCGGCAATGACCTGGTGAGCAAGCCCTACCCCGCTGGTGTACCTGCGTGTATCTGTCTCATGCCCCCTCTCCAACACAGGCTCTGGGATGTGCTCTCCTTGAGGTGCCCCAGGGACAGCATGGTGTGATGGCCGGAGGGTCCCCTCCCGTGAGGACGGAGCACCCCGCAGAGAGAAGGGTGGAGGGAGGAAGTGAGCATGAGGGTGAGGGCACACCCGGGAGGTGCTGACTCAGCCTCAGAGCACTGGGAGGCCACCCTGGGTGGTTCCCACCTTCCCCGGCTGCCAAGGAACGTGTTTGATCTTCCACCCACCCATCCAGCCACCCCCCTGACTAGCCACCCAGTCATCCACTCATCCACTCAGTCATCCACTCATCCATCCCAGTCAGCAGTCCATCCATCCATCCACACTCCCAGTCATCCACTCATCCACCCAGTCAGCCATCCATCCACCCTCCCAGTCATCCATCCATCCATCCTCCCAGTCATCCATCCACACTCCCAATCCATCCATCCACCCAGTCAGCCATCCATCCATCCTCCCAGTCATCCATCCATCCTCCCAGTCATCCACTCATCCACTTGGTCATCCACTCATCCATCCTCCCAGTCCTGCACTTTTCCTTCCTTCCATTCATTTATTCACTTCCACATCCACCTGCCCACCCACCCCTCCACCCCTCCATTCTTCATCATCCATCCCTCCTTCTGTCTTGTTCAGTCGCTCAGTCATATCCAGCTCTTTGCAACCCCATGGACTGCAGCACACCAGGCCTCCCTGTCCATCACCAACTCCCAGAGCTCACTCAAGCTCATGTCCATTGAGTCAGTGATGCCCTCCAACCATCTCATCCTCTGTCGTCCCCTTCTCCTCCTGCCCTCAGTCTTTCCCAGCATCAGGGTCTTTTCAAATGAGTCAGCTCTTCACATCAGGTGGCCAAAGTATTGGAGTTTCAGCTTCAGCATCAGTCCTTCCAATGAATATTCAGGACTGATTTCCTTTAGGATGGACTGGTTGGATATTCTTGCTGTCCAAGGGACTCTCAAGAGTCTTCTCCAACACCACAGTTCAAAAACATCAATTCTTCGGCGCTCAGCTTTCTTTATAGTCCAACGCTCACATCCATAGGTGACCACTGGAAAAACCATAGCCTTGACTAGACGGACCTTTGTTGGCAAAGTAATGTCTCTGCTTTTTAATACACAGTATAGGTTTGTCATAGCTTTTCTTCCAAGGAGCAAGTGTGTTTTAATTTCATTGCTGCAGTCAGCATCCACAGAGATTTTGGAGCCCAAGAAAATACAGTCTGCCACTGTTTCCATTTTTTTCCCCTGTCTATTTGCCACAAAGTGATGGGACCAGATGCCATGATCTTCATTTTTTGAGTGTGGAGTTTTAAGCCAGCTTTTTCACTCTCCTCTTTCACCCTCATCAAGAGGCTCTTTAGTCCCACTTCTCTTTCTGCCATTAGGGTAGTATGGTCTGCATAACTGAGGTTGTTGGTATTCCTTTATATCTACCTATCTATAATCCGCCCACCTATTCATCCTTTCATTTAGCTGTTATTTTTTGAGCATGGTCTATGTACCAGGCAGGCACCATTCCAGGCATTAGGTGTTGAATAAAACAGACGTGTCAGGGATCCTACGTTCTAGTTGGGGGACCACAGTCCCGTGTGCGGGTGTCAGGCAGTAAGTTTATGAAGAAAGTGATGGTGGGTGAGGGGAGGAGAATGACAGGGGCTCCTTCCGCTGGGTGGCGGGAGGGCCTCTCTGGTGAGATGGCATTTCGGGGAGGCCTGAGGCAGCCATTGTTGGTGAGGACCTGGGGCTCCCGTGTCCCTTCTGCTGGCCCCTCCGCCTCCTGCCTTGGCTCGTGCACCGAGTCATTCACTCAGCGGGTCACGCGGGCACCTGCTCTGTGACCAGCCCTGGAGTGGGGGATGGGCAGCCTGGAGGAGAGCCTCACCCCAGGTGCAGAAGCTCCCGGAGGGCCAAGCTCGGTGTCTCGTGTGTCTGGAGCAGTTGCTCTGACTCCGGGCTCCCTGGGGGCCCCTGGGCTAGCGACTGGGGACGCAGCGGGGAGCAAGGGAGCCCCTTCCTCTGCACGTGCTCAGGTGATCACAGTGACTGGCTGCCCCGGGTAGAGGCAGGCCGGTCCCAGGGACATGGACCAGCAGGACGTGTGCCTGACCCTGTGGGGTGAGAGGCCCGGCAGAATCCGGCTGCGTCCCCGGGTGGAAAGCAGAGAGGCACCGGGACCACTTATGAGCAACTGGATGCTGTTCTGAGGAAGCCCTGGACCTGGGCTGCCCTGGGGAGTGGGAGTCCTCGCTAGGGAGCCGCCTCATGGCCGCCCCAGCCTCGCCGTCTGAGCCGCGGCCCCTGGGGGTGGGAAGCAGGGAAGCCGCCCTGCATGGCCTGGCTCCGGGCACTTCCTCCGCTCATTGGGAGGGGGCGCGGTGGGTGCTGACAGGCCTGTCTGTGTCCAGATTGTGAAGGAGCTGCTGTCCTACGGAGCTGACCCCAACATGCTTCTGACCAAAGGCTTGGGCAGCGCCCTGTGCGTCGCCTGTGACATCACCTATGAGAGCCAGAGGAGCCTGGAGAGCAGGCTGGCCCTGGTGAGCCAGGTGGGCCGGCCCTGGGGCGGGAGGGTAGAAAGGCAGAGGCCTGGCGGGTAGAGTCTGGGGTCTGCACTGGACCCTCTGTCTGGCCCTGCTTGCAGCAAGGAGCTTCATGGCGCTTCATGGGCTCTTGCTCTGTGTTCAAGACTTGATGTTCCAAACACTTGAGAAAGTACAAACAATTCTTGCCTTTTATAGTTTATAGACCTAAAATATGTTAGTGGCAAACCCACTCAAAAGGCCAGACAAGAGTCCCTAGTTTGGCTTGAGAGACATTGGGCTTGGCTTTGGTCTGGCTGCAGGACTCTAGAGTTTTCAGTGACAGAACCAGATGAGCAGGGATCCAGAAGCTGTATGGGGGGTGGGGGGGATGGGGGAGCTGTGTCCTGGGTGGGGGATGGGGGAGCTGTGTCCTGGGTGGGAGATGGGGGAGCTGTGTCCTGGGGGAGGATGGGAGAGCTGTGTCCTGAGTGGGGGATGGGGAGCTGTGTCCTGAGTGGGGGATGGGGAGTTGTGTCCTGAGTGGGGGATGGGAGTTGTGTCCTGGGTGGGGGATGGGGAGCTGTGTCCTGAGTGGGGGATGGGGGAACTGTGTCCTGGGTGGGGGATGGGGGATGGGGGAGCTGTGTCCTGGGTGGGAGATGGGAGAGCTGTGTCCTGAGTGGGGGACGGGGAGCTGTGTCCTGAGTGGGGGATGGGGAGTTGTGTCCTGGGTGGGGGATGGGGAGCTGTGTCCTGAGTGGGGGATGGGGGAGCTGTGTCCTGGGTGGGGGATGGGGGATGGGGGAGCTGTGTCCTGGGTGGGAGATGGGAGAGCTGTGTCCTGAGTGGGGGATGGGGAGCTGTGTCCTGAGTGGGGGATGGGAGTTGTGTCCTGGGTGGGGGATGGGGAGCTGTGTCCTTGGTGGGAGATGGGGGAGCTGTGTTCTGAGTGGGGGATGGGGAGCTGTGTCCTTGGTGGGAGATGGGGGAGCTGTGTTCTGAGTGGGGGATGGGGAGCTGTGTCCTGGGTGGGGGATGGGGAGCTGTGTCCTGAGTGGGGGATGGGGAGTTGTGTCCTGAGTGGGGGATGGGGAGCTGTGTCCTGAGTGGAGGATGGGGAGCTGTGTCCTTGGTGGGAGATGGGGGAGCTGTGTTCTGAGTGGGGGATGGGGAGCTGTGTCCTGGGTGGGGGATGGGGAGTTGTGTCCTGAGTGGGGGATGGGGAGCTGTGTCCTGAGTGGAGGATGGGGAGCTGTGTCCTTGGTGGGAGATGGGGGAGCTGTGTTCTGAGTGGGGGATGGGGAGCTGTGTCCTGGGTGGGGGATGGGGGATGGAGGAGCTGTGTCCTGTGTGGGGGATGGAGGAGCTGTGTTCTGAGTGGGGGATGGGGAGCTGTGTCCTGGGTGGGGGATGGGGGATGGGGAGCTGTGTCCTGGGTGGGGGATGGGGAGCTATGTCCTGAGTGGGGGATGGGGAGCTGTGTCCTGGATGGGGAATGGGGAGCTATGTCCTGAGGGGGGATGGGGAGTTGTGTCCTGGGTGGGGGATGGGGAGCTGTGTCCTGAGTGGGGGATGGGGGCTGTGTCCTGTGTGGGGGATGGGGAGCTGTGTCCTGGTGGGGGATGGGGAGCTGTGTCCTGGGTCGGGGTGCTTTCTCTACTGGAAGCAAAGCTTCCCTGGCAGTGCCCCCAGAACCCAGAGTTTTTGTTTGTGAGGAAGGAAGGTTGAGTGATGAGAGACTGGTGAGTCACTGAGGCCGCCTTGTGTCTCCCCAAATAACGACCCTGCTGACCCCTGCTTGGCAAGTGTGACTTCTGAACTTCCTGTAGATGACAGCGTGATTCTTGTCTGTCACATCGAGCCTTGTGGTTTGTGGTTCTGTCAGCATTTCTCGATGAAACTGTGAAACCAAAGAACCTCTGTGTAGCACAGCATCCTTCCTTCTCGTGGTCTGGGTGGGCGCCTCTGAATGCTGTTTGCTATGAATGCAGTTGGTGCTGCATCAGGAGCGGAGGACCTTGCCTCGGGGTGTGCCAGGGGTCCAAATGCACACATATGTGCATGCACAGGCACATCACATGCCTGTGCATACATGTGCAAGCACCCCCACACTCACATAGCTGCTCTTTGCAGCCACACACACATGTGTGCACACACATGTCCACACACCTGTGCATACGTGTGCATGAACCACACACTCACATAGCTGCTCTCTGCAACCACACACATGCATGCACACACATCCACATGCCTCTGAATACGTGTGCAAGCGCCACACACTCACACACACACTCACATAGCTGGTCTCTGCAACCAGGCACAGCGCCTGTGGTCTTACTGAGTGCCCCGGGTGGTTGGATGGATGGTGAACACGTGCGGACTAGGGCTTTTGGCCTCTTTAACCTACAGAACCTGAGAACGAGTCACAGGTTCCCTTGCTCATTCCCCGAGGCGGGGTGAGCTTGTTCCTATACGGGGTGAATGGGGGGTGTGTCCAGGGCTCAGTCTGGAGGCTTAGGTGGTCTGCCGCCCTTCGGCGGTGTTGAGCGCAAGGTAGGTGCGCATACCCTGCTTTTGCTCCCGGCTCTTTAGAAGGGGCAGCTGGGTTTCTGGTCTTTATGTATCTTGTCCATAATCTGCCTCAACTGCACCTGCACCCGGCTATTTTTAGTCCATTTGGTTTCTGTGTATTTTGTTTCCGAAGGAGACGTGTGTTCAGGTGCAAGCGCTGCAGCAAGGGGCCCAGGTCCCAGTCTCTCAAACAGGCCGGTTTGGGGTTTGCCCTCCTGCCACTTGCCAGACCTCAGCAGGGTGCCCTGGGGGTGCGGTTGGGTCAGGGAGGGCCGCCCGAGGACCTTGCTCTGAGGGTCGCTCTGAGGACACACCACCCTAATGTCTTGTCCGTCTGTCTTGTCTGTCTTGCTGACACTCCGCACACCTGGGAGGGTGGCCCGGCTGGGTCACGCAGGGGCCAGGAGCCCGGCCCTGCTCTCTTGCTGGGGGTGACAGCCCCCTGGTGGCTGGGGCAAATGCGAGCCTTTGACGTGGGCTCTGTTCTCCACAGATTGACCGGCTCATTAATTACGGGGCTGACATCCTGAACCCTGTGAGGCTCTCACAGGGGGACAAAACGGCCGTGGGCACAGCCGTTGACTATGGCTATTTCAGATTCTTCCAGGTGGGTTGAGTCTCTCACTGGCGATGGGGGTGGATCTGGGGCTTTCTTTTAGCAACTCTTGGGCAAGGTGGGCCAAAGGTCCCTCGTGCCTCTGACCAAAGTCCTCCCCCAGCTTCCTAGAAGGGAAAGTCCAGGGCCCCAAGCATGTGCTGCCAGCACGGCTGCCTGTGTGCCAGCTCTCTGAGCGTTATCCTGGTCTGTCCTCACAATCATCGCCGCGACCACAGTGTACTCCCGTGTCGGCGGTGGGCCAGGGCTGCTGGACCTGCTCCCCCTTGTGGACTGGGGGCCAGGTGCCCCGTGCTCAGAGGTGGTGACCAGTGCTGGGTTGCAGGACCGGAAGATAGCCCACTGCCCCTTCCACATGCTGATGCCCGCAGAGCGGGAGACATTTCTGGCCCGGAAGAAGCTCCTGGAATACATGGGCCTCCAGCTGCGGCAGGCTGTCTTTGCCAAGGAGTGCCAGTGGGACCCAAAGGTGCTGCATCTGAGCAAGAGAGGTGGGTGTGGCGGGCGCTCGGGCAGGGTGGGAGCGTGGGCATGGTGGGCAGCCAGCGGGGTGGGCAGCTGCAGTGGGCTCCTCAGGCAGCTCAGAGCCGACCCGGAGGCCCCCTTGGCCTGAGTGTGTGTGCCAGGCTTTATGCATTGTGGAAGAGCATGGGTGCCTTCTTCTAGGGGCTGCATCCCCCGAAGGTCTGGCTCCAGGAGGCTCTGTGGGGTGGGCCAGGAAGGGACACGCCTGCTGGGCCAGTGTCCACCTGGCCCTCAGATGTTCTGCCAAGGATGTCTGCAAGGGGAATTGAGAAGGGGGTTCCCGGGCTGGGGAGGTGAGCCTGGGAAGAGAAATTGGGGGGCCCCATCACAGGTCTGGGAGCATCACCTTTGTCCAGTGTCCCAGCCGGCCCCACCCCCTGCCTGCCCCGCTGCCACGGTGGGGGATAAGACACCTGAGGAGGGGCGACGTGCCTGCACGGGGGGTGGGGGCGAGGGACCCTGCCCTGCGGTATGCTTGGTGAGCTGCGCCCTGGGGGTGGAGCTGGTAGACAGCCTGGTCGAGGGGTGAAGCCCTGGGTCACCCTCTCCCGAGCGCCCTGCGGTCTAGCCCCATGGAGAGCCAGCCTGAGCTGCAGTCTTGAGTGAGAGCCAGGCCGGTCCTCGGGAGTGGGCGAAGGATCCAGAACCCCATGGCACACAGACGAGGAGCTTGTCTCCTGGCTCAGCTGGCAAAAGAGAGTGGACTCCCGGGGCAGCCCATGGACCCAGGGGAGGGGCTGTGCCTTCCAGGAGAGGGGGGTGGGGCAGGGTGAGCGGTGAGCCTGGGGCACGGCTGCCTGTGTGGGGGGCTGGGACAGGTGGCCTCTCAGCCACACCTCTGCTCCCTTCCGCTGCCCGGAACCCGCACAACAGGTGACGGGGAGACAGAGGTGATGCCAGGGGGTGCTCAGAGAGCAGCTGGGCGGGGGCACCCTGATGCTCCGCCCTGCTCGACTCCCTTACATGTACCCCCCCCCAAGCCCCCAGCAACATCGCCGCCCTGCCCACCACCCATGCATGTGCTCACACACACATGGACCAGCCTCCCCACCTCCCCCACCTGCCAGGCCCCCATCCACACACATCCATATACACACAACCTCCAAGCCCACACCCACCTACCTTTCCACACACCGCCTGTCTGCACCCCACAGCCCCGAGATGCCCACCTTCCATACACAGCACTCCTCACTGCTGCACACACACTCATACACTAACACAAACCTGCCAAATCCCCCACAGACCTGCGCACCCTCAGCTCCTCACCCACCTCTGTCGCACACACACCCCAATATCCAAACTTCCTGCACGCACAAAATAAGACCCCTGTTCCCCCGCCCACAAATAGTTACTAACCAGATGCCCACCTACCCGCTCACACACATCCCTACCAACTGCTCACCTCCACCACCCCTCACACCCCTGTCCTCACACACCTGCTACCCCAGCCCAGCCCCCACACAAGCCCCCAGGGATCAACCCCCTCACCCCCCCACATACCCACACTATTCCTCCCCACGTGCACACTCATCCCATCCTTCCCCACAGAACCGCCTTGCACCCTATTACACATATATACCCACCATCCATCATAAGCCTCCCCACCCCCACGCTCACCAGCCCACCCACAGCCACACACGTCTACTCACCCTCCACCAGCTCGTGGCCGCCGACCACCTCATAGCTGCGTGCCCACACACGACCTCCCTGTCCCGTTGGGTCGGGGCTGTGAAGGTACCATGGCCTGAGTTCAGCAGGGTGGGGGATGCCTAGACAACAAGCGGGTGTTTGCTCAGTTCAGGAGGCTGGAGACTGAGCTCCGGGAGCCGGCGTGGCCGGTTCTGGGGAGGGCTGCTTCCTGGCTCCTCGACGCGGGTGGGAGAGTGTGCACTTCCTCTTTTTACAGGGCACTAATCCCACCAGAGGGGTCTGCCCCATCACACCAAAGCCCCCATCCAAGTCTCGTGGCATTGGGGTTAGGCTTTCAGCAAATTAATCTTGGAAGGATACAGGTGTGTCCATAACACCCCCCTGCCCCCGACTCAAACACAAGCCTCCCCTACCCTGTCACCTGCACACCACCCAACACACAAATGACGAGTCAGCCCAGAGGGGGCGTGATGGTGGGAAATGAACAGGCCCCCGTGAAACGTGGGCGCCGCTGAACGACAGTCAGCCCAGAGGGGGCGTGATGGTGGGAAATGAACAGGCCCCTGTGAAACGTGGGCACCGCTGAGCGACAGTCAGCCCAGAAGGGGCGTGATGGTGGGAAATGAACAGGCCCCAGTGAAGCGTGGGTGCCGCTGAGCGACAGTCACGTGGGCGTAATGGAGAGAGGGGAGCAGGAAGTGTGGTGGAAGATACCGTGAGGAAAACACCCAAAATCTGTTGAAAATCGTCAACCTATATATCCAGAGAGCTTAATGAACTCCCAATAGGATAAACACAGACACCCACAGACACACGACAGGTAAAATACTGAGACCGAATGATTCGTCACAAGGGGACCCCAGTGAAGTCAGCAGTCGGCCCCTCGTCAGAAGCCACGGAGGCCAGGAGGCAGTGGTACGTCATAGTCAAGCGCTCAAAGCGGTAAGCTTCAGCTGAGAATCCTAGACCCAGCAAAGCGGGATGAAGGTGACAGAAAGGCATTCCCGAAGAAGGAACCCTTGAGAATTTGTCCCTCGTAGTCCTGCTTTACAGGAAGTACTAAAGCACGTAACTCCAGATGGAAATCAAGTCCCCCATGTGAATAAAGAGCACTGGCAGAGCTAATTGTAAAAATAAAAAATAAATGCATGTTTTCTTAACAGGTTTAAAAAGAAATTTGCATGATTTATAACCACTTTGTAGAAAAATTACTATAAGCATATATGTATGGATTTTATTTATTGTAATCCTGGCGGTTCAGCTGGTAAAGAATCCATCTGCAATGCAGGAGACCTGGGTTTGATCCCTGGGTTGGGAAGATCCCCTGGAGAAGGGAACGGCTACCCACTCCAGTATTCTGGCCTGGAGAATTCCATGAGCTGTATGGTCCATGGAGTCGCAAAGAGTCAGACATTACTGAGTGACTTTCACTTTCACTTTCAAGGAAATAACAAAAGTATAGTTTAAAATAATTAAAGAAATTAAACATTACATTTAAAAGTATTCACTTAATGCAAAAACGTAAATAAAGGAGGAGTAGAAGGACAAAAATACGAGACACGTAGAAAACAAAACGTGAAACAGCAAATGTAAACCCAGCGATGTCAGGAATAACGCTAAGTATGAGTGGACTGAATAATACAGTCAAGAGGCAGAAACCATTAGATTGAATAAAAATAAGAAAAGTCCATTTACATGCTCCCCACAGGAGACATATTTTAGACTCAATGATGCAAATAGATTGGAAGTAAAATGAAAACAGAATCTTACATCATGAAAATCACAACCACGAGAAAGCTGGAATAGCTACACTTATGTCATCTAAAAATGGACTTTAAAGCAAAAATATTATGGACAATAAAAAGGGACATTTTTAAATGATGAAATAGTCAGTTAATCAGGGAGACCTACCAGCAGACACCCAAATAAACAAAGCAGAAAAGACACATGTGAAATGCAACATAAATAATTCAATAATAAAATAGTTGGGGGTGTCAATTTCCAATGTTCAATAATTTGTAGAAAATCTAGGCACAAAATTATAGAGAAAAGAAGATTGAGCAATACTGTTAGACTAGAGAGGACAGGGAATCCTGGTGTGCTACAGTCCATGGGGTCACAAAGAGTCAGGCATGACTGAGTTGAATGAACACACACACACACACATTAGACCACAAGACCTAATGCATTTACAGACACTATACCCACCAAAGTTCAGATGCATATTCTTCTCAAGTGCATGTGGGATGTTGTCCAGGGCAGACCATGTGCTCGGTCAAAAGAACCCCCCCACACAAAACTCTTAATACATTTATAGGCATAGAAAGAATGCAAATTAGGTACTCTGGCCACAACAGAATGGAATTAGAAATGAGTATAACAGGAAGACATTTGGAAATATCACATAAAACAATACACTTCTAAATAACCAGGGGGTCAAAGAAGAAATTAAAAAAGCAATTAGAAAGTACTTTGATATGAATGCAGAAGAAGACAACATATCAAAACTTACAGAATGCAACTAAAGCAGTGATTACAGGGAAATGTATAGCTATGAATGCCTATATTAAAAAGAAAATCGCAATCAATAGCCTAACCTTGCTCCTTAAAACACCTGCAAAAGAAGAGCTCACTAAACCTAAAATAAGCTAGTTTGCCAGCTAGATAAATGTATATGTGTCTTTTAGAGAGAATATTAGTGAAATAGAGGATAGAAAAGTAATAGAGAATATCAGTAAACCTTGGAAATGGTTCATTGAAAAAATCAGGAAAACGGACACATTTGGCTAGATTTACCAGGAAAAAAATGAAGACTCAAATTACTAAAAGAATTAAAAGAGTAGATATTACTACCAAAGATTTAGGAGTGAAAAGAAGTATGAGAGAATACTATGAACAACTTTATGACGAGTTGGAGCACCAAGATGAGATGGACAAGCTGCTGAAAACAGCATCTACCACAACTCATTAAAGAGGGAATTAAAAACCTGCCCAGATTTATAACAATTAAAAAGATTGAGTAACAGAAAACCTCACAACAAAGGGAAACCCAGGTACAGATGGCTCCATTGGTAAAGTATACCAAACATTTAACATGGAATTAGCACAAACCCTTTTCGTTAGAAAATTAAATGAGAAAATTAAAGAGAAAGGAACACTTCCTAACTTATGAAGCCTCATTACTGATTCCAAAGCCAGACAATAGCATTATAAGAAAACTAAAGACCAATATCCTTTATGAATATAAATGCAAAAATCTACAACAAAATACTAATGAACTGGGACTTCCCTGACAGTCTAGTGGCTAAGTCTCTGTGCTTCCAAGGCAGGGGCACGAGGCCCATCCCTGGTTGGGCAGCTAAGATCCCCATGCTGCACACTGTGGCCAGAAATACACATACAGCAGCAAGCCACACTCAGCATCGTGCCGAAGAACTGCCTACCGTGACTCAGGGGGATCCACTCCAGAAACGCAAGGAAGGTTTAGCAACAACAAAATTGTCAATGTAATATACCACACTATTAAAATGAAAGAAAAAATTCAGTTGATGTAAAAAAAGAAAACTGATGTAGAAAATCCAACATCCTTTCATGATGAAACACACAGCAAAGAAGAGAAGGGCATTGCTTTAACATGATGAAGGGCGCCTGTGAGAAAACCCCCACAGCACACATCAAGTCAGTGTTGAGAGGCTGGGCACACGCTCACCCCAAGGTCGGGAAGAAGACGGCAACGTGTTCTCTCCCCCCCTTCTGTGTAACATTGCGCCAGAATTGTAAACTATGCAATTAGACAACAAAAATGAATGAAAGGCATCTGATTTGGAAAGGAGAGTTAAAGTTACATCTTGCTTTATCGCCAGCTCCCCCAGAAGCGTCACTCTGGTGTGAGGTGGTTCTGGAGGGTACGTTGGCCCTGCCCACTCTGTCACTCACAGAGCTGCTTCCGGACCCCACAACAGCATGGGGAGCAGTCCTGGGGGCTGGGGGGCATGAAGAGCGCGGAAGGAGGGTCTCCCACGTTCTCTACTCTCCTGGCCAACGGGTGTTTCTCTGTGGGGCTCCTGCGTGTTAAGGAGTGCCGGGGGAGTGGAGGGTGCGTGGCCTTCCTTGAGAGGACTGATGCATTGTCTAAGGACAGGAAAGCAGAGGGTGTGGTTGAGCATCAGCTGATTACTGTGGGGGCTCGCTGCTGTCCTGTCCCCAGCCCTCTGGGCGTCCTGCTGCCAGTGGTCAGAGAGCAGAGCCAAGGGTCTCCAGACCAGAGGGGCGTGTGAGCTGGCCAAGGCCAGAGGGAACCTGCTGCTGCCCCGTGGCCATTAAAGGTGGAGTCAGGAACCCGGAGCTGGGGCCGACGGCCAGGAGGCTTGCAGAGCTCACAGACGCACCCCGCTCTGCGCCCTCGGACCTGCTGGGGGCCACTCAAGCACTGTGCTGCCCACCCCGCCGGCCTTGCAGGGCCGGGGAGGAGGCTCACCGGGTGGTGGAGGCGGGCAGCACAGTGCCGCCCTCCACACGTGGGCATCACGCACGACTGGGGGCCTTGGAGGCTGACGTGGGTCTCTCTCGGTGCAGCGGAGCTGGCCCCCTGCCTCCGGCTGAAGCGGAGGGGCGGCATGCCCAAGGGGCAGGACCTGCCGGAGCAGGAGCAGTAAGTGCTGGGTGCTGCCCGGCTGGGTGGTGCTGCTGAGCCCGCTGTGACCTCCCTGCCCGGGGCAGGGTCGCTCCTGAGAGGCCCAGCTCTGCTGCCGGCCATGGCTCAAGCCAGGATGGGGGCAGGGGGCGTTGCAGACTCCCTTGTGGACTGGCCTCGGTGGCTCTGGGTGGGTTCCATGGCCCCCAGTGGGGGGAGTGGCTAAGTGGGGGTAAGCCCAGCTCTGCTGCTCAGAGATGCCCCCCCACGCCCGTCAAGGCGGAGGTGCTGCCCTGCGCCCCACACCCTCCCTGCCCCTCCACTGCTGGCCCCCTTGGGCCTCAGCTCTGCCCCGTCCCTGCTGTTGGGGGCAGTCTCTGGATGCCCAGTGCTGTGTTATCCCCATGGGCATCCCAGATAGTTTCTGCCCAGGAAACCCTGGTGGGCAGGGTGGGGGTGGGTGGGCGGGAGCGGGAAGGGCATGCACCCAGCTCACTGCCCCATACCCCCTGCAGGCCCGCCCAGAACCGGCTCCCCCACTGCAGACTCCTCCCACCCCCTTGCCATGGTAATGACGTGAGGGTCTCCGAGTAGGGGGGTGTAATTTCCTGCCCGCTCGGGTTGGCCAGCACAGGGTGGGGGCTTGTTTCCTGTTCTTGGTAGCACTGGGCTGGACATGCTTAGACCAGGGCTCACTCGCCGGCCGCTCTGAGTGCGGGACGTGGCAGGTCCCGGCGCCCAGGGCCTCAGGCACACGTGCCGGGCACCCCCTGACTGCCCGCCCGCTCCCTTGCAGGATTCCCTTCTTCAAGTTCTGTTACCAGTGCGGCCGCTCCATCGGGGTGCGCCTGGCACCGTGCACCCGCTGCTATGGGATCCTGACCTGCAGCAAGTACTGCAAGACCAAGGCCTGGTCCGACTTCCACAAGAAGGACTGCAACGCCCTCATGGCCATCGGTGAGTCCAGGCGGTGGCTGGGCTGCTGCAGGGCCGGCAGGGTGACCCCGGTCATGCCCCCAAATCTCCGCAGTTCAAGCCACTTTGTGGAATTCCCGGGGAGGGGGCTGTGTGGGGACAGGGAGGCACGCAGGGAGGAGAGCCCGGGGCTGAGGGCGATGACTCTCCCTGGCCCTGCTGCTACGGCAAGGCCGCTGGTGGGTGGGCCGCTGCGCAGAGCTGTCCCCTGGGACATGGCTAGGCGGCCTGGGCCCTGTTGGGGTCGGGGTGGGGGGAAGCAGGGATGCCCTGTTCTTTCTTAGACCCTGTCCTCGGCTCCAGTGAAGAGGCTGGACGGACCCCTGCCTCTGGGCCCGTGCCCCTGGAGCATCACCTCCATTTCCCACTCTGTGAAATGGGTCTTTTAGTAACAGACTGCTGTGGGGGGCACCCTGGATCTGGCCACAGCGCCCTCACCTCAGGGGCTGCAGGACAGAGGCCTGGGTCATCTCTGAGGAGCAGTTACCCTGACACCTGGTTCTCACCGTGTATCCCGCACACGTGTGAGCTCTGAGCAGAGCGTGCCTGTGCAGCGCTTACCCCACGTCGGGCCCTGGGCTCCGGGTGCCCCTGCTGCGGTGGGAAGAGGGGAGGCCCAAGAGCAGAGACTGCTCTGGGCGGTGCTTCCAGCAGCAGCCACTGTCCTGCGCGGGCACGTGGGCTCCTCGGGGACGGCCTGGCCCCTCACCTCCAGGCTCCCCGCTCCCTGCCAGTTTCTTATCCAGGGGAGCAGCAGGAGGAGGAGTCCTGGAGGGTGGACGGATCTCAGTGAAGAAGCAGCGCTGGGCTCCGCGGCCAGGCAGTCTGGGCTGCCGGTCCCCTCTGCTGGCACCCGCCTGTGGGGCCGCCTCTGGGCTGCTGGCCCTGAGGACTCTAGGGCGGGGTTTCTGCTCACTGACCTGAAATAAAGCAGCCCCCCTGGAGGGGTTTTAACCCTCTCCACCCCGACGTGGCTTCCCAGGTGGCGCTGGTGGTAAAAGAATCCGCCTGCCAGTGCAGGACACATAAGAGACGCAGGTTCAATCCCTGGGTGGGGAAGATCCCCTGGAGGTGGGCATTGCAGCCCACTCCAGTGTTCTTGCATGGAGAGCCCCATGGACAGAGGAGCCCGGTGGTCGACAGTCCATGGGACCCCAAGGACTCAGCACGACTGAATCGACAGCAGGCATGCATGCAGCCCTACCCAGGCCAGGGGCTCTGCATCTGGCCAGTGGTCTTGCTGGCCCCCTGGCCTCGGCTGTCTGTCGGGAGAGGAGGGCGGTGTGTGCACATCAGGACTGGAGTGTGCTCTGGAGGTGCCGCTGGGAGGTGGGGGTGTCTGGGCTCATCACAGCTCACAGGAGGTGGGGCGGCACCTCCCGTTCCTGCCCACGGGCTCCAGGATGCCCACTAGTGGCCAGGGCATCCGTTTCTTCCACGTGCATTTACTGAACGTCTGCTTTGCCAGGGCTGTTCTAGGGGGCTGGTGGATGTGGGAATCACCCCCAGTTGAGACGGAGAGGAAACTAGAGGGTGACCGTGAGCCAGGAATGGGGGTCCCGGGTGGCGCGTCTGCCCCCATGGAGGGGCGGGAGGAGGGGTGGTGAGGCGTGAGGGACGGGGACCCCATCTTCCAGCAGGAAGGTGGTAGGTGCTCCAGGGAGGGGATTGCTGCTGAGAGCAGAATGGTGGGGGGCGGGGTGGGCAGGTGGCAGAGGAGGTGGGGGGTTGCAGCCCAGCAGGGGAGGACCCCAACCCAGAAGGCTTTTCGCTGGTCAGGGCAGTGTCTGCAGCCGTGCTGGTTTGGCCTGATTTCCAGGGTGTCTTGTCGAGGGCCGGGCTCCCTTGTGGGGCTCCCTCCTACCCCGAGGGAAGTTCGCCGGGGGCCGCCCCATCTGCTGCTCCAGGCAGGGCTGAGGAAGGCAGCTGGGCAGAGGAGAGGGCCTGGCTGTCGCCCTGGAGCTGGGCTAGCTGTGCAGAGGGGCTCCCCGTGGAGGCTGTGTGTGGGCCTCTGGACCTGCCTCAGCCAGTTCTGGCTGCAAGCCACCCTGGGACACATAACGTGGCTGTGGAGCACCTTCCTGGTTCATCTGCCAGAAGGAAAACTTTCCTAACGATGACTTCTTACAAGTTACAGAACATGTATACACAAAAGTAAGAAATGGGAAATAACAGTTATCCCAGCACCTTGAAATTACTGCAGTTGACATTTTGGTGTGTGTACTTCCAATTTCATCTGAGAGTCTATATAGACACCAGTGGGAACAGTGACAGACTTTATTTTCTTGGGCTCCAAAGTCACGGTGGATGGTGACTGCAGCCATGAAGCTAAAAGATGCTTGGAAGAAAAGCTATGACAAACCTAGACAACATATTAAAAAGCAGACACATCACTTTGCTGACAAAGGTCTGTACAGTCAAAGCTATGGTTTTCCCAGTAGTCACGTATGGATGTGAGAGTTGGACCATGAAGAACGCTGAGTGCTGAAGAATTGATGCTTTTGAACTGTGCTGTTGGAAAGGACTGTTAAGAGTCCCCAAACCGGTCCATCCTAAAAGAGATCAGTCCTGGGTGTTCATTGGAAGGACTGATGTTGAAGCTGAAACTCCAATACTTTGGCTACCTGATGCGAAGAGCTGACTCATTTGAAAAGACCCTGATGCTGGGAAAGATTGAGGGCAGGAGGAGAAGGGGACGACAGAGAATGAGATGGCTGGATGGCATCACCGACTCAATAGACATGAGTCTGAGCAAACTCCAGGAGTTGGCGATGGACAAGGAGGCCTGGCGTGCTGCAGTCCATGGGTTTCAAAGAGTCTGACATGACTTAGCGACTGAACAACACACACACATGCATGTCTAAAGGGGGAGGATGGTCATATTGTAATCTAGGCCGTGAGCCTCTTTTTGTGCTATTTATCAGCAACATCATTTTCCCCAAATGAAGACAGTCTTTATTCTGGTTGTGCAAGATGAAATCAGCATAAAGCATCCCAGTCTACTCAAGGATAATGCCCCTGAATGTGTTTAGGTTTTAATCTGTGCACACGTGCACACACGCACATATGTCCTCCAGCACCCCGTGCACACACATGTGCTTTTCCATGCACTCCATCTGTCCATCCATCCATCCAAACAAAGGTTCGCTTTGAACCTTAGCCTGCCTTCCTAGCACCCTGTGGGGTCCTGTCGCTTCCACGCAGGAACCCCAGCACGTCTGCCTGATGTGCCTTTGATGGGCTTGTGCGTTCACCGTCCACGTGTGCAAGGCTGCTGCACACACATTGTTGGCCCATTTTCCAGTTTGTCTAAATTCACGGGGATTAGCTCTTCACACCTTTGTTCTGCGTCCATGGCTCACCCTCTGGAGGTCATTGGTCGTGTCCCTCCCCTGCCCTGCCAGCCCTGGGCTCTGGTGGTGTCGGCCCGTCCAGTTCCCAGGGTGTCGCACCCCTCAGCTCACAGCTCACTTCCACACATTGATTCTGCATTTGTTTTTCTCTTGCCTGCTTCTCCTGGGGAGGTTTGCTCTCCCTGACTCGTGAGGACTCCCTAAAGCACACCACACCCTGCCTCTGGCTGCCACGGGAAGGGCCTTCTCCCAGTTGAACTTGGCCAGGTGGAAGTGTCTACTCTGCGGTCCACTCCATCCGTCCTGTCCTTGAGGGCCCAGTTTGCTAGCGTGCTTAGGAAGCAACCCTGGATGAGACTGTACGAGGCTGCGCCCAGATTCTTACACTACGGTTTTCACCTGCTTACCTGTAACTTTTCATTCTTTCTGGAGTTATTTCTCCACTCTTCTCCAGTAGCATATTGGGCACCTACTGACCTGGGGAGTTCATCTTTCAGGGTCCTATCTTTTTGCCTTTTCATACTGTTCATGGGGTTCATAAGGCAAGAGTGCTGAAGTGGTTTGCCATTCCCTTCTCCAGTGGACCACGTTTTGTCAGAACTCTCCACCATGGCCCGTCCGTCTTGGGTGGCCCCACATGGCATGGTTCATAATTTCATTTAGACAGACAAGGCTGTGGTCCATGTTATCAGGTTGGTTCATTTTCTGTGATTGTGGTTTTCATTCTGTCTGCCCTCTGATGGAGAAGGATAAGAGGCATTTATGGAAGCTTCCTGATGGGAGAGACTGACTGAGGGGGAAGCTGGGTCTTGTTCTGATGGGCGGGGCCATGCTCAGTAAGTCTTTAATCCAATTTTCTGTTGAAGGGTGGGGCTGTGCTCCCTCCCTGTTATTTGACCTGAGGCCAGTGATGAGGATAGTGGTGAGCTCCGTCAAAGGTCCCATGATGCACTGCTGCGCTCAGTGCCCCGACCCTGCAGCGGGCCCCCGAGACCCACGCCGCTGCCGGAGACTCCTGAACACTCACGGCAAGTCCGGGTCAGTCTCCTGTGGGGCCAATGCTCCTTTCTCCTGGGTCCTGGTGTGCACAAGGTTCTGTTTGTGCCCTCCAGGAGTCTGTTTCCCCTTTCCTGACTAAGTTCTGGCAGCTCTATGGTGGAGTTAATGGCAACCTCCTCCAAGAGGGCTTACGTCACACCCAGTCTGCGGTACCTAAAGCCCCTACCCCTGCAGCAGGCCATGCTGACCCTTACCTCCACAGAGGGCACTCAAAGACAGGCCATGCTGACCCTTACCTCCACAGAGGACACTCAAAGACAGGCCATGCTGACCCATACCTCCACAGGAGACACTCAAAGACAGATCTGGCTCAGTATCTGTGGGGTCTCTGGGTCCTCATGTGCACGAGGTATCTTTGAGCCCTGTAAGTGTCTCTGGCAGGTATGGGGATGATTCCAAACAGGATTTTCCCCTCCTACTATCTCTGTGGCTTCTCCTTTGCCCTTGGATATGGGGTATCTCCTCACAGTCCCTCCAATGCCAGTGAGATCAGTGGAGAAATAACTCCAGAAAGAATGAAGAGATGGAGCCAATGCAAAAACAACACCCAGTTGTGGATGTGACTGGTGACAGAAGTAAAATCTGATGCTGTAAAGAGCAATACTGCATAGGAACCTGGAACGTTAGGTCCATGAATCAAGGCAAATTGAAAGTGGTCAAACAGCAGATGGCAACAGTGAACACTGACATTTTAGGAATCAGCAAACTAAAATGGACTGGAATGGTTCAATTTAACTCAGATGACCATTATATCTACTACTGTGGGCAAGAATCCCTTAGAAGAAATGGAGTAGCCATCAAAGTCAACAAAAGAGTCTGAAATGCAGTACTTGGATGTCATCTCAAAAGTGACAGAATGATCTCTGTTCATTTCCAAGGCAAACCATTCAATATCACAGTAATCCAAGTCTATCCCCCGACCAGTAATGCTGAAGAAGCTGAAGTTGAATGATTCTATGAAGACCTACAAGACCTTCTAGAACTAACACCCAAAAAAGATTTTTATTATAGGGGAATGGAATGCAAAATAGGAAGTCAAGAGATACTTGGAGTATCAGGCAAATTTGGCCTTGGAGTACAGAATGAAGCAGGGCAAAGGCTAATAGAGTTTTGCCAAGAGAATGCACTGGTCATAGGAAACACCCTATTCCAACAACACAAGAGAAGACTCTACACATGCACATCACCAGATGGTCAACACCAAAATCAGATTGATTATATTCTTTGCAGCCAAATATGGAGAAGCTCTATACAATCAGCAAAAAAAAAAAAAAAAAAAAAAGACTGGGAGCTGACTGTGGCTCAGATCATGAACTCCTTATTGCCAAATTCAGACTTAAATTGAAGAAAGTGGGAAAACCACTAGACCATTCAGGTATGACCTAAATCAAATCCCTTACGATTATACAGTGGACGTGAGAAATAGATTTAAGGGACTAGATCTGATAGAGTGCCTGAAGAACTATGGACAGAGGTTCATGACATTGTACAGGAGACAGGGATAAAGACTATCCCCAAGAAAAAGAAATGCAAAAAGGCAAAATGATTGTCTGAGGAGGCCTTAAATAGCTATGAAAAGAAGCAAAAGGCAAAGGAGAAAAGGAAAGGTATACCCATTTGAATGCAGAGTTCCAAAGAATAGCAAGGAGAGATAAGAAAGCCTTCCTCAGTGATCAGTACAAAGAAAAAGAGGAAAACAATAGAATGGGAAAGACTAGAGATCTCTTCAAGAAAATTAGAGATACTAAGGGAACATTTCATGCAAAGATGGGCTCAATAAAGGACAGAAATGGTATGGACGAAACAGAAGCAGAAGATATTAAGAAGAGGTGGCAAGAATACACAGAAGAACTATACAAAAAAGATCTTCATGACCCAGGAATCACGATGGTGTGATCACTCACCTAGAGCCAGATATCCTGGAGAGTGAAGTCAAGTGGGCCTTAGAAAGTATCACTACGACACATGTACCCCAATGTTCATCGCAGCACTGTTTATAATAGCCAGGACATGGAAGCAACCTAGATGTCCATCAGCAGATGAATGGATAAGAAAGCAGTGGTACATATACACAATGGAGTATTACTCAGCCATTAAAAAGAATACATTTGAATCAGTTCTAATGAGGTGGATGAAACTGGAGCCTATTATACAGAGTGAAGTAAGCCAGAAAGAAAAACACCAATACAGTATACTAATGCATATATATGGAATTTAGAAAGATGGTAACAATAACCCTGTGTACGAGACAGCAAAAGAGACACTGATGTATAGAACAGTCTTATGGACTCTGTGGGAGAGGGAGAGGGTGGGGAGATTTGGGAGAATGGCATTGAAACATGTAAAATATCATGTATGAAACGAGTTGCCAGTCCAGGTTCGATGCACGATACTGGATGCTTGGGGCTGGTGCACTGGGACGACCCAGAGGGATGGAATGGGGAGGGAGGAGGGAGGAGGGTTCAGGATGGGGAACACATGTATACCTGTGGCGGATTCATTTTGATATTTGGCAAAACTAATACAATTATGTAAAGTTTAAAAAAAAAAAAAAAGAGTATCACTACGAACAAAGCTAGTGGAGGTGATGGAATTCCAGTTGAGCTATTTCAGATCCTAAAAAATGATGCTGTGAAAGTGTTGCACTCAATATGCCAGCAAATATGGAAAACTCAGCAGTGGCCACAGGACTGGAAAAGGTCAGTTTTCATTCCAATCCCAAAGAAAGGCAATGCCAAAGAATGCTCAAACTACCGCACAATTGCACTCATCTCACACGCTAGCAATGGAGAAGGAAATGGCAACCAACTCCAGTGTTCTTGCCTGGAGAATCCCAGGGATGGAGGAGCCTGGTGGGCCGCCGTCTATGGGGTCGCACAGAGTCGGACACGACCGAAGTGAATTAGCAGCAGCAGCAGCAGCAGCACACGCTAGCAAAGTAATGCTCAAAGTTCTCCAAGCCAGGCTTCAACAGTACATGAACTGTGAACTTCCAGATGTTCAAGTTGGATTTGGAAAAGGCAGAGGAACCAGAGATCAAATTGCCAACATCTGCTGGATCATCAAAAAAGCAAGAGAGTTCCAGAAAAACATCTACTTCTGCTTTATTGACTCTGTCAAAGCTTTTGACTGTGTGGATCACAACAAACTGTGGAAAGTTCTTAAAAAGATGGGAATACCAGACTACCTGAGCTGCCTCCTGAGAAACCTGTATGCAGGTCAGGAAGCAACAGTTAGAACTGGACATGGAACAACAGACTGGTTCCAAATAGGAAAAGGAGTACGTCAAAGCTGTATATTGTCACCCTGCTTATTTAACTTATATGCAGAGTACATCATGAGAAATGCTGGACTGGATGAAGCACAAGCTGGAATCTAGATTTCCAGGAGAAATATCAATAACCTTAGATATGCAGATGACACCACATTTATAGCAGAAAGCGAAGAAGAACTGAAGTTCTTGATGAAAGTGAGAGTGAAAAAGTTGGCTTAAATTTCAACATTCAGAAAACTAAGATCATGGCATCTGGTCCCATCAGTTCATGGCAAATAGATGGGGAAACAGTGGAAACAGTGAGAGACTGTTTTTTTGGGCTCCAGAATCACTGCAGATGGTGACTGCAGCCATGAAATTAAAAGACTTGCTCCTTGGAAGAAAAGTTATGACCAACCTAGACAGCATATTAAAAAGCAGAGACATTACTTTGCTGACAGAGGTCTGTCTAGTCAAAGGTATGGTTTTTCCAGTAGTCATGTATGCATGTGAGAGTTGGACCATAAAGAAAGCTGAGTGCCAAAGAATTGATGCTTTTGAACTGTGGTGTTGGAAAACACTCTTTAGAGTCCCTTGGACAGGAAGGAGATCCAGCCAGTCCATCCTAAAGGAAATCAGTCCTGAATATTCATTGGAAGGACTGATGCTGAAACTGAAACTCCAATACTCCGTCCACCTGATGTGAAGAATTGACTCACTGGAAAAGACCCTGATGCTGGGAAAGATTGAAGGTGGGAAGAGAAGGGGACGACAGAGGATGAGATGGCTGGATGGCATCACTGAGTAGATGGACGTGAGTCTGAGTGAACTCCGGGAGTTGGTGATGGACAGGGAGGCCTGGCGTGCTGCGGTTTATGGGGTTGCAAAGAGTCGGACACGACTGAGCGACTGAACAGAACTGAACGTGTAACTGTATAGTCAGCCTAGAGTTCATTTTGGTGCAGGGCGTGAGAGCCGCCTGGCTGGAGCTCACTTCCCGGGATTAGTGGTGACTGAGTGTCCCCTTCCATTTGCTGCCCGTCCTGGGTGCTGGCCCACCACCCGGGCACAGTCGCACCAGAGCTCCTGCTCTCTGAGACCGTTTGTTGTCCATACTCACTCAGTCGATTGAGTGTCAGGTTCGGGAATGTCTTGTGGGAGCTGTACTTATCCTCAGTGTTTCGTCTGGGAGACAGTCGGCCCCTTTCCTGTGCTGTCTTCCAGTCAACCCCGTGTTGTGTTGTTTAATCCTTTCTGTCACGTGGGAATCACCGTCATCCGCTTTCACACCTCGCACCCGGCTGCTCAGCTCCGCCTTCATCGTAGGCTCCCCAACGCTGCCACGGCCATGCGTCCCCTCCTGCCCCCTGCCGCCCCCGAGGCGATGCCCACTCCTCTGTGGTGAACCTGTGCCCTGAGTGCCTCCCCGCCGCGCGGCGTGCGCCGGGCTCCCAGGACCCTGCAAAGGCCAAGGACACCGGTCCCCGCCCCGCAGGGCCCACGTTCCAGGAGGCAGAGGCCTGGTGTGGAGAAGGCCACAGCTGTCGGCCTCGGCCAGGGCAGGAGCGGTGTCCGTGGCTGACCTGCAGCTGCTGCGGTGAGCCCCAGTGCCGTCCCCAGGGGCCCGGCCGCGGGCCCCCCAGCATGCAGCCGCGCAGGCAGCCGTGGCCACCGCTTGTCCCCGGCTCTCTGGGCGGTCGGCTGTGGGCTCTGCAGCCCGTGACGCCCGGTCCGTCCCTTCCCGGGCTCGCTGGTTGAGGCTGCGGTGGATGCCGCACCCTCTGTGACTTCCAGGGAGCACTCTTGGCCTCTGGTTTAACAGCAGGGCTCACGGCCTGCCTTCCTGTGGTTGCCCCACTGAAGTCAGTCATCCCGGCTCGCAGCTCCCCTCCCCGTGGGCTGCACCCTGCTCTGTTATCTTGCTCCCGAGCGGGTGCCGTGCCCCTGTGTGTTTTCACTTGGGTGGGGCACCGTCTCCCCAGCCCTGCCACCCTCAGGCCACAGGCCAGGGCTGAGCTCACCTCCCTCTCTCTCCTGGAAACTCAGCGCCTCCTGCCTCGCCCCTGGGGGTCACCGTGGTGATGGGAGCGTGTGCTCCGTCAGCCCTTGTCCATGCCCAGCTCTGGGCCAAGGGTCCTCCCTGCCGGCTGCTCCCCTCCCACGTTGCTGTCCTCAGAGACTCCGGCTGGAGCGGGGTTGCAACCAAGCCGAAGGCCGCCCCCTCAGGCCCTGAGTGCCTCAGGCAGCCAGTTGCGATTTCGGATTCACGGACGGCTTGGGCTGGGCTCCTTTCTCCCGCGGACAGACTCAGACCGTGTAGGGGCCTGGCACTGCCAGTGTGCGTGGAGCAAAGTGGATGTCACTCATCCCTGGGGCTCCTGCAAAGCCAAGCTTCCTTTCCAGAAAGTTCTGTGCTCTTACAGAGGCCCCCCCACCACCCCAGCTTCTGCCCTCTGAGTGAGAAGAGGCGCCCATATCCTGCCTCCCTTCTCTGGCTGCTGGGCGGGCCACCCGGCCCCTTAGCTCTCTGAGAACTTGGAGCTGCGGTCACTCAGGCTGCAAACGGGAGGGCTCCCAGCAGGCCAGGGAGGCCCCACCTGTCCCCCTACGGCCTGGGCCCTGGGGAACCTGCGGACCCTCCCTTGTGGGCCCGCCCCGTCATCATCGTGGGGGATGGTCCGTCATCTGCTGGAGGCTGGTGGGTGGGGTACATGCCGGGTCCCTGGGTAGCGGTGCTCAGGGCCGTCTGCTCAGGCTGCCTGCCAGGGGCTGGGCTGAGAGCTGGCCTGGTCTGGTCCCTCCGGTGCTTGGCTGAGCGTCAGGGAGAGGGGAGTGAGCCCACCAACAGGCAGTGGGGACCATATGACAGTGATAAGCGGGGGTCAAAGTGACTGATGGGGGTCAAGGTTTGGCCAGGGGGATTGCTGGGGTCAGAGTTCAGTGCAGAAATAGCGTGTGGGAGCATCTGGGAGGCAGGGCTGCAGAGAAAAGTGGGGAGGGGGAGGGGGGAGAGGAGGGGGAGGGGGGAGAGGAGGGGCAGGGGAGAAAGGGTTGACGGAGGGCGAGGGGAGGGAGGGACAGGGGAGGGGGCCGCCCACAGAAGCAGGAAGGGGAGACAGGGCATGGGGGGTTGGGGTCTCTCCTGCCCTGTTCAGCTGAGGCGGATGAGTGTGTGAGTGTGTGTGTCCATGTGCGCCTGTCAGTGTGTAGAGGGTCATGCCAAGTGGCTGGAGGGCCGGGTTCCCTGGGGCCGCCTCTCCAGACAGCTGCTGAGGAGTCTGTCTGCGGGGAGTGAGTGGTCCGAGGCGCTTCACCTCTCCCCTCCCCTACCTGGCCCCCCTCCCCCACTCCAGCTCGAGTGTGTGCCCAATGCCCCCTCACCCCGTCCTCCAGGACCCTCACTCTCACCTCCCTGCCCTCCAGGCTTCTCTCGTCCACCCTCCTGGACTCTGGCCCTCCTTCGGGCTGGGAAGAGAAGCCCTGCCCCCTGCCCCAGACCTGCCCCGAGGGCAGCTGAGGCGGGGCCGGCAGAAGGCAGGACCGCGGAGGGCGCGGTGTCCCAGGGTGATCGTGGGTGACTGCGGAGCGCGGGGCCACGGTGGCCCTCAGAGTCCGTCATGAGGACGGTGGGGGAGGACGGGGGACAGACAGGGCTGCAGGCGGAGGGGCCAGCGAGCAGGCAGGTGGCCGGCGGTGTCCGAGGTGGGCGTACCCCAGAGCAGGCGAGCTCTGGGAAGTGGAGCGAGGGGGGTGGGTAGAGCGGTTGGTGGGTCCCTCTTCCCTCTTAGAGCAGGGGAGTCAGGGGCTGGGGGCGGGCCACGGGGACGCTATAAGGGGAGCCCATGTCCTCAGCATGAGGGGAGGGGCAGTGCTGGGGTTGGAGGCTGGGGCCTGGGCCAGATAAGGTCAGGGGAACCTCAGGAGGAGACAGTCGGGGAGCTGGAGCTGGGGCGGTCAGGGAACCCAAGACGGGCGCAGCCTCAGGGGCAGCTTGGGATGGGCAAGGGCGGTGGCATTGGGCCTGGAATGTTGGTGGCTGACATAAAGGGCCTGGAATTTGTGGGTGTTGGGATTCTGCCCAGAAGCCAGCATTCTGTGTTCTGGAGCGGTGGCGGGGGCGCGGGGTGAGTCTTGGGAAGGACGCGGAAAACAGGTTTGTGTGTGCTGGGGCTTCAGGTGTCCTTCCAGGCCACAAAGTCCCCCAGCTGTAAGTGTGGCATGCTGCAGTCCATGGAGTCGCAAAGAGTTGGACGCCACTTGGTGACTGAACAGCAACAACAGCATTCCACTGTATAAATAGGCCACATTTTCTCTACATTCATCTGTCAGCGGGTACTTAGATTGCTTCCGTATCTTGGCTGTTGTAAATATTGCTTCTTTGAATATTGAGGTGTTTTGTCATTGTTGAGTTGCTAAGTTGTGTCCAACTCTTTGCAACCCTGTGCACTGCAGCACGCCAGGCTTCCCTGTCCATCACCAACTCCTGGAGCTTGCTCAGACTCATGTCCATCGAGTTGGTGATGCCATCCAACCATCTCATCCTCTGCCACCCTCTTCTCCTTTTGCCTTCCATCTTTCCCAGCATCTTTGGGGTGCATATGTGTTTTCAAATTAGTGTTTTCCTTTTCTTTGGATTATAAATACCTAAGTGGGATTGATAGCTTGTATGATAGTTCTGTTTTTAATTTTTAATCCATGCTGTTTTCCATAGTTGCTGCACCAATTTCCATTCCCACCAACAGTGCCTGAGGCTTCCGTTTTCTCCACATCCCTGCCAACACGTATCTATTGTCTTTTTGATGATGGCCATTTTGACAGGTATGAAGTAGTATCTCACGGAGTTTTTGATTTGAATTTCCCTGATGGTTAGTGATATTGAGCATCTTTTTATGTGTATGTTGGCCATCTGTCTGTCTGCTTTGGAAACATGCTTATTCAGGGCCTCTGCCCATTTTAAAATCAGATTGGGCTTTTTAGAACATATTGACTTGTTTGAGTTGTTTATATGTTTTGGGTAGTAATGCCTTATCAGACATATCATTTACAAATATCTCCTCCTGCTCGGTGGGCCACCTTTTCATCTCGGTGATGGTTTCCTTCACTGTGCAAAAGCTTTTTAGCTTCATGTAGTCCCATTTGATTATTTTTGCTTTTTAAAAGCCTTTGCCTGAAGAGACGGGTCCGTAAAAATATTGTTAAGGATGATGATATCAGAGACAATATTGCCTGTGTTTTCTTCTCGGAGTTGTGTGGTTTCAGGTCTTAACTTTCGAGTCTTTAGTCCATTTTGATTTCTTTTTGTGTGTGGTGTGACATAGTGGTCCAGCTTGGATTTTACCTGTAGCTGCCCGGTTTTCCCAACACCACTTATTGAAGAGTCTGTCTTTCCCCCATCACATTTTTCCCTTCCTTGTTGTAGATTAATAGAGCACGTGTGCGTGGGCTTATTTCTGGGCTCCTCCTTCTGTTACACTGTCATGCGTCTGTTTTTGTGCCCGTATCAGTCTGTTCTGATTATTGTAGCTTTGTAATGTAGTTTGAAGTCAAGACGTGTGATGCCTTCCTTCTTCTTTCTCCAGATTGCTTTGGCTATTTGAAGTCTTTTATGGTTCCATCCACATTCTGGAATCATTTTCTCTATTTCAGTGAAAAAAATGTCATTGGCATTTGATAGAGATTGCATTGACTTTGTAGACTGCTTTGGGTTGTATGGTCATTTTTAACATATTAACTCTACTAATCCATGTGCAAGTGACATTGGCATTGACAAGTTGCTCAGTCGTGTCCGACTCTTTGCAACCCCAGGGACTGCAGCCCACCAGGCTCCTCTGTCCATGGGATTTTCCAGGCAAGAGTACTGGAGTGGGGTGCCATTGCCTTCTCCAGCCAAATGCACTCATCTCACACACTAGTAAAGTAATGTTCAAAATTCTCCAAGCCAGGCTTCAGCAATACGTGAACCGTGAACTTCCAGATGTTCAAGCTGATTTTAGAAAAGGCAGAGGAACGAGAGATCAAACTGCCAACATCCACTGGATCATGGAAAAAGCAAGAGAGTTCCAGAAAAACATCTATTTCTGCTTTATTGACTATGCCAAAGCCTTTGACTGTGTGGATCACAATAAACTGTGGAAAATTCTGAAAGAGATGGGAATACCAGACCACCTGACCTGCCTCTTGAGAAACCTATATGCAGGTCAGGAAGCAACAGTTAGAACTGGACATGGAACAACAGACTGGTTCCAAATAGGAAAAGGAATACGTCAAGGCTGTATGTTGTCACCCTGCTTATTTAACTGATATGCAGAGTACATCATGAGAAACGCTGGACTGGAAGAAGCACAAGCTGGAATCAAGATTTCCAGGAGAAATATCAATAACCTCAGATTTGCAGATGACACCACCCTTCTGGCAGAAAGTGAAGAGGAACTAAAAAGCCTCTTGATGAAGTTGAAAGAGGAGAGTGAAAAAGTTAGCTTAAAGCTAAACATTCAGAAAACTAAGATCATGGCATCCGGTCCCATCACTTCATGGCAAATAGATGGGGAAACAGTGGCTGACTTTAGTTTTTTGGGCTCCAAAATCACTGCAGATGGTGACTGTAGCCATGAAATTAAAAGACGCTTACTCCTTGGAAGGAAAGTTACGACCAACCTAGACAGCATATTAAAAAGCAGAGACATTACTTTGTCAACAAAGGTCCGTCTTGTCAAGGCTATGGTTTTTCCAGTAGTCGTGTATGGATGTGAGAGTTGGACTGTGAAGAAAGCTGACTGCTAAAGAATTTATGCCTTTGAACTGTGGTGTTGGAGAATTCTCTTGAGAGTCCCTTGGACTGCAAAGAGATTCAACCAGTCCATCCTAAAGGAGATCAGTCCTGGGTGTTCATTAGAAGGACTGATGTTGAAGCTGAAACTCCAATACTTTGGTCATCTGATGCGAAGAGCTGACTGATTTGAAAAGACCCTGATGCTGGGAAAGATTGAAGGCAGGAGAAGGCGGGGACAGAGGATGAGGTGGTTGGATGGCATCACCGACTCAATGGAAATGAGTTTGGGTAGATTCTGGGAGTTGTTGACGGACAGGGAGGCCTGGCGTGCTGCGGTCCACGGGGTCGCAAAGAATTGGACACAACTGAGCGACTGAACTGAACTATTGCAGAATTCAGGCTTAAGTTGAAGAAAGTAGGGAACACCACTATGCCATTCAGATATGACCTAAATCAAATCTCTTATGATTATACACTGGAGGTGACAAATAGATTCAAGGGATTAGATGTGGTAGACAGAATCCTGAAGGACTATGGACAAAGGTTCATAACATTGTACAGGAGGCAGTGACCAAAACCATCCCAAAGAAAAAGAAATGCAAGGAGGCAAAGTGTTTGTCTGAGGAGGCTTTACAAATAGCTGAGAAAAGAAAAGAAGTGAAAGCCTAGCGAGAGAGGGAAAGACATACCTAACTGAATGCAGGGTTCCAGAGAATAGCAAGGAGAGAGAAGAAAGCTGTAAGTGAACAATGCAAAGAAATAGAAGAAAACAATAGAATGAGAAAGAGATCTCGTCAAGAAAACTGGAGATAGATATCAAAGGAACATTGCATGCAAGGATGGGCACGATAAAGGACAGAAAGGTCAGGACCTAACAGAAGTAGAAGAGATTAAGAAGAGCTGGCAACAACACACAGGAGAACTATATATAAGGTCTTAATGACCTGGATAACCACTCACCTAGTGCCAGACGTCCGGGAGTGTGAAGTCAAGTGGGTCTTAGGAAACATTACTACAAAGAAAGCTAGTGGAGGCGATGGAATTCCAGCTGAGCTACCTAAAATCCAAAAAGATGATGATATTAAAGTGCTGCACTCAATATGCCAGCAAATTTGAAAAACTCAGCAGTGGCCACAGGACTGGAAAAGATCAGTTTTCATTCCAATCCCAAAGAAGGGCAATACCAAAGAATGTTCAAACTACCACACAATTGCACTCATTTCACATGCTAGCAAGGTAATGCTCAAAATCCTTCAAGGTAGGCTTCAACAATATGTGAACTGAGAACTTCCAGATGTACAAGCTGGAGATAGAAAAGGCAGAGGAACTAGACACCAAATTGCCAACATTCCTTGGATCATAGAGAAAGCAAAGAATTCCAGAAAAACATCTACATTTGCTCCATTTGACTGTGTGGATCACACCAAACTGGAAAATTCTTAAAGAGATGGGAATACCAGACCATTTTACCTGTCTCATGAGAAGCCTCTTTGCAGAATAAGAAGCAGCAGTTAGAACCAGACATGTAGCAATGGACTGGTCAAAATTGGGAAAGGAGTATGTCAAGGCTGTATGTTGTCACCCTGCTTATTTAACATATACAAATTATAGCATGCAGAATACCAGGCCGGATGAATCACAAGCTGGAATCAAGATTGCCAGGAGAAATATCAGCAACCTCAGATATGCAGACGGTATCACTCTAATGGCAGAAAATGAAGAGGAACTTAAGAACCTCTTGATGATGGTGAAAGAGGAGAGTGAAAAAGCTAGCTTAAAATGCAACATTATAAAACTAAGATCAAGGCATCCAGTCATGGCAAATAGGAGGGGGAAGAGTGGAAACAGTGACAGATTTTATTTTCTTTGGCTCCAAAATCACTGTGGACAGTGACTGCAGCCATGGAATTAAAAGGTGCTCCTTGGAAGGAAAGCTGTGATACACCTAGACAGCATGTTAAAAAGCAGAGGTATCGCTTTGCCAACAAAGGTCCTTCTAGTCAAAACTATGGTTTTTCCAGTAGTCATGTACAGATTTGAGACTTGGACCATAAAGAGGGCTGAGCCCTGAAGATTTGATGCTTTTGAATTGTGGTGCTGAAGGACTCCTGAGAGTCCCTTGGGCAGCAGGGAGATCCAACCAGTCAGTCCTAAAGGAAATTAACCCTGAATATTTGTTGGAAGGACTGATGCTGAAGCTCCAGTACTTGGCTACCTCATGTGAAGAGCTGACTCATTGGAAAAGACCCTGATGCTGGGAAAGATTGAGGGCAGGAGGAGAAGGGGATGAGACAGAGGATGAAGTATTTGGATAGCATCACCAACTCAATGAACAAGAGTTTGGGCAAACTCCAGGAGATTGTGATGGACAGGAAGCCTAGTGTGCTGCAGTCCATGGGGTTGCAAAGATTTGGACAGGACTTAATGCCTGAACAACAACAAAGGCCTATGTTGCTATAAATTTCCCTCTTAGAACTGCTTTGCTTCATTCCACAGATTTTGGAAAGTTATGTTTCTATTTTCATTAATTTTGAGGTGCTTTTTATCTTTGATTTCTTCATGGACTCTCTATCTTTTTCAGTAGCATGTCGGTCAGTCTTCATGTTTTTTACCCACTTTCTTCCTGTGGTAGAGTACTAATTTCATAACACCGTGTTCAGAAAAGATGCTTGATACCATTTCAGTCTTCATACATCTGTTGAGACTTGTTTTGTGGCCTAGCGTGTCATCTATCCTGGAGAATGCTCCCCATGCACTTGAAGAGAATGTGTATTCTGCTGTTTTGGGATGGAATGTTCAATAGACACCTATCAAGTCTTTTTGGCCAAGTGTGTCATTTAAGGCCCTTGTTTCCTTGTTGATCTTCCGTCTGGATGAACAGTCCATTGATGTATGTCAGGTGTCACTGTAAGCTAGCTTTTCTCTTTCTGTCTGAATATTTGCTTTATATATTTTAGGTGCTCCTGTGTCAGGAGCATATATGTTTATGAACATCGTATCTTGTTGTTGGGATAATTACTGTATCATTACATGACGCCCTTCTTTGTCTTTTGTTGCAGACTTTGTTTTAAATTCTGTTTTGTCTAATATGTGTATTACTACCCCACCTTTCTTTTTGTATCTGTCTTCAAGGAATATCTTCTTCCATTCTCTCATTTTCAGTCTGCGTGTCTTTAGTTCTGAGATGAATCTCTTACGGCAGCATATGGATACTTAAGACAAACCAAACAAACCAAACACATTCAGCTGCGTAATGTCTTTCTGATGAAGTGATTAGTGACAGATGTGTGCTTGCTGCCGTTCTGTTACTTACCCTCTAGTTGTTTCTGTAGCTCTTCTCTGATCTCTCCTTTTAGTCTTTCTCTCCCCTTGTGGTTGGATAACTGTCTTTAATGTCGTGTTTGGTGTCCTCTCTCTTCTCTGTGTGCATCTGTTGCAGGGTTTTACTTTGCTGTTCCTGTGAGGTTCATACATATGTCTCTATGTAACTGTGTCTGTATCTATCTATAGCTCTAATTTGTTTTACCCTGATAATCATATTTTAATTCAAACACATTCTAAAAACTACATTTTTTTACTCCCCCACTCCACAACTTTATGCTCTGATGTCACATTTTACATCTTTATGTGTATTTCTTAAGTCCTTATTGTAGTTATATGTAGTTAATTTTATGATTTTTGTCTTTTAACCTTTGTACTAGCTTAAATTTGAAGTGGCTGATCCACTGCCTTTACTATATATTTGCCTTTCCAGGGAAATATTTTTCCGTCATAGATTTTCTTATTTCTTTTTATGGCCTTTTCTTTTTCGATTAGAGAGGGCCCCTTAACGTTTCTTGTGAGGCTAGTTCAGTGGCGACAGACTCTTCGTTTTTGCTTGTCTGGGGAACGCTGCTTCAGTCCTGAACGATGAGCTTCTTTGGTTGTAGGTTTTCCCTTTCGATACTGTAAATACATCACGCCACTCCCTTCCGGCCCACAAAGTCTCTAGTGAAAAATCAGCAGGTAGCCTTATGGAGGCTCCCTCGTCTGTGACTCTTTTTCTCTTGCTGCCTTTAAAGTTCTCTCTTTACCCCCACATTTCGCCATCTTACGTACGATAGGCCTTGGTTGGGTGTCCCTCTTGTTCATCTTGTTTGGGACCCTTCGTGACCTTTACCTGGGTACCGGCTTCCTTCTTCAGGAAAGGGGTGTTTTCAGCCATCATTTTATCGAAAACGTTTTCTGCCCCCTTTTTCCTCTCCTCCTGGGGCCCCTACAGTGTGAATGTTAGTATGCTTGATGTTGTCTCAGAGGCTCTTTAAACTGTCCTCATTTTAAGAGAAGTGTAAAAGAATGAAACTAGAACTTTCTAACACCATACACCAAAATAAACTCAAAATGGATTAAAGATCTAAACGTAAGACCAGAAACTATAAAACTCCTAGAGGAAAACATAGGCAAAACACTCTCTGACATACATCACAGCAGGATCCTCTATGACCCACCTCCCAGAATATTGGAAATAAAAGCAAAAATAAACAAATGGGACCTAATTAACCTTAAAAGCTTCTGCACATCAAAGGAAACTATTAGCAAGGTGAAAAGGCAGCCTTCAGAATGGGAGAAGATAATAGCAAATGAAGCAACTGACAAACAACTAATCTCGAGAATATACAAGCAACTCCTACAGCTCAACTCCAGAAAAATAAATGACCCAATCAAAAAATGGGCCAAAGAACTAAATAGACATTTCGCCAAAGAAGACATACAGATGGCTCACAAACACATGAAAAGATGCTCAACATCACTCATTATCAGAGAAATGCAAATCAAAACCACTATGAGGTACCATTTCACACCAGTCAGAATGGCTGCGATCCAAAAGTCTACAAGCAATAAATGCTGGAGAGGGTGTGGAGAAAAGGGAACCCTCTTACACTGTTGGTGGGAATGCAAACTAGTACAGCCACTATGGAGAACAGTGTGGAGATTCCTTAAAAAACTGGAAATAGAACTGCCTTATGACCCAGCAATCCCACTGCTGGGCATACACACTGAGGAAACCAGAAGGGAAAGAGACACGTGTATCCCAATGTTCATCGCAGCACTGTTTATAATAGCCAGGACATGGAAGCAACCTAGATGTCCATCAGCAGATGAATGGATAAGAAAGCAGTGGTACATATACACAATGGAGTACTACTCAGCCATTAAAAAGAATACATTTGAATCAGTTCTAATGAGGTGGATGAAACTGGAGCCTATTATACAGAGTGAAGTAAGCCAGAAAGAAAAACACCAATACAGTATACTAACGCATATATATGGAATTTAGAAAGATGGTAACAATAACCCTGTGTACGAGACAGCAAAAGAGACACTGATGTATAGAACAGTCCTATGGACTCTGTGGGAGAGGGAGAGGGTGGGAAGATTTGAGAGAATGGCATTGAAACATGTAAAATATCATGTATGAAACGAGTTGCCAGTCCAGGTTCGATGCACGATACTGGATGCTTGGGGCTGGTGCACTGGGACGACCCAGAGGGATGGAATGGGGAGGGAGGAGGGAGGAGGGTTCAGGATGGGGAACACATGTATACCTGTGGCGGATTCATTTTGATATTTGGCAAAACTAATACAATTATGTAAAATTTAAAAATAAAATAAAAAAAAAAAAAAAAAAGAGAGGCGTGTTGTCTTCCCGCTGTTGTGATTGGGTGAGCCCGTGCCTGTGTCTCCCAGGGCACTTGTATGTTCTTCTGTATCAGTTCATCTGCAGTTGACTCCCTGTCGTGTGAATTTCACCTCAGTGACTTCTTTTGCTCTGGTTGTTTTTTTTTTTTTTTTTTTGTATTTTCTAATTCTTTGTTGAAGTTCTCACTGTATCCCTAAATTCTTTCCCCAAGTTTGGTCAGTATTTCTCTGGACTGTTACTTAGAACTTTTTATCTGGTGAATTACTTATCTATTTCTTTAGGGTCTTTCTCCCCCCTGGGGTTTCATCTTGTTCTTTTGTTTGGTACATGTTCCTCTGTCTCCTCAGTTTGTTTGGCCTTCTCTGTCTGTCTCTACGAAGTTATGCAAACTTTGTGCCGACTTTGGAGGCATGTCCTCGTGTGGGGGCACGTGCCCTGTGAGCCAGCGGCTTAGGCGGCAGAGCTAGGTCTGAACTGAGCCCGGCCGCGTCCTCTGGGCTGTGTCGGTGGCGGCTGCTCACTCTGTATCCACCGCACGGCTTTCCATCACCTGATGTTCTTGGGGCGCTCTCTCTGCTGGGATGCTTTGGCACGTTGGAATTTTAAAACCTGAGCTACTATCACTGGGGATTTTCTATTCCTCCTCCCCCCAAGGGAAATCACATGCTGCCTGACACCAGGCGAGGCCTGTGGATTCTTTCATATCTGCTCCTCTCCACTGTCAGCTGAGGACCAGTGGGATGCCCACGCTGCTGGGAGACGCTTCTGCTCAGAGCCCTGGCAGCAAAGCTTTCCTGGCCCCTCTGCCCATAGGGAGAACCTTTTGTCCCTTCCACAGTCCAGGCCGCACAGGGCTGCCAGCTCCACACCTGTGATGCCCTGAAGGAGCTATTGCCGCATCTGATATCCACGCACACACACACTACGGCCCCATAGATTTTTTTAAGTGCGTGGGACTTAGGTCCCCTGTGACCTCAGGTGGCTATTGACTTTATATTAATAAATATTGATTTTGCCCAACATTTTGATGTGTCTGCCAGGAAGGCGGTCATTTCAACAGTTACCATACTGCTATGACTTCTTCAAAATAGACATTTCTGGATACTTACCTCTCTTTCTTGATACTCTCATCTTGGGCCAGTCGGTCTGATTCCCCAGGTAGATGCTGGTGCGTATTTTGAGAATTTTGCTGTTTCTTGCTGGTGTTTTTCTCTGTTTTCCCAGGTTGGGTATAGAAATAGGTTTGTGGTATAACAGAAACCGGGAAGGTTCTTGTTATTTTTTAGGCCACATAGAGGAAGGAGGGAAATAGGGTCATGGAGGTCTCACTTTGGCCTCCCTGGTGCTTCAGATGGTAAAGAATCTGTCTGCGATGTGGGAGACCTGGGTTTGAGCCCTGGGTTGGAGGCTCCCCTGGAGAAGGAAATGGCAACCCACTCCAGTATTCTTGTCTGGAGAGTCCCCATGGACAGAGGAGCCTGGCGGGCTGCAGTACATGGGGTTAGAGTCGGGCACGACTGAGCGACTAAGCGCGCACACACAGGTTTCACTTTAGAGGGCTGGGTCCTTTCTGGAAGGAGTCCCTGCTGTGCAGGGGGTGTCTGCTGGGGGTCCCCTGGGATCCCACCCACATGCCTCGTCTTTGATGGCTCTGACACGTGACTTGTCACGTCTTCACTTTGTTGTAGGGACAGACACCCTGGTTCTAATCCTTCCACTGTTCACTAGGGACTTCGGGTTGGAGAGTCAGTTCTCCATTCAGAATGTGAGTAGCAGCACCGTCTTGATGACCATCATTTCTAGACGAGGGGTTGTCTCCAGGTATAGGAATGCTGTGGCACCTGGAGGGGAGTGGAGAGTGCATTCCTGCATGTGTGTGTGCAGCACACGCGTGCATGAGTGTCTACCCATGCCCAGTCCAAGCACAGGTGGCTCCGAGGCGCTGGCTGCTCTGCACCCATCAGTGTGGGTCAGGATGTCTGTGACTTCTGGATCCTCACGAGAAACGAACAGGAACCAGGAGGCAAGGAGGGAGCCTCTCACTGACTGGCACCTGGCCTGGAGTGGGCAGGGCTTGGGAGCTCAAGGGCGGCCCCGGGCCTGACGCAGGGCAGGGAGGGCCCAGTGCTCCAGGGACAAGGTAGAGAGACCTCCGGGGACAAGAACAGCCCCCTCTCCTCCTGACCTGGGGGCTGTCCTGTGCCGGACGCTGCCTTACCTGTGCCCTCCTTCCCGACAGGAAAAATGTACCCAATGATGTTCATAAAGAAACCCCTGAAGCAACTTGGCAACGAGCCCCAGGGGTCTGAGGCCCGGAAGCCGTCATCCAAGCCCAGGTGCCGCATATCATACTCCACCTACAGTCACGAGTGAGCGTCTGGGCGCCCCGCTGACTACACAGGGCTCCCAGAGCACGCCGAGGCTTCGTCCCGGCCTGCCAAGGGAAGAAGGCCTTCACAGCAACCTTGGCCTCCAGGAGGAGCTGGGCCAGTGGGCTCGGGGTCTGTCAGGACTCGAGCAGGGGAGGGCAGATGAGCACCCCACGCTGCCCGGCAGGGTCCACGGAAGCCTGGGCCACGCCCTGCAGGTCTCCCTCCGAGGAGCCACCTCCTCCTCCCAGTCTGCTGCCCGGCCCTTCCCTGGGCTGGGGGCCCTCAGCGCTACAGGGCCCTGACGACCGAGAAGCTTTGTTGAACGCTTGCGCGGCAAGCCAGTGTGGGTGGCAACACCTGAATAAAGTGACCGTCAGTGGCTTGTGCCTCCCCTGCAGCCTCTGGCTGGGGTCCGGGGCCCACACACGGTATGATGCTGGAGAGGCTGCCCCACTGGGGCTGCAGGGCACATGGGGGTGCAAGGGCAGGGCAGGTGGTGTCACTCAGGGGTTGTGCAGGACTCTGCCTGGGCAGGCAGGGCAGCTGGGCAGGGGTCCCTGCTCTGGTGAGAGATGCCAGCTAGGCAGGGCTCTCTCTGTGGTGCTGGGGGTTGACGGGACCATCAGGCTGTCAGGCCAGGCCCAGCTACAGGATGACGCTGGTCCCCCCACGCTGCAGCCTCCGGGGTATCTCTGAGGCTGCTTGGCAGGAACTGGTAACGGGAAGTTTCCTGGACGTGCCCAGCTGTGTGCGTCCAGAGCTGGGAGAGGGAGGGTGGACGGCACGAGGACCCGGGCTGGGGGCAGGACGGGCACTCTCCAGCCGTGGGCCACCCACCAGGCGGGACCCGTGTGCAAGCCCGTCCTCACCTCCCCACCGGCCCCAGCGTGCCGGGCACGCCCACGGCGCACACCTGCTGCCAGGTGGGGTACGGCGGGATCACTGCTGCGACGCGCGGTCTCCAGCCTTTTATTCGTACGAGGACTCGAAGAACACACGTCACCTGTGGACGCTGTGCAGCCCGAGACACAGCTGGCCGGGCCACTGACCACACAGGGCCGCCCCATCCAGAGAAAAAGGGAGGGCGGGCCCGAGTGGCCGTCTGGGCACACGGTGATGCTGCCCCTGGGCCGGGAGTCCAGCTGGCCCCTACCCGCAGGCAGGGAGGCCCCGGCCTGACCCTGCCCCGGCACAAGGTTCTGATACGGTTGGCGTGTTTGTGTGAGCAGCCCTGGACCCCGCGTGTCCCAGAGCCCGGAAGCCCTCCACCCCGTGAGGAAAAGCAAAGCGGCAGGAAGCAGCCTTCTCGGGGCCCAGGGGCTGGTCAGGAGGTTGGCCTGGCTACGTGGCTCAGCATCCCCCAACCCTCAAGACCACCCTGCCCGGCCCAAGCCGTCTCTGGCAGGGAGTGGCCCCTCCCCAAACCCTGCAGTGGATGGGGCTTAGGAGGGTGGGCCTCGGCCTGGGGAGGAGCCTGCAGAGACCCCAGGGCTGCGGAAGGTCACCTGGGACCCTCAGAAGCTTCCAGGGAGAAGCCGAGAAGGCAGCTCTGGGTGAGAAGGGCGGGAGGGGCCTGTAGAGGAGGTGTGGCTAGGAAAGCCCTTAACTGTCGAGCGCCCTGGCCTGCGGCCGGCAAGGTCAGGGAAGGGAAGGCCCTCGGAGTGGGCGCTGGGTCTTGCTGGCCCTGAGCTCAGATTTCCCCAGCCACCCAGCGTCCCCGCGGCCAGGTGGCGGCCAGGGGTTGGCTGCGGCCCTGGCTTGCGTCGTCCTGAGCTGGGACGTGGCCCTGGTCTGGGTGGGGGTGGGGAAGGGTGGGGACAGGCGGCGTCTCTGTAAGTCCCCGTGTGGGCCTCGCCGATGGCCAGGAGCGCAGCCCAATGCGGCTGCTGAGAGGGGGGCCCAGACAGGGTCCTGGGGGTGGGGTCAGGGCTCATGCATAATCCCAAAGGCCCCGCTAGGCCCCAGCGGGAACCCTGATGCCCTCTGGGGGGAACCCTGATGCCCTCTGGGGGTTCTTGGGCCCGAGGACTGGGCGTGGCTTTCAGACACCTGATCCCCAGATGTTCGGTGGTGGGGGAGGGGGGTACAGCCCGCGCTCAGCCGGACACCGCCCAGGCGGCCTCCTCACCCGGCCCGGTGTCGCAGGGGCTGGGGGGAGAGACGGCCAGCGGCACCTCGAGGTCTCTGAAACGCATGGCTTTTGGGGGACACTGTCCCCAGCTGACCTGAGGGCCTCATACAAAAGTGAAAGCTCGGGGGGCCGGGTGAAGCCCCCGCCCCATCCCCAGCACAGTCACAAGCCGGGTCCCTCGGCGACCCCCCCCCGTCCCACTCCGGGGCCTCCCGGCCCAGAGAGTTAAATATCGTCTGCTGCGGGTTTTGGCAAAGTCGGTCCTTGGCCGCGGTCCCTGGGGCCGGGGCAGTTACCGCCCCCGGGGCGCGGCTGGAAGGGCCAGGGCAAGCCCCAGGAGCAGCAGGGGACTGGCGTGGGGCGGGGGGTGGGTCGCGGCCGAGGTCTGCTGGCCCTCCCGCTCCGACAGCCCCGGGAGGGCGTGCGTCAGCGGCGTCCGCGAGCTGGCGCTCTTCCTGCCGACCTTCCGGCCGCACATCTCGTCCGGGCAGCCCTCGCCGCTGCCTGAGCCGCTGCCCTCGTCGCCTGGGGAGGAAAGGGGAGGAGGCTCTGGGGGACCCCGAGAGCAACAACCCTCTGCCTGGGCCTCCTGCGCTGGGGACGGCAGTTCCTGGAGTCTGCCGAGGCTGGGCGGACGTCCTGGCAGGCTCACAGCCGTGTCGGAGACAAGGCGGGGACCGGGACCACAGCTGGGCAGCAGCCGGGCCTTTAGAGCCACCTGGGCCCCGGGGATAGGAGGCCGCCCCCTCCCCCAACACCCTTCCCCAGCTAGGGCTCCCTGGCACCCCACCCCACCCCAGGGCCCTGCCCCGGCGCTCAGCTGCCCCCGGCCGGCCCTCACTGGCGTCCTGGAAGTCCAGGTCGTTGCCGTTATAGGCGCCTCGCAGGCGGTTGGTCATGATCTTCAGCTGCATGATCTGCTGGCGGATGGTCATGTCGGGCTTGGTGATGTCCACCTCCACCTCAGGGTTGTTGATCTGATTGGCCAAGCCATCACCCATCACCTCGGGGAGGTACCTGGAGGCCAGAAAGACAAGCCCTGGGTCACTGTCCTGCTCCCCACAAAGGGGCGTGGCCCCAGCAACACCCATCCAGCCCCCGCTCCTCCGGTCAGGGTGGTGGCAAGCCTGAGGCAACCCCCCCACAATCCCCCAAGGACTTCAAGGGCTGCCAGGAGCCCACACGGGCCCCTGCAGCAGAGCGTGGAAGCACTGAGCCTGTGTATGCGGTGGGGACCTGGCCCTCGTCCCGGCTCTGGGTCCCGGGGGGTGTCCCACGTCAGACCCGGCGCAGGGCATGACGCACCCGGGGCCACGGAGACGCCGAGGGGCCGCGGTGGCGGGACACTCACCGGCCCTTGGCCATGCCGTTCCAGCAGCGTTCGTCACTGGCCGAGCTCATGGCCAGCTTCTCACTGCACAGCGTCCCCGGGAGGCTGATCCAGAAGTCCTGAGCGTCTCGGAGCTGGGCCTTGGCTTCGGAGACCTGTGGGGCAGTGGTCAGGCCACCAGGCGCCCCCGCCAGCCTGCCCCGCCCGCCTCCCCCCACCTCTCCACCCTGGGCCCGCCCGGCAGAGACCGCTCACCAGCTTCTGCAGCGTGCCTGCGGGCGGCCTCTCCTGCAGCGCCAGCTTGCCCCGGGGCCACTTCTCCTCGGCGCCGGGGCCCTGGGGGTTCACCTTGGGGTTCCCGCAGCCCTGGATGACCTGGGGGAGCACGCAGGGGTCCTGACGGGCGCCAGGCCGCCTCCGGGGCCCCTCCCCTGCCCCCCCTCCCCTGCCCCCCTCCCCTGCCCCCCCTCTCCTGCCCCCTCCCCTCCCCCCCCCCCCGCACCTTGGCTGTGAGAGTGTCCCTGTTGTCCTGGAGGGCGTTGATGGCCTCCGCCAGCCAGTAGTGCACGCCGCCGATGACACTCTCCGCGCCCGACGGGCCCCAGAACTTGTCCGTGATGAGCACCATGGAGTCTGGCCCAGGCGTGAACAGAAACACGGGGTACTTTGCATGGACGCACGCTGGCTCATGGCTGTGCTACGCGCAGGCGCGTCAGCCCGCATGAGACAGTATTTCTGCATGTCTGCTCACTGCAGGCCAGCCCACTTACACGTGCTCCTGTATGTGTTGGCACGCGTGTATAGGTTGAGCACGTGTGTCTAAGCGTACACCTGCCAGCACATACACATACACCTGGCCCACCGTGTGCACACGTTACCTCACGTCTCACAATGTTCACATCGTGCCATCACACGTCCACGTTAGCCTGTGTTTTGGCGTGTATGTGTGCTGGCCTGTGTCACCACGGGTGTCAATACGGATGCGTGTTGGCTCACCTCACACGAGCAGATGCACACACGAGTGCAAGCGTGTTGGCATGTGTGTCTGGTGACCCACCTCACGTATGCACATGCCAGCTGGCTCACCCGTGGCAGCAGTGCACACGGTAATTCGCGCACGGGTCGCCCTGCCATGCGTCTCACGCGTGCACCTCAGCGTGCTCGCTCAGTGGGCAAGGACAGGAACCTGACCCCCAGGGTGCCCTCCCGGGCAGCTGGCCATGGCACCTTCCGTTGGGAGATTAGAGGGAACCCTGCCCCCCAGCCTCGGGGACCACCCACTCCAGAGGCCAGGCCCCTGTGGGCGGCCGTGCAGCGGGGGCTTACCCAGAAGGTTCCTCCACTCTGCGTCCAGGTCGGCCTGGTTGGCTAGGCAGCCCTTGAGCACGTTGCGGCAGTAGTCGGGGCAGGGCCGGGCGCCGGGCACCCCCAGGCAGTGGGCGCAGTACACCAGCTTCATGACGGCCCGCGAGCACTCGGGGCTCAGGGGCACCTGCAGGGCCAAGGCAGTCTGACCCCGAGGCCACAGAACGTGATCGCCCCCAGAGGGAGCCCCGGGCGGGGCTGGGCGGGAGTCAGGGTGCCAAGGTCTGCCCCACCACGGCGGGGCCTTTACTGGGGCCCTGTGTCCTCCCAAATGACCAAGCAGGCCTGCGGCCCCGGGCGGGGGCGGAGCGCGCTCAGTCCAACCAGTCCGGTCACCGTGCTGGGACTCCCCCGGGAACACTGCGGTCACGAAACCTCCTTGGGGAAGCGAGAACACTGCCTGCCATGCAGACGAGGGCCCTAAGGCCGGGGCGACTTACTGAGGGCCCTTGCTGGGGGGGCGGGGGTGGAGAGGTGGGTTCTACCCAGCCCCGTAGGCGTCTGACGCTTACGCCCTCCCACACCGGACACCGCACTCCGCCGCTCCGCCAGGGAGCGGGCAGCCCTCTCATGTCCTGTCCACCTGACCCCTGGAGCCCCTGGGGCGTCCAGCCCCAGGCCCCTCCCCTTCCCGCTCCGACAGGCCTGGGCCCTTGCCCAGGGCAGGGCTCACAACCCAGGTCCCCCACCCCTCCCGTGGGCAGGGGCGTGGCAGGGGGCGGGGCGCGCACCTTGGCCACCTTGCGCACCACGTCGCCGGCCACGCCCAGGCCCTGCACGAAGGTGCGCGCCGCCACGAAGGCGCGGGTGGCGCGCAGGCGCAGCTCGCGGGGGGCCTCGCCGAAGGGCCGCAGCGGCTCGGCCTGCTTGCCCAGGCAGTCCAGGTAGTCGTCAGGCAGCAGCAGCTGCGGGTGTAGCTGCCTGAAGAGGCGCTCGAGCAGGCGCGCCCAGAACTCGGCCAGCGTCTCCTGCAGGTGCAGGTTGGCGCCGCCGTAGTAGAGGCGCAGCTCGGCGTACAGGTCGCGGAAGGCCTTGGCGTTCTGCGTGTACAGCTCTCCGAAGGCGCCCGGGAAGGCGTCCTGCAGCGCCCGTTCCGAGTCGTTCAACAGGCGCTGGAAGTGATCTGGGAGCGGGGGAGGTGGGCGTGAGGCCTCCAGGGCCCCTGCCCACCCCACGTGCTGCAGCCCCGACTGGCATTCCTGGGGGCTCCGCCAGAGACGCCCCCACACCCCCGATGCTCTGAGTCACCAGAACCTGCGGGGGCCCTGGATGCCGGCCCCCACACCCCCGATGCTCTGAGTCACCAGAACCTGCGGGGGCCCTGGATGCCGGCCCCCACGGGGTCCTGAGCCCTACCCCTCCCGGCCTGGGGACTGCAGTGTCCAGCATCTATTTCTAACCTGAGCCCCACACGAGCACCTGGAAGGGACTGCTTCCGAGGGCAGGAAGGTGCAGAGTTGGGGTGGGACCCACTGGGGGGAAGGCCCTGGGCGCCCCTTACCTGCTCTCCTTCCCAGCAGCTCTCCTTCCTTCCCCCACTGTCACTCAGCCAGTGCCCCGTCCTGGGGAGTCTTCAGCCCCCCCCGGGTGTCTCTGTCCACCCTCCACCCTGCGGGTCTCTGAGGCTCTCCTGGGCTTCCTGCCCTCCCGCCTCTCTACGTGGCCCTCCCTCTGGTTCCGGAAGCCGGCCTGCCTGGGGGTCTGGAGAGGGCCCCCTGCAGCCCTCAGGACACGTCCAGAGTCCAGTCAGGGCTGTGGAGGTGCAGGGTGACCGTGGGCAGCAGACCCCGGGGCTTTGGGGAAAATGCTTCTGCCCTATGTGCTGAGAACCGGGGCCCACACATCGTCCTCCTCTCTCGCAGGGAGACTGCAGGGGACAGGGCACACCGCCCCCCCGTGCAGATGCATCCTCAGGAGCTGTGGCCACCCCTCCCCACCCAGGTCCACCCTCGGGTGTCCAGGCCAGCTCAGCTCTGCTCTGAGGCCATGGGAATGTCAGGCTTGTAGCCCCTGGACCAGTGGCCACACCCGCCCCACCCAGGGCCTCGGGCAGGAGACCCTGGCACAGCCCTGGCTGAGCTGTGCAGCCCCCTGGGTGGGGGTTGTGGGAGGAAGCAGCCAGTCCATATTCCCATCCCCCCCAGGGGTCTGGTCCCCACCCCAGCCCGGCCTCCAGAAAGCTCAGCGACCAGCCCAGCCAGCACAGGGGGTGGTCATGGGGCCACCACACATATGCCCAGCCCCCCGCCCCATCCTCAGATGATGGCCCTGGTGACTGCGGCTGGAGAGCTGTGTTCTGGAACACAGCCAGCATGGGCCCGCTGGGCTCAGGGCCTGGAATGCTTCAGACCAGGGCCCCCTGCGGCGGGCGGCCTGGGGAGGGGTGCTCGGGAGACCTGGGGTGGCCGGACCAGGTGCAGCGGTGGGGCTGGGGTGGGAGGTGGCACGCAGAGGGGTGGGGGGCCCAGGTGGGACTGGAAGCGGGTGAAGAATCGCTTTTAACACAAATGAGCGTCCTGAGTGGGTGACGTGCAGGCTCTGACAGCTCAGTCGCTTCCGGGGGCCCCTGCCGCCGCCCCCTCCGAGGGGCCCACTGTAAACGTCACCAAGTCATCCCACCATTCCTTGCTCTGGGCCCAGACGTGACAGCCACGCCCGGAGGGAACCGCTGACCCACAGACACCGGGACCACGCCAAGGGCCCCCGCTCGCGGCGCCCTGTGGTCCTCACGCAGAGCTCCCAGCTCCAGAGCCTGGGGTGGCCTGCCCCAGGCCAGTCCCTGGCAGGCGCTGGGAGAGCTCTGGGTGCCGGGGAGCCCCTGGAGGCGGACGGTCCCCTCTGAAGGGCTGATGGGACAGACACGCTGGCTCCTCGAGCAGATGAAGAGGCCCGCAGGCGACCTGCCACCATGCCCGCTCTGGCCCGCCCCCTGGGGGAGGCCCCAGGTGCCCACCTCCACCGCGAGTGTCCGTGGCCCCCGAGCCTGCTCACCGTCAAAGCCCCGCTGCTGGGTGGCCAGCGTGGCCTGCAGCGCCCGGCTGCCCTCCAGAAGCGCTGTCTCCAGCTCAGCGCGGCTGCGGTTGGCAAGGTTCTCCTCCATCTCGCTGGTGCAGCAGGTGTAGCCCTGGGGGCAGATGCGCAGGTGCTCACCTGTGGGGAGGGGCTGGCGTCAGGGAGAGGAGGGGCTGGGGGGGCCGGCCCCGGGAGGGGGCACAGTGGGGGTGGGGGGCTGCTCAGGGGAGGCAGACCCGGGAAGGGCCTGGGCCCCGCGGGGGCTGCACTGCCCTCGGCAGAATTCGTGTCCCAGGGCCCCGAGAGCCAGGGCAGGGGTGTGGGGTGCCACTCCCAGCCCCCCTCCCTGCCCCCATCCATGTGAAGAGGTGTCCCAGGTACCCCGAGCAGCTCAGCTCAACTCCTGAACTCAGCACAGAGGCCGCAGGGCCTGTGGTGGTGGGGGCCCGCCAGACTCCAGGTTCATGGAGGAGGGCGAGAGGCGTCCAGGACTGCCGGCAGCCCTCCCCTGCGTCCAGGCTGAGGGCAGGGAGATGAGAGGACGCCTGAGGGGCAGGACAGCCCAAGCCTCCCCCACAGCAGCTCGGGGCGCCGGCTCCCACCGAGGGCAGGAGGCCCTGCAGGCTGGGGGGCTGCCCACCCACAGCTCTGGGCTGGCCAGATGCAGGGGCCTCTTGTCAGGATGAGCGGACACACATCCAGTGGGGCCCTGCTGTGAGCCCTGCCCCGCTCGGTAGGACACGCCTACACCCCTCAGGGCCCCCACCGTCCCCCGCTGCCGCCCAGGCACTGGTTCCCAGTGGCCCAGCTCACAGCAGCGCCAGGACAGTGCTGAGGCTGGCCCGGTGGCCCCTGTGGTGAAGGGCGCACCTTTCAAAACGTGCCGGTCCGGGTTTTGAGTGTGAACCCACTTTGCAGACCAGGAAACAGGCTGGCTGAGGTTAGCTTTCGTGTTCAAAGTTACACAGTCAAGGGCCAAGCGGCTCAGGCTGCCCGATTTCAGGCCCCATACCCACTGGGCCCTCAGCCCACCCCCCACTCCCAGCCCCCCCCACACCGGCCACAGTTCCTGTCTGAGCAGTGCAGGAGGCTCCCTCCTGTGCCGGCCTGGGGTGGGCAGAGTGGCGTGGCCTCAGGGGTCCCGCCTGGATGGAGGCCGTGTGGGGCTGGGGTCGGGGGCCTGGGCACCCGGTCTGACCAGCAGAGCTTCTGGGGCGGGAGCGGGGTAGGGGTGAGCAGGCAGCATCTGGCAGGGGGGCTGGGACCTGAGGAGGCGCCCAGAGGCCTCCTCTCGGCCTCCTCTCGACTCTGACCTGGGCCTGGCCCTTCACAGCAGGTGGGGCAGGACAGCGGGCCTGGGGTCTCCGCAGGGCCAGCTGGCAGAGACTGGCCGTCTCCCAGGTGCTGGAGGCTGTGCACCCAGCCAGATGGGCCTGAGCCTCCCCACCAACAATGGGCCAGGAGCATGCCTTCCCTGCTGCTTGGGACCACCAGCCCCGTGGGGGGTAAGCTGGGGACGGGCAGGCAGGGGGTTGCAGGCTGCCAGCACCTAAGCACTTGCGCCACGGGGTGGGTTTTGGGGGCAGCGTCCCAGGCTGGCTGTATCCCCTCCCCAACCTTGCCGATACCCTGGTGAACCCGACCCCCTCCCCCGACCCGATCCAGGACACACAGGAAACCCCCTCTGGGCGGGCTTGGAGGGGCTCCTGGGCACCGCAGCTGGGAGGGAGCTGCCCGCTCTGGCCCCCGCCCCCGCCACCTCGTCCAGCCGCCCGGGCTCCCGCGCTCTCCCGGCCGCCCCAGCACAGCCCCCGTCCCTCCCTCCCTCGGTGGACACACACGGGAGTGAAGACACGGAGCCAGAGCCTGGGCGCCGGCCTGGGGCCCCGGGCGGGCTGGGCCGAGGCGCCCCGAGCCGCTGCGGGGCGGATGTGGTGGCCGGTGGTCAGAGCCCGTGCTCCAGGGTGACCTGTGGGTCGGGACACCTCCCGGGCAGAGGGCAGACTCTGCGGGGTGCCTTCCTGAACAGCAGGCCTGCTCCCCCCATCTTAGCCAAATAGTGGGGGGGGGGGTCTGCCAGTGTGAGGAGGGCATGAGCTCCAGGTCCCTGGAGGTGTGCAAGGCGGACAGATGCAATTCTCTTCCCGTCATTTCAAATCTCCATCCCCAAACCCCACCTCCTCTCGGTTAAACGCCTGGAGAGTAGGGAGGGGTCCTTGGGCCAGATGGGGGCACGGCTGGCTTCCCGTCCACCTTAGAGCTGCCCAGTCCACCCCTCTCATCACCACTTTCCCCCTCCCGCCCCCTCTGGGAGGCATCAGCTTGCCCCCTCTGCCTGCTGACCCCTCCCACCTGCACTGACCCCCCCCCCCCAACCCCACGGCTGGTCCACAACGGTCCCTCCTTTCTTTCTCAGCAGCTGCTGCTCTTTCGACAGCCGCCTAGATCCTTCTAGAATTCTCCCTTTCCTCTGTCTTTGTGACACCTTCTTTCGTGATCCAGGTTTTGGGGGGGGTGAGAGGGGAGGGCTGTTTCATGCTGGGTTTGCTCCCCCACTTCTGGGCCCCACCCCCACGTTTCCGAACCACCCCCCTGCCCTCCCCAGGTTAAAACACCCGCACTCGCTTCCTGACCCCACGGCAGGTCCTCCCCTTGCTGGACAGCAGACCACGTAGCCAGCCCCCCCATATTCAGACCTCCCAGAGTCCCCCCAGACTCCTGCTCCTCGGTGCTAGGTCCCATCACTACAGCTTAAACATCTTTGAGGCTCTCGCCTCCTGCCACCTGCGCGCATGGCCACAGCCCTCCTCACCCCCAGCAGCTCTGTGACCCCAGCACTGCAGCCCAAGACCCCATGCCAGCGGTGGTCCTCGCCTCCTAGGCTGGACAGAGTGCACGTCTGTGCCGGCCCAGCCCGGCAGTCCTGACTGGTGCCTGGGAGCCCTCCCAAGGAGACTGCAGTGGGAAGATGGCGCCAGGCCAAGCCCATCTTTCCAGAAGCTTCTGCGGCTCACACAGGAGCACGCAGACCGCCTGCGGCACCAGCCTCTGAAGCCACCATCGGGTGCTAGGCACCAGCTCCCCCAGCCACCCCCAGGATGCGCTGGCTAATTCAGTGGAGACAGCCAGCCTCCCCAGACCCCTTGGAACACAGCTATGCGGGCAGCTCCGGGCACCGGGGCCCCCAAACACCAGAGGGGAGGCCGGGGCCGGAAGAGCAGGGAGGGGCCCCTGGCCACCCCGCCCTTGCACTCTGCCCTGGACCCCACCGGCCTCCTGTGGAGGGGCGGGGTGGGGAGAGGCTTTCCCAGAGCCGCAGATCTTTCTCTGGACGATTGTCCGTGCCCACTCCTGCTCCGATGGTCTGCAGGACCCCCCGGGCATGTCCATCAGGCTGGACGTGGTCGGTGGGGAGGCACCGGACAAGCAACCCCGGGTTCCCTGGGCACCGCCCACCGTGGGATCCCCAGGCCACCTTTTTGCATCTTCTCACCCCGCCCCACCTCCCACCCGAGAGGCGTCCACCCGGGGGGGGGGGGGGCAGCCACAGACCCACCGCGGACAGGGCTTTTCAACCGCCACCATCCCCGGTTCCTAACGCGGCAACAGACCCCGCAACCGCCCCCGCCCCGCTCCCCTAGCCCCCTCGGAGCACCTCACCGCCGGCCCCAAGCCCCTCCACCATTCCGGCCACCTGCCAGCATCACCGGGCCGGCCCGCAGCCGCCGCCAAGCCTCCGTCACCGGCGGGGACCCGAAAAACCCAGGGGTGTCGCCTGCGACACCCCGGCGCCAGGCGGGAGGGGTCCGTCCCTCCGGCCCTTCCGGGACCCCGCCGCCCCGGGGCGGCAGCGCGGGCGGCGGGACAAAGGCCGAGCGCCCGGGCTTCAGCGGCCGCCGGCCAGGGACAGAGGGCCGCACGCGCGGAGCCGCAGCCGGCGCGGTCTGGAGAGGCGGCCGCGCTCCTGGCGCAGCGAGGAGCGGGCGCTGGCGCAGTGGGCGCGGCAGCGCCGAGGGGAGGGGGGAAGCGCCGCAGGAGGGGGGCCGGGGGCGCTGTGATTGGCGGGGAAGGGGCTTGCCGCAGTGGGCGAGGCGGGCCTGGCTGGGGGCGGCAGGCGGGGCGGGCACGGGGGCTGCCGAGAGCGAAGGGGAGGGGAACGGGCTTGATGGAGGAGGAAAGGGGGGCTTGCTGCAGGAGGGGGCTGCGGCATAAACGGGGAGGGGTGGCGAGGAGGCAGCGGAGTGGGGCGTGGGAACGGGGCGAAGGTGGGGGAAGGATGGGCGCGGTGAGGACGGGGGCCCGATGGGGCAAACACGGAGACGGCGAGGGGCTTGCACTGGGGGCGAAGGTGGGGTAGGCCGGACTGAAGGTGGGGTCTGGGCGGTGGTGATGGGGGCAACATGGTGAGCGGCGAGGAAGATCAGTAGGAAGGGTCGGGGTGACGCGCCCGGGGATGGAAGTGCGGAGGGACGCGGGCGACGGCGGGTCCCCGCGCTTGGATGCCAGCCCCGGGCTTAGCCCGAACCCCCTTCTCGGCGGCGGCGGTCCCGGCAGACGGCGTGCGACTCCAGGCGCTGGTGCATGGAGGTCTGGGGTCCGCCCGGGAGAGGCTGCGGAGCGGGCGAGCGGAAGCGCAGCAGAGCAGGACGCACTGGCGGCCGCCGCCCCGCGCAGCCCCGCGCAGCACGGGCGCACACGGTCCGGGGCCGCCTCCTCCCGCAGCCCTCGCCCCGCCGCGCGCCGCGCCGTCCCCTTCCCCCGGAAACCGCGGCGGCCGCACTCAGCCCCGGAGCTTCCCGCGGCCCGGGCCTCCGCCTGGCTCCTGCCCCACGGAGCTCCTCCCGGCGTGGGGATGCGAGGGGGGCGCCAGCTCGCTCCCCATGGAGCATGACAGCCCCCCGCCAGCGAGCCCCCTTTCCCCATGACAACGACCAGAGCCCTACGCTGGGCGCTCAAAGGCCACCATCAGCCACCCGTACTCTCTACCCGCCCCTAGTCTTGAGTCGGTGATCCCGGTCTGCATGCTAACATCCTGTCTGCTTCCCCTGCGAAATATAAGGCCCCTGCCTGGCCACCCTGCTCCGGCCCAGTCCCCACCTCCTCCTGGGTCCCCCTCCCACATGCTTAGGCGGTCACCATGGCTGGCTCTCCCCTGTCCCCGCCACTCCCCGCAGCCCCAGCTCTGGTCCTGGCTGCCACAGCATGAGCCAGACCCACTGCAGGGCCTGCCTGCTGAGGCCCCCTCCCCACAGCGCCGCATGCCCTGGAACCCCCCCCCCCACCCCCGCCCCAGGCTGGCCTGCACAGAGACCTGCTGGACAGGCAGCTCTCAGCAAAGTGGCCTCTCCAAGGCAGCCCACAGCATCCAAGGTCCTGGAGCAAGGGGGCCCCACCAGGCAGCTCACAAGGGTGCTCCCTGCGGCCTGCTTTCTGCTCTGAGACCCCTGAGCAGGCCACCCTGCCAGTGGGCACTGGCCTTGGGGGCTGCCTTGGTGAGGTGGTAAGGGCCGCCGGATGTGGGCCTGGATGCAGCTCTGGCTGAGGGCCCAGGCCCTGCTGCAGGGTGGGGGGTCCTTTCAGGGCCTGGGAGTGAGGTACCCCTCGGAAGCCTCGCCCACCAGGGCAAGCTCTGTGCGGCTCCCTCATCCTTGGCCCAGGCCAGGCTGCAGAGGGCACTCACTCGAGATGCTGCAGACCCGTCCCTGACAGGGGCCCCCGGGAACACGGGCTCCGTTCGGCTCTCCCGTCTCCCTCGCCTGACCACCCAACCTCTGGGCCGGAAGTAGCCCAGGAGATGGACTGGTGCCGCCCACCTCTGCTGCGTCTGCCCGGGCGATCCCAGAATAGCAGAAGGGGGTGCTGCAGCCCCAGGGTCCTCTCGGTAGGTTCCCACAAAGTCTCCATGCTGGCCTGTCTGTCCACCCCGGAAAGGCAGTGGACACAGCCCCCAGCTGGGCCAGAACACAGCAGACCCCGCTGCCACTGCAGGAGCCTCTGGGGACAGGAGTTGTCCCGGCCATGCCCAGTAATGAGGACGGAGCGGACAAATGGGTTCGGCTGCTCACCAATCCCCCCAACCCAGCCGCTCCAGGAAACCTGGCAGCCAAGTCCAAGGTCACAGCCGCCCCTGCTGGCGCCCGTCTGACCTGCTGCTTCCCCCAGCCCCCGGGTCGCACGCACCCTCCCCTTTGCCCTACTTTTTCTTTCAAGACCCACTCGTCTAGCCCTTCGTCCAGGAAGCCTTCCAGGTTCCTCTGGGCCAAAGCGCCTACCCAGCCTCTGACCTCTTGGAGTGTGAGTGGCCTCGGTGGGGGCTTCCTGCCTGGCCACCCTCCCTGGCAGCCGGAGAGCTGCTGGGCCTGCTGGTGGGGGCCTCTCTGCCCAGGCCCAAGCTGGACCTGGTGCTCAGGGACCTGTGTCCAAAGAGAGACTCTCTGGGCTATGCCAGCATTCTGGGAGACAAGGCTGGACACCAGCGTGGCCGCAAACCTGCAGCCTCGGGACTCCGTCTCCACTGGAAAGCCAGCACTCCCCTGACCTGACCCCTCCCCAGAGCTGGTGCTTCCTGCTGGTATGAGGGGGGTGGTGGGGCGCTTCCCCTGCCCACGAGGACCCCCTCATTCCTCCAGGTGCTCCGCCACCCCCCGACAAGGTGCAGCGTGCACTGGGGGCCCGCATGGTCCGAGGGTCCTCTCACACTCATGACTGCCCCCTCTGGTTCTTCCTGCTAGAGCCACTCAGGGAGCTCGAGCCACGGGCCCAGGGCACTCAGCCTGGAGTGCTGCACAGGACCCGGAAGGACCCAGGCCTCCCCGCCTCTCCCAATGCAAGGCCACCCTTGATTCCAGTCCCAGGGGAATTCCTGAGCAGGAGGGCGGAGGCCGAGGCAGGAGCCAACACGCTCTGCCACCGAACCGGTCACCCATGGCCCGCCTGCCTGGAGGGCCCCAGGCAGGAGCAGGTGGGGTGCCCCCCACCCCCGGTGCTGACTCAGCATCGCCACCCAGGCAGCACCTCCAGGCACAGCATCGCCCACCTCCCTGCCGCGCGTGGGCGCTTCCGAGCCCAGCCTGGAAGGCACGACTGGGGTGGGGCACAGATATGGTCAGGACACAGTTACACGTACACTTCAGATCAACGATGCATTATTTTCCAGAATAAAAGTATCTGGCCCCAAAGCATTGACAGCAAGGACCTGAATGCGATTTTGTCCACCCCTGTGCACAGCAGCTTTGGGCAGAAGGCCAAATGGTGGAAAGAGCCCAAGCGGCCACTTGACTGTCCGGTGAAGTGATAGACACAGGGGCCCAGGCAGACAAGGGGCCGGATGCCACACAGCCTTAGGGAGTCACCAAGCGCCGAGCCACCTCAGTGTGGACCAACCCCAAAGACGATGCAGAGCCTGAAAGCCAGTCCTGAAACGACAAACACTTAGGATTCCGCTTCAGCGAGGGCCCCTAGAGACAGACAGCGGCGTGGTGATGACCAGGGACTGAGAGAGGGGGTGGGGGTGTTCAGTGGGGCCGGAGTTGGGGAAGAGGAAAGCTCTGCAAATGGTGGGGTCGGCTGCACGAGCGTCGGTGCCGCGGTGCCACCAGGCGTACGCTCAAAATCGCCACAGTGGGAAATTTTATTATGTGTATTTCACCACAAAAATGCACGCAAACCCCCTCCCCAATATCTGGGACATACTTGCACTACATATGTGGAGACGTTTATCCTAAGAACGCATTTGTTATTTATTCAAAATTTAAGTGTTCAAGATATATGCCCTCAAATGATTACCTACCTGAAATACCAATTTATTAAACGGGTCTCCGGTAGTTTTATCTGCTAAATCTGGCAGTCCTTGTGGGGTGTGGGGAGAAGCCTGAATGAGTCACCCATGTTCCCCACCACGTGTGGGTGTGCACACGTGTGTACTCCTTTCTGAGGCCCTCAGACCCCGCCCAGGCGAGCAGCAGAAGCAGGGAGGTGGACGTCAGAGGGGGCCTGCCCTCCCACAGCCCCCAGCCTCCTTGGAGAATGATGGGCCTCACCGTCTCTGTCAACAGGAGGATACAATTATCCCCATCTCACAGATGAGAAGACTGAGGCTGGAGGCATCTGAGACTCGCTCGATGACTCAGACCTGCTGCCTAACGCCGCCTCCTTCTATTGGCCCGCAGGCCTCCCTGTCTTCACTGAAGGGGAGATGAATGTCCCGGGCACTTGGGGGCCCACCAGCCTCCTGGAAGATGAGGGCAGAGTGGGCCTCACCAGACACAGCCCTGGCCACCCCGCTGGCTGCACCATCCCTTCAGTGACCCAGGACACCGGCAGGAGCGTGCAGGGCCAGCAGCCACCCCACCTGCACCCGGGAGGGACAGGGGCCGGGACAGCCACTGGAAAGGGCCCCCACAAGCTGACACGCAGAGGGCTCCCAGCCCTGGGCAGTCAGCTGAGCTCAGCACTTGCTGCTTGCCCGGCTCCCCAGAGGTGGGACCCTGGCCTCCTCTGGGTCCTGGGGGCAAGTGGGAAGGTGGGACCTGCCTGCTTCCTGACTTCTCCAGCTCAGCTCCTCAGGGATGGTCAAGCTGAAGCATCTGTCAGAGACGGTCTCTAGGTCGGCAGGGAATCTGGAACCCCAGGCACCCAGTGTCTCGGTCCCCACTCTGTCCAGCCACGTCCACCGGGCAGAGGTAGGATGGCCCCGCCCAGAGCAGCCGGGATTCCTGGGGCAGACAACCCCATCCCCAAAAAGGGCCAAAGGGACAGTGAGGGGTGGGCCCCAGTGGGCTGGGCAAAGACAGGCCTCCTCTGACGTGGGCCGCCAGGGCCTGAGGCTGGCCGTCGGCTGACCATGAGCAGGGTCCTGTGGGCACCTCTCCCCACCGCCTCCCATCTCTCTGCAGCACCCTCTGAGACTCTGCTGGACTCCTTTCTGAAAGCCAGCTGCCATCCTCAAGGTTGCACCAGGAGCCCTCCTGGCTGGCCCTGGGCTTGGAAGCGGGGGCAGAAGGGACCCTCCTACACTGTGGGCTGCTCCTCCTGGGGGGCCCAGAGCTGATGCTTCTTGAAATTCCCAGCTTCTCTGGACCAACCGAGTGGGAGCAGAGACACCAAGAGATGGCGCCGCCCAGGATGCGGCGGTGGCGACGGGGAGACCCGCCTCCTGCCTGCGCCCCGCTGACCCCTGGCGGGCAGTCCCCTGCCTCCTGCCCGCGCCCCGCTGACCCCCAGCAGGCAGTCCCCTGCCTCCTGCCCGTGCCCCACTGACCCCCAGCGGGCAGTCACCTGCCTCCAGCCTGCACCCCGCTGACACCCAGTGTGGCTCTGGGGCCCGGCCAGGGCAGGCAGTCCCCCACCTCCAGCCCGCGCCCCGCAGACCTCCAGCAGGGCCCTGGGGCTGGCCAATCTCCCTCACCCCAGCAGGCAGTCCCCCACCTCTGGACACGGGCTGGGCTGGCCTTTCCAGCAGGTGTGCCCGGACGTGATGCCCCCATGACACATGTGCACCCTGGCTGCCCTGTGCTGTGCGTGCCACACGAGAACCCAGTCTCACAGCCACTTCACGTGGCAGGCGCTGCTACCATCCCGGTTATACAGAGGCATTCTGAGGCTCAGAAAGGTTCAGTACTGGCTCAAGGTCACACAGTGCTTAAGCGTGGAGCTGGGCTTGAACGCTGGCAGGACGGCTGGGTCCGGGCAGCCAGCTTTTAGCCTCTGCTATGGCCCCACCTCTTTCCCAAGACATCGGCCACTGGGAATGGCCACTGGATCTGAAAGACCTGGCCCTGGGCCGGGGAGGGGCTTTGCCCATTAGCCCAGCAGGCTGCCTCCTTCAGAGCCCTGTGGGCAGCGCCCACCCTCCTCAGGGCGGCCTCTGTGTCCCCCTCTCTGGTGCCCAGCCTCAGGATCTTCCTCCTCAGTCTCTGGCTTTGCACACCAAGTGCACCCACGACCCCTGGCCTCCAGGTGGAAACTCCAGATAGCAGAGGGGGTGGGGGCTGGGCTCTGTGCACCAGGAACAGCCGGGGGTGGGTGGTCCACCCAGGGCAAGAGTCCTGCATGGCAGCGCAGGGCCCTAGGGCTGGGAGGGCAGCTGTGGCCGAACGAGCATCTCAAGTCCCCAGGGAGGACAGGGCAGGAAGACCACATCTCTCAGCCAGAGTGGTCATGCAGCGCTGGGCCCCGGGCCACCCCAGGCTGGGAGAGGTCTTTGCTTACTGTCAAGGTGGGGGGATGTATATGATGGTACACTGCATGTGCATGCTAAGTCGCTCAGTCATGTCTGACTCTGTGCGACCCCATGGACCATAGCCTGCCAGGCTTCTCTGTCCATGGGATTCTCCAGGCAAGAATACTGGACTGGGTTGCCATGCCCTCCTCCAGGGGATCTTCCCCACCAGAGGATCGAACCTGGGTCTGTCTGCTGCATTGGCATGTGGGTTCTTTGCCAGCTGTGAAGCTTGTAAACCACATGCATCCATCTAACCCTGCACAGGTTCTCTCTACTTGTAACTTACAAAAGTAACACGTGGTCACCACAGCTGGCAGAGCTGCAGCTTATGAGACCTCTGACGGCCGCCCAGTGCCTGCAGAGAGAGCGCTGTGGCTATGTTTCAGCACCAAGGACAGCGCCGGGCACGCAGTAGGCGCTCAAGGACACTCCGAAGGGCTCAGACTATCTGTGTGCCCCACACCCCAACCCCTGGCCCACAGGCTCTCCTGGAGCAGATAGGGCCCCGCCAGCACCCCACCTGGGCTGAAGGTCCAGCCCACCAGGCAGAGGCCTCATTCCTCTGCGCCCTTGACTGTCCACTGAAGCCAGCACACCCTTTCTCAGAATAACGCTTAGGAAAGAAAGATTATACAGGGGGTAGTGAAGGAAGCCGCAGGTGCGGTGACGCGGCTGTTGAAATGCGATAAACGGGCAAGCAAGGGGGAACGCGAAGCTGCCTGAGTGGAAGCGGCACCTGGAGACATCTGCTCGAGAAGTAAAGGGGCACGGGGACCCAGCGGTCCACGGTGAGTGAGCCCCGGACTCCAGAATGCCATCACTGCCTTGTTCATAATGACAAGAGGCGCTAAATTCTGGCTAAAGGTGAGCAAAAAAGGAGATGTACTGTCTTTCTCAGTTGAGTTCACGAACTCCTGGATTTCTAAGCCTGGGCCTCCCCTGGGCACCCTGGTTAAGGACCCCAGCCTCAAATTCACACCTGAATCTGTCCACCACAGTTCGCCGATCTTTCTAGAGCTGAGTCCACCCCCAACCCCGAAGCCTGTCCTGGCCCCAAGCAGAGGGCCGCCCCCTCCGCTCCGCTCCCCTGGCCACTGACTGCATCCAGACTAGAGCTGTGGTTCAAGTGCTTCCTGTGCGGTGCGACCGGTGTTTCTGGAAGCCGCCCCTTGACCTGTTCAGGAGTGACCTGCACTTCACGGGGCCCCTGGTCTCCCTGTCCCCTGCCCTGCACACTGTGATGACCAAACATGGCCCCAGGGAACTGCTCCTGGCTGGGGACGCCGCTTTACCCTAGCAGGAGGGCGGTTAGCTGTGCGTCTGACCCGCAGCTGCCCCAGTGTCCCTCCAGCCCCCAAATACACAGTGACAGGGAGGTCACCTGGGTATTAGGTCACTTGAAGAGAGGTTGACATGGCGCCTGACTGCCCTGGGGGCAGCCACTGCCAGGCCAAGGGAGGGGGTCGGGGATGGTGGGGCTAAACATCGTAAGAGCCTCTAAAATACGGCTGTGGGTCCAGTGCGTCCCGAGCTCCGCGGCAACGGGAGGTGGGCGTGAACGCCTGAGCCAGCCCTGCAGCAGGTGGCGTAATCTGTGTCCGGGGGGGGGGGCTCTGAGGGAGGTCACAGGTGGGGGAGGTAGTCCCTGTGGCCCGGAGCCTGGATGGGCACCCGGAGCCCACTGCTGCAGGACACAGTTGCAGCACGTGGCTCAGCACAGGGGCCAGAGTGCTGCAGGTGGCCCTGGGTGCCCAGGACATGTTTAGACACAGGGATGAGCCTGGGCGGTCACCGCCAGGGTCAGACAGTGTCCTCGGTGCTGGGGAAGGTGCCCCAAGGTGTGCGTGGGCCCCAGGCCCCCACAGCCTCCGGGGCTGACAGTGAGCCTAAGGAAAGTCGCCCCCGGGGAGGCGCAGGGCCACTTGTCCAGGGCTGGCTGCCCACGTGGGAGGGAGACGTGCCGCCCTACCCCTCAGGCTGCTGGGCTAACTGAGGGTGTGACTGTGGTCACACGCACCCTGGGGCCAACAGCGGGGCACAAAGGTGGGGGGTACAGCCGCTGATGGCCGGGCCCTGGACTGTGGGGGTTGGGGGGCCTCGCAGCCCCGGTTGAGCTTCTCACTAGACCCTGACCTCGTGGAGGGGGCCCGTGGCTCGCGGGTGCGTGCGGAGCAGTGAAGGATGGATGGGTGGGAGGGTGAGGGTCCTCGCCTCTTGCTGGAACTTCCTGGTGGGTGGGGCTCGAGCCTCAGGCACCGTCAATAGGAGCAGCTCTGACTTCAGGAGGCTGTCCTGTGGCCCGGGTCCACGCGGGGGTTTCATGGGCCCCGCTCCTCTCCTGGCCCCCAGCCCCACCCGGCCCCACCAGTGACTCGCCACCTGCCCCCCAGCTTTGGAGAAGTCGGTCCTCGGGGTCTGCCAGGGCCCATCTCTGCAGGCGGGTGAGAGGGGCTCTGTGACCTCACCCCCAGCTCCATCCTCTGACCGACCACGCCCCGCAACCTGGAACGCGTGCCCAGCGCCCATGGACAGAGCCACACAGATGCCCCCCAGCGCCCCCATGGGGCCTGCGTGATGGCCCCACCCTTGACCTGCTCCCTTCTGGGGCACCCCGTCGGTGCCCACACCAGGCACCGGGGGCACAGCGAGGCCAGGGCGGGGAGGCCATGGGGGAGCAGCCACTCCAGGGACGGGGCCCTGAGCAGCAGGGACCCCTCGCTGGGACCCAGTTTCCCCCCCCCAACCGACTAAGCGGTTGGACCAGGTGGTGCTCGGCCTGCCCTGCAAGCCCCCTAACCTCCCAGCTCTGGAAGGCTGGGCAGGGCTGGCTGCCAGGCAAGGGTCGGGCAGAGGCCAGGGCGTGGTGGAATGAGGCAGGCCACGCACCCGGGCCTGGCCTGGCTCACGGGCACCTGGTGGGTAGACGGGCTGCAGAAGGCAGGGCCTGGAGCCGGTGCTTCCGCAGGGCCTCCTGCGTGGCCAGCTCCTGCCCCATCCTCCCCTCGGCCCCAGGCCTGGCTGTGCTCACGCCGTCCACCTGCGGCGTCCGGGGCCTAGGCACAGCACAGCCTCCCAGAGCTCTGGCAGTCCCCGCCAGCTTCCCAGGGCCCCTCCTTCCAGCCGGGGTGGGGGTGGTGGGCGGGGCTCTGGGCCTCCTGGGGGCTGAGGTCAGGGGTGGGGGGACAGCTCGTGGGGGAGCCCCGAGAGCTGTCCTGTCACCCGGCCAAGCCTCCAGAACCCAGGAGCGTTCAGCACAAAGGAGCAGCCTGGGTCCACGGGAGGCGGAGCCAGGAGCCAGCCTCCCGCCCCGCCCCCCACTCCCGCCCCGCCCCCCCACGCTGTGTCCTCTCCCAGGGCCTCCCACGCATCGGCGGGGACCCCAAGCCTGTCCACGCAAATAGGCACCACTGAGTCATGACGGTCCCGGCCCAGTGGCCCTGCCTCCTGTGGAGGTCTTCACTCCGGGCCTTCACTGCCCACCAGGTTCTGGGTGGTCTCTGCCACCAGGGAGACACCTCAGCAGGTTGAGTGCCGGGGAAGGTCAGAGGCAGAGGACCCTGCTCCCCAACCCCCACCCGACTCTGATGGAGACTTTCAGGCCCATGGGGCAGGGCCCCTGCTGCTTCCTGAGACTCTTGCGGGCCAGTGGGGGTGAGGAGTGAGCTAAGGATGGCCTGACGCTTTCACCCCATCACAAGGCCCCACAGCTGCACTGAGGCCCTGGCCCAGGGAGCCCCCCACCCCCCATGGAACACCCAGAGCCCAGGAGCCCTGCTCACTGGATGCGAAGCGCCCCTGACCTTGACTGAATCCTGTCTCTAGTCCACACATTGGGTCCTAAACCCTCGGACCCGAGAATGGGACCTCATTTGAGTGTGGGGTCTTTGCAGATGTAACTGCTCTACTCCTAACTTGATGGGACCGGTGTCCTTATTTCCATAAGGTGGAATCTGGACGCAGGCAGGCACAGGCCTCGTAAAGACGAAGCAGAGACCCCCAGACCAAGGGTCGCCCACCACCTCCAGAAGCAGAGGAAACCCGAACAAGTCTTCCCGTACGGTCTTGGGAGGAACCACGTAGATCTCGGACTTCCAGCCCCCGCACTGCAAGACCGCAGCCCCCTGCCGTGGAGCCGCCCAGCCTGGGGCATCTCCATGGGCAGCCCCGGGGAAGCAGCTTCATGCCCGGGTCCCAGTGCCCAGCCCAGCCCGGCGCCATGCAGCCGGTGCCCAGAGACCTCACTGCTGAGGCTGTCCAGTCTGGGGAGCACCCTGGGGGGCAGAGAGCCCCCAGAGTGGGGGGAGCACTCAGGCCGCCGGGCACCACGCCCCGGAGGGATGCCGGTGCAGGTGGGCCGGGGGGCCGGCCTGTGGGAGGGAGCATGTGTGCCAGGACAGTGGGAGCTGACGCCGAGGCCATAGGCAGATACGGGCTGGGCTGAGGCTGGCCTGGCCCTGCAGGGGCTCCCCGACCTGCCCAGGCTCCCACGCTTCTGCCAGCGGAGCAGGTCCGCACCCCTCACACCCAGGGTGCCCCCGCACCTGCGGCCGGAGCAGGAATAGTCAGGAGAGAGGGAGGCCCCGGCTGTGCCCCCAGGGCAGAGGCCACGGCAGGGAGGACAGGCCAGCACCTCCTACCCCACAGGGGGAGACAGGGGACGACCACGGCCCCCACCCCACCCAAACCAGCCCTGCCTGGAGGCTACAGGCAGCTCGGGACTCCTGCCCAGGCCTGTTCCTAGATGCGCGCGATGAGAAGGCCGCCAGCCGGCACAGGGTGGGTGGCCCTGCACGGGAGCCCCGCCCAAACGTGGGCAGGGGCCTGCCCCACAGGACTAGCCTGGTGGCTGGACGTGGTCAGGGTGGGCACCAGGCATGGGCCTGGTCCTGAGCCCTGGTCTGAAACGCTCCGGAAATAAGCTGAGGCCTTGGGGAGAGCTGGCCAGCCTCTCTCTAGGGGGCGAGTCCTGGCTGGGGCCCGACCTGACCTGGTGAGGCCTGTTCCCCTGGCTTGGCCTGTCCTCCTGGCCTGGCCCGGCCTGGCTGACACCTGTGCCCGTGTCTCTGGGGGCCCCAGCACAGGCCCGGTGCACCCACACCCGCTCTGTGCTCTCCTCCCTGGCTCCGGGGTCCACCTGCCGTCTGGCCAGCGTTCCCCAGCCCCTCTGCCAGGAGGCCTGTCCACTGCAGGCTCACGCTGTTCCTAACTAGGGCCAGCACGGGGCCAGTTTACTGAGAACGCTGGCCAGCCCTCCGGAGTAGACAGGACATTCCTGTGACTGCCGGGGGACCTGGCTTGCTGTGGTGCTGGGCACATGCCAGGCTTGCCCTGAGGATCACAGCTGTGTCGCCCTCGGGGCACACCAAGGGTCATGCCCCTGGAGGAGCCCTCCTGAGCAGGGTGGGGTGGCGGGCCTTCACTGGCCAGGTGCCAGGACTGGCCAGGGGTGCACCCGTTGGGAAGGCCGGGCTGCCGTCAGCTCAGTGAGGGAGGGGCAGGGAGGCCCCCGGGAGGGGTCAGTGCAGAGGCCTCCCACCTGGCATGAGAGGTGGGCTGGGACTGGGGGAGCTGTGGAGAGGGCAGCTGGCGGCCCAGCAAGGCCTGGGCCGTGAGGCCCCACAGCAGGCCTCCAGGCTGGAGTGGCATGAGGCACCCAGAAGCCCGAGCCCAGCACTGCTCAGCGGTAGTGCCACGGGCCTGGGGGTCAGCACACCGGGCTCTGGACCTGAGCGCCCAGTGGGTGCGTGTGGAGCTGGAGAAGTGGCAGTGGCCTCGGCTACTCACCCCTGAGTCAAGTCCAGACACCCCACCCCTGCACTCGCCGGATGGTCCCAGGGAGTGACCCCTGAGTCAGGTCCAGACCCCCCACCCACTGGATGGTCCCAGGGAGTGACCCCTGAGTCAGGTCCAGAACCCCCACCCACTGGACGGTCCCAGGGAGTGACCCCTGAATCAGGTCCAGAACCCCCACCCACTGGACAGTCCCAGGGAGTGACCCCTGAATCAGGTCCAGACCCCCCCACCCACTGCACCCGCCAGACGGTCCTGGGGAGTGACCCCCCGAGTCCAGGGCAGGACAGAGCTCCCATCTGCTAGACACCATGCAGGAAGGGCCTGCATGGGCTCCAGGGCTGGAGGCAGCTCCCAGAGCGCACAGGGTCAGCACGCTCCCCACTCTTGTGGCCTTTGGGGTGGTCCTGACCATGTCTGTTGTCACACGTGGAGAAACGGGGCCAGAAAGCCCAGGTGGCAGAGGGCGGGTGAAGCAACAGGGCTGGCCTTTGCGCCCAGGCCCAGGGAGGACGCCCTGTCCCTCTGAGGAGCACGGTGGTGTGTCCGGGGCTCCAGCAGGGGCCCAGGCTGTTGCATCATGCAGTGGCCCTGTCAGCTCCTGGCTCCCCTGGGCCCCCACCCTTCTTCCCCCTCCCTCCAGCCTTGTCCTCAGGCTGGGGATGATGAAACCGTAGCGGCTCCAGGGGTGAGGGGCCAGAGCAGCGGCTCAGCGGAGGCTGGAGACCACCTGGGGACCCAGGGCAGGCCCCTGGGCCTCTGCCCTCTCATGGGGGTGGGATGCGCACACTGTCTGGTCTGGGGCTGGGCTGGGCACCAGGTGGTCTGTGCAAGGACCGCTGACCATGACTGAGAGACAGCCTTGGGCAGGCCGCACAGAGAAGCAATGGTTTCTGCTGGGAGGCCTGAGCGGTGGCCCCTGCTGGGGGCCCCTGGCCAGCTGGGGTCCCGGAGCCGAGGAGCCGCTGACAGCGCCAGGCTCCCCCTTCGACCTCCAACCTCAAAGCCAGACAGCCAGGTCCCTCCTCCTCAGCCTGGGCCCTCCACCTCCCACGGCCCCCACCGTGGCCGGGCATCAAGTGGGACGTGTGTGGGTGTGGACTGAGAACCGACTCCGTGCCAGAAACCGGGCGAGGTTCTGCGGCTGCCGCAGAGAACACAACAGACAGATGCGCCTCTGCCCCCAGGACCCTAGCGAAGGGTCAGACAGATCATGATGAACCGTGGCGTCAAAGGGTCAGGAGAGCCAGCAGGCGCCCCGGGAGCAAGCCCCCAGGCGAAGGCCGAGAGACCACAGGCACCTATACAGACGTATGTGTACATGTGTATGCATGTGTGTGTGTACGTGTGTGCACACGTGTACGCATGCACGGGTGCATATGTATGTGTGCATGGGCCTGCAGGTGTGTACATGTGCATCACGTGTATGCACACACATGTGTGCATGTGTGTATGTGCATGCGTGTACGAGTGTGTGCATGTCCTGTGAGTGAGATGCAGCCTGGGGCTGGGCTTTTCCCAGCCGTTGCAGATGGATTGAGGTTGAGGGGCGGCTCCCTCTCACTTTCTATGCAGGGCTCTGGCTGGGGGGAGGCCCACCTGTAAAATGGGATGACTGCCCTCCTCATCCTGGCTGGGCCTGGCTGTCCATCCAAAAAACTACACATGTCACGAGCAGAATCCCCTTGTGCTCTGATGGCCCCTCTTTCGTGAGCCCACGGAGTTTCTACCCCCTGGGGAGGTGGAGGCTGGAAAGGTCGCCCACAGGCCCAGGGCTGCCCTCCCTCCCCTCCAGTCCTGGGAAACACGGAGCCTCCACCCCACCAGCCAACTCGGGCGCCCACCCCCGGGGGAACCCCAGGCTAGAGGAGTCCACCCACCGGCCCCCAAGACTCAACATGGAAGGCCCGGCTCCAGGAGAGCGTCGTGCCGCCACACGGCCACCAGGGAGCGCCAGGCCCGCGGAGCCCCGCCAAGCTGCCGGAGCAGGAGGAGCGTACAGGGCCGGCCGCTGCCTGGGGAGGTCACCCCGCTTCCTTCACCCCACGTGGCGCTGGCACTCCTCTCGGTGCCTGGGCCCTGCGGGGCACTCACGGAGAGTGGGGTGCAGCCACAGGACCCCCGGGAGCTGGGGCAGAGGAGTCACAGGGAGTCCAGGCAGGAAGGCTCCGTGAGGGCGGCACACGGAGCCCCGGCTGGCACCACGCTCCCCAGTTGCAAAGTCCCCCATCACACGCACAGCAGCTCGCTTTGCCAGTCCTGGGCCCTGAAGCCCTGCACCCTGCAGCCCAAGGAGGCCGAGACTCGGCCCGGCCGCCAACCGGCTTCGCCTTCCCTGCCCGCCGCGCTCCCAGCCCTTGGCGGCGGCCCAAACTCCGCCACTCTGTGTCTCAGCCTAACTGGGACAGAGGCCTGTGGATGCGATCCAGAGTAGGATGGCCCCAAGGGCACAAAGGCCGCGTGGGAGTGGACATCTGAGGCAGGGCTGTGGGGTCCAGGGGACTTGGGGGCGTGCCAGCCTAGACTGGGGCTGGGAGACCCTGGGGCTCGGGGATTCACCCGAAAGCTCAAGCATTTCCAGGCATCCGGCCCCTGCATGGGGCAGGGTCGGGGGAGAGCCTGAACCGACTGTGCAGGGGGTCTTGTGCTGGTCCGGGGTGCCCAGACGCACCCACCAAAATCGCCCCTCCAAGGGAGGAGACAGCTCTGATGATCAATGGCAGGGCTCCGTCAGCAGAAGCACAGGAAGGCCTGCCTGGGGGACTTGAGGGGGGAATCTCCAGAGCCCTGGGCAGGGGGCTGTCAAGGAGCCCAGGCAGTATTCTGTGGGTTCTGTCCTCCTGGGGGCAGGGGTCAAGGGCCTGGCTGACCCCCCTGTCCCGTTCCCCAGCCAGGCCCGGCCATGGACGCGGCCCTCACTCTCCTCTTTCATTCAGAATTCCTGTGGCTGCGGTCCTTCCCTGTCCCCCGTGTCACCACTTGAGTGTGGTCTCTCCCCGCCACCCCCCTCCCCCCGGCTTGGGAGGCGTCCCCAGGACAGAAGCCTGGAGCTCTGATCCCAGCCGCCGCCCCCCCCCCCCACCCCCTCCACCCTGGGTCCCGGGAACCCTGTACCGCCGTGCACACCCGGTGCGGCTCTGGACACGTTTGCAGTTTGAGGAATGAGACTGGGGGTGGGGGGAGTGTCTGCGAGCTCCGCAGACTCCGCGCTCCCCTCTCACCCCCGCTCTGGTCCCTACAGCTCCTCCGAGGCCCGCAGGGAGGGTGTGCAGGACTGCGGGCAGCTGCAGGGCCCAGGCCGCCTGCGACGGCGCTGCTCTTACAAAGAAACGGCACGGCCCCTGGGCGGGATCCAAGGCGCCGACCACCTGCAGCTGGACTCCCCGCTGGAGGCGGCCCGGAGCGCCAGGCGAGCACAAGTTCCCCAGGCAGGAGTCCCTGCGAGGCGGCGTTCCGCTCCCGCTGGCCGAGGTCGCGCCCGTCCGCCCCGGCCCTCGCCCCTCCCCAAGAGCACAGCTCTCTCCCTGCCTCGCCGGGGCCCCGAGGATGTCTCTGCTGGGGACCCCCGGGAATCACCGGGCCGACCTCAGGAGCCTCCGGGGAAGGCCCGCACGACCCCGGGGGAGTCCCGAGCCCACGGCCGCGGTCGGCTGCGCCCCCACAGCCGACTCAACGGCTCAGCCCAGGCTGCCCTGGAGGACTCGCCGGGTCGGGGAGCGCCCCGTTGGCTGCGCGGCGAGGACAGCTCCATGGGGAAGGGGCCGGTGTGTGCGCGCCGGCGGCCGGGGAAGGCCGGGCGGAGTGGAGGAGACCCGGGCAGAGGGAGGGCGGCGCGGGGCGCGGGGTCGCAGGGCGGGAGAGAAGAGGGGGCGCAGCGGCGCTCCGGGCGCGCGGGTCACTCACCCGAGATCTCCGCCTGGGGCACATCGCTCAGGCTGAAGCCCTTGGCCCCGTAGATCTGGCGCACTTCCCCGCAGCTCCGACTCTTGCTGGCAGGGTCCCCGCGGGCGCAGGCGACCAGCACGGCGGCCGCGTACAGCAGCCACCAGCCTCGGGCCCGGAGCTCCATGGCGGGGCCGGCGGCGCCCCCGGCCGGGCCCGCGCAGCCCCCGCCCGCGAAGGGCAGAGCCAAGGTCCCCGCGCACTCGGCTGGCGGTCCGGAGGCGCCGGCGGCCGGGGAGGCGGAGACAACAAAAGCTGGCGGGGCGCGGGGCGCGCGGGGCGCGAGGTCCGGCCGCTGGCTCGGGCGGCCCCAGAGCGCGGCAGGCGAGCGCGCAGTCCGGGCCCGGCCCCTGGGCGGCGGGGAGAGGGGCGGGGAGGGGCGCGCGGGGAGGGGCGAGCGGGGCGGGGCGCGCGGGGCGCGCGGGGCGGGGCGCGGCGCGGGGGCGCGATCCCAGGCGCACGGGGCGCCCCTCCGGCTCCCGGGCCTGGGGCGGGGGCCTGCCCGGCTCGCTCGGATTTGCCAACAGCTGGAGGAGAGCGGGGTGGCGGAGAGCGCGGGGCCGCGTCCGGGGTCCCCAGGGCGGGCCCCCCACGCCCGGCGCCCGGGGCGGCGACACCACCTGCGGGGGCGGGGGCGGGGGCGCTGAGGCAGGGCTTCCCCCGCCGGACGTGACGTCACGCCTCCCGCGCGCCTATCAGGGGCCTCCCCGCCCCCCGTCGGCCTCCCTCCCAGCTTCCCTCGGCCCCGCGCCGGCCCTGCCGGCCTGCGCCCTGCTGGCAGCGTGCCTGGCGCGCCGGGTCCCGCAGCCTCCTCGGCCCCCAGTGTCCGCCGCCCGCACCTGGCCCTCACCCCTTCACCGGCCCCTCACCCTCGCGCCCGTTTCAGCCTCCTCGCCCGCGGCTTCAGCTCCGTCTTGATTGTTTTGTGGAGGAGGGTGGGGGGCTGTACGCGGGAAACGAGCCAAGAGAGCAGCCCGCACCCACTCGCCTTCACGCGCAGAGGCAACCCGCTGCTTAGTTGCCGGAGATCGTCGGCCGGTTTTTGTCCCCTCCACGTGATGCTCTGGATGCTCGAGAAGCGAGAGCGGGGCAGAGGCTTGTCCGAGGGCTGGGGCCGCCGGGTGGTGGCAGGTGACCTCTTGGGGAAGGGGTGAGGTCGGGCCAAGAGCAGGTCAGGTGTGTGTGTGTGTGTGGGGGGCGGTGGGATGCGGGGAGCGCTCGCAGACCGAGGGGGTGGCCGGGACCGCGCGCTGGGGGTTCGCAGTGCTGTCGGCCGCAGGGAGAGGGAGAAGGGGCAGGGTGGGGGGCGCGGGAAGGGAGATCAGAAGCTGGGCACTGGCACCCGGAGGGCTCCTTCGTTTCTTCCCAGCGGCTGCCCTCCCCCGCTTCGCGTTCGTGCTCTCCTGCTTTGTGAGCGCCGAACCCAGAGGCCACCAGGTTCCGAGCCCAGATGCCTGATGGGCAGAAATGGGGTGAAAGCAAATAAACCCGCACCCTTGGGAGAGGACCCCGAATCACCACCGTGAGCCAGTAAGGCTCCTGGACCTTGAACCTGGGGCCTTACTGTCTCACCTCAAAGGAGCAAGCCTGCCCACTGTGGGAGGAAGGGGGGCCCATCCCTCCCCTGGGGCTCCCAGACTGGTGGGCGCTGCAGCCCTAGTGTCTCCTAGCCTCTCGCCCAGAGACCCGGAGTCACTGTGTGGAGACAGGGGTGAGGCCCCCGCGGTGTGCAGGCCTCCAGCACTCAGCGTGCACCTGCGGCTTTGTACAGTGGGTGACTCGGGGTGCAGCCCTCGGGCGGCCGCTCCGGGACCCCCCTCCATCTTTGTTTCGGGATCAGGCAGGAGCGGGGGTGGGGGGCTAAACCTGGCCTGAGGGCTAAACCTGACCCCACCTGGTTTGGTGGGGTCACCCACCCTCGCTGTAGTTACTGGGGTCTGTCACCTGTAAAGTCGGCCAGACCGTGCGATTCCTCAGGGTGGGATCAGTGCGCCAGAGCCTGGGGGGCCGCTCTCACGCGGCTGGCTTCCCAGATGTGGTGGTCGTGGGCACAGCCCCTGCCCGGCCCCTCCCAGGTGTGTGCTGACTCCATCCCGTAGAGGAGCCCTCACCACCGCCCCTAAGGTCCTGTGTTCTTTGCCCTTCAGAGCCAGGGTCCTTCGACTAGTGAGGAACTGTTCCCTGACAGTTCTGACGTCTTGCCAAGACGTGGAGGCGAGCCGGGCAAGCAAGGGGCATGGTTCCCCTGGAGGATAGCTGCGAGGGCCACCGGCCCCCCCCCCCCCCGCCACCTCCCGGGAGTGTGGGGCTCTGCCTGTGCCCCTGTTGCTCCACCCCACGCTGGGGGGCTGCCTGGGGAGGTGGTAGGGCGGCCAGGGTGCGGTGTGGGCTGAGGACTAGGGTACCCCGGGGCACACCGTGCCTCCCCCACGGGTACCATCTTTCCAGCTCTCCATCACCAGGTCTTTGATTGAAGGTGACAGAAAGCGGTGGGAGGGAAAGCCCATGCTTTGTCTCATCACCGGCGCCAGCGGGCTCCCTGGTTCCGTCCCAGAGTGAGAGCTGCAGACCCGAGTTCAAGTCCCAGCCCCACACTCGTTGGCCATGTGGTTGCAGACACCGTACTCAACCGGGTTGTGTGTCTCCTCGTGAGGATTGAGGGTGGAGCCTGGCCGTGCCCACGCAGGCTGGGAGCTGCTGCAGAGACCCGGTACAGGGCCTATCCTCGGGGCCAGGGGACGCTGTGGAGGGCCTGGTGTCGGCCCGTGTCCACGGGGAGGCAGGGGACTGTCCCCCTGGCTCCGGATGGGTCCAGCACCTGCCAGGAGCCTTGTGACCAGGAGCTGGAGGCCAGGCACAGGGGCAGCTGACTGCTAGGCGGTCGAGGCTCCTGGTGGCTCTGCTGAAGGCCACAGGTCACAGGCCTTGGGGCCTGGAGAGGAGGTGCCATCTGCACCCCCATGTTGCTTCCTCTCTTCCCTCCCCGTCCTCTGGCCTGCAGAGCCTGCCTCCTTGCTGCCCCACCCAGGGGTGTGCTCTCTGAGTTCAGAGGCCGACACCTTACTGGGCGAGGGAAGGGGCCCCATTTGTGGTCATAACACCCCAGTGCCAGCTGCTGGGAGTCCACTGCTCCCAAGACGCAGCTGCCTGTGCCCTGCCCCCAGTCATGGCCCTGGGCCTGCCGTGCAGACTGAGCGCCCCCTCGGGAGAAGGCGCAGCCCTGGTCTCCAGGATCGAGGGCCAGGTTGCACTGGGGAGGGCCTCATGGGCCCACGGGTGGCTGCTGTGGCCCCGGCCAAGACCGCCACCTTCTGCTCTGGGGTCCCGGTCTACCAGACGTTTGGGCACAGATGTGCGAAGGCAGGAAGGCGTGAGTGGTTTGCTCATAAAGAGAAAACAGCATCATCCCCGTCAAGTGGGTGTGTGATGGAGGCTGGATTTGCCCTCTGCTGACACCGAGTGAGGGCTGAGAAGAAAAGGACCATTTAGAGTCATCTCAGAAGGGGGTGTGTGCTCTCCCACGTTTCCGTCTCCTCGAGGAGTGACCCCAAGTCCCGGAGGGCAGCGCCCTGCCCCCCACTTCCTGTCTCTGGCCGGTGAGGGGCCGGCGGCCAGGGTTGCTCAGAAGCCACGGGAGCCAGCTGTTAGGGCTCCACCCTGGACCCCGGGGTGGAGCCCTAACAGCTGGTGTTCCCCCTGCGGCCGCTAGGGAGTAACGGGGTTTGTGTTCTGGTAGGCACCTTTCGGGAACCCCAAGGCAAGTGTCCAGGTGGACTGAGCAGTTAAGGTCACCTCCATCCACAGAACTGTCTCTGCCCGCCATGTCCCCAGCAAGACCCTGTCCCGCTGGCAGGACAGGGCGGGGTCAGGGGGCGCTGGGCCCAGGACAGCTGGACTGCCGCTGACCTGCTAGGGCCCCAGAGTTGCTGTGATGCCCTGGGGGTCGGCAGAGGACACAGGGTCCCCCCACCTCTGTAGGGCGCTGGGGGCCGCTGGGCAGCAGGCTGAGAGAGGGAGTGGGCGCCCCGGGTGTGGCCGGAGGAGAGGAATGGGACTCTGGCGGAGCAGAGGCTTCTCTGGGCAGGCGTCATTGGGGTCCCTGATGGCTCCCCCAGCCTGGGGGTGAGGGGGCTCCCCGAGCCTGGGGGTGAAGGGGGGCGCCCTCCCAGGCCTCGTGGCTGCCTCTGGTTTTCTCTTGCTCCTTGCCTCTACGGGGAGGTGGGCCAATGCTTCTAGTTGCTTGCGCATCCCTTTGGGAAACGCGTCTCTTGTCCTTATAAAAGATCTCGCCCCAGGATCGCCCCAGTGCAGAGTCCCCAAGGTGTGGCCCCGGCCTGGGCTCTGCCCAGCAGTGTCCTGGAGGCCCCGCAAGTGAAGGTCTCGTCCCCAACCCCAAGAAGGCTGACTTGGCTCTGAGTCTGAACTACTCCTCCAAACTGGGGTGGGGGTTGCCCCTCAGAAGCAGGGAGGATGGAGAAGGCCCACGCTGAGCACAGGGTTTGCAGATCAGATGAAACGGGGGTGCCGTCGTCCCCCCAGGGCGGTCCTGCCCGTCCCCCGTCCCTTGCTCCAACTCCTGCAGGGGCTCGGACCTCAGGCAGACATCCTGGCAGCCCGCTCAGCTCTGTGGGGGCCCTTTGATCAGCCAGAAACCTGGGCAGGCCTCCCAAGCTCGCAAGGCTCAGGCACGCGGGTGGGGCTGGGCAGGAGCTGTGGGCGGGTGCCCAAGTGTGGGGTCCGCGCATCCCCAGGAGGAGGTGGCCGCGTGCTCAGCTCTGGGCCCGCCTGGCACAGCCTCCCCTGAGCCTCCTTCCCCACCAGGTTCCTGGCCCGGCCCTGGAGGAAGGGCTGAGCTGGGACCCGGGGTGCCCAGGCACTGTCTGACGTGTTGGGGCGAAGCCCTCCTGGTGTGCCCGGCATGGGAGCTGCTGCTTTCCTGGGGCCCCGCCAGCCCTCCCTGCCTGCCTGGCTTCTGTCTATCCGTCCTGCACCATCTCCAGTCCTCCACGCCTGCTAGTGATTCCGGAAAGCTCCCAGCCGCTCCTCACCTCGCGGCCGACCGGCCAGAAGCCCACTGAACCAAACCAGGCCACCCTCTCCTCCCCAGACGTCTGTGGCTTGCCCCAGAATCTTCCACTAGTCTCAGGCAGGTCTGAGGTTGCTTCCAGCTCCAGAGGTTTGGGGCCCAGGGCGTGTGTGTCCAGGCAGGGGCAGCACCTGAGGGTCTTGGTGAAGTCGGTCTGAATGTGAGGTCTCCCGGCGTCTCTTCATCACCGTCACCCAAAGGGTGTGCACAGCCCTCTGGATCCCTCAAACAAAGAGCAGTTTCCAGGACCTGGCCAAGTTCAAGGTGCCCTCTGAGAAGCCAGTGGAGGACTTACCCTGGGGCGGAGCTGGCCCAGAAGCCCCACCATGTGGCTGAAGGAGACCCGGGATCCCAGCTGTCATTTTTAGGAAGAAACAAACCCGTGTCTGAAACAGGCCATCCCCTTCCCCCCTGGAGGGGACCTTGCTCGCTCACCCAGGTGTGCCCTGGGCTCTTGCAGGCAAGATGCTGACGGACTTGGGATGCGGGGACTCCGCTGGGCCGCGTGGCTGCAGGGGGGTGCCTGGGAACCGACCCTGGCTAGCTGGCCCCACCTTTGCCACTCCTGACGAAGGGGCCGCGGGGGCAGGGCCGTGTTTCTGAGAGTCTTCTCTGGGGAGGGAAGGGGAGGGGGCCGGGGTGGGGCCCTGGTCAGCTGGCCTGGGGGGAGCTGTCCCCCTGTTGGGAGCCAGGCACCATGGACTGGTGAGTGGGAGGTGACTGTGGCCTCGGTGGCCTTGGCAGGCAGCCCGCAGGCTGGAGGCCTGCACACCAGGCTGAGAAGGACCCCACCTGTGTGGTGTCAGGGCCCAGAGCCGCCTGCCAGCTGTGATGCTGGGGGGCAGAGCAGGGCCTTCTCCGGGGTGGAGTCAGGTGTTGCTCTGCAGGGTCCCAGGAGCAGGGTCTTGCAACCTCAGCAGGAGGGCTGAGACCTGGGTGCAGACTAAGGGCTCTTCTGGACCTTGAGGGGAGGCGTTGGCAAGTGAGGCTGCAAGACAAGAAGGTTCCAGCCCCACGCGGTCTGCTGCTGAGACTGCTGAGGCCTGACTGTGCAAGAGGAAAGCCCTCCAGAGTGGGGAGAGGGGGCATCTGATGCTGAGCCCGGGTCCCCCGGCCCAGGAGAAAGGGCTGCAGGCGAGACGCGGAGGCCCTGAAGCCCGTGGAAGGTGTGGGGGCGCTTCTAGAGTCAGGGTTATGCTGCAGGTCTTGGGGGAGGGGGCTGTCGTGGGTGCAGCCCAGGGTGGGGGGTCCCGGCCCCAGCACTGCTCGTGGGAGGCTGCAGCCCCTCTGTCCCCCAGCACAACCAGGCCATCCCCACACGTAAAGGGGTGCCTGTTGGACTTGAAGGGGAGGCCTGGGGCCACAGCCTGTGCCATGACTGGCCGTGGGGTCAGCCCTACGGCCAAGCTCAGTCTGAGTGCCCAGCCCTGGTCAGTTCTGGGCGAGCGGAATAGGGCAGTGGTCTACCCTTGCTGGGAGGCGGGGGCACTGGAGGTCGAGCGTCCCCTCCGCAGAGGTGGGTGGTCGCTTAAACCAGCATGCGTGGCTCCTGACACCAGCCTTTCAGTGAGAGTCTGGCCCTTCCTGAGGGGCCCTGATCCAAGTGCTCCCCAGGCCTGAGGCCAGGGCTGGAGCCAGGGAGGGCAGAGAGGGATGCCTGCCTGCTGTGCTCTTGGCCTCAGCCCTGGCAGCCCAGAGCTGGGGTGAGGCAGTCCCCGAAGGAGCTCCCGGCCCCACAGACCCTGGCCTGGCCTCCAGGCCCGCTCCTTCGTCCCCTGCAGCCTTGCTGGTCCCAACACCGACAGTGACCAGCTGAGCCGCCCCAGGAGGGCGACATGTCTTTTGCTTTCTCCACTTTCTCGTAGGAAAAATGGGCACAATACAGGGTTGGTCCCCGAGTAGCCAAATAACCTACAAAAGAGCAACAGGGTGTGTGTGTGGGGTTACATTTCTCAACTTCAGAACGTGCTGCAAAGCCAGTAATGAAACAGCCTGACACTGGCATAAACTCAGGCCGCTGAGATGGGGGAGCCCGCGGGGCCTGTGGCCAGTCGGCTTCCCCACGGGTGCTGAGACCGTTCACCGAGAGCAAGGCTGGTGCCTTCAGCGCGTGGGGCTAGGCCAATGAAGGGAGGCCCCTGCCCCACACCACACGCAAAAGCCAGGTCCAAATGAAGAGCTAAAGCCATACAACTCCCAAGAGAACGGGTCAATCTTAATGCCCTTGGATTTGGCCATAGGTTCTTAGACAGGACGCCAAAAGCACAGGCGATGAGAGAAAAAAACGGATACGCTGGGCTTCGTCAGAACTAGAAACTTCTATGCACCAAGGAAAGGACAGCCCCTGGGGTGGAAGAGAATGTTTGCAGTTCACACTCTGATAAAGATCTAGAGTATGTATAATACGAACAAATTAACACATAGATAGGTTTGATAGACGCATAAAAAGTGCATAAAAAGAGGCTCAGCGCAGTTAGGCCGTTAGGGAAATGCAAATCAAAACCACAATGAGGCACCTTTTCATACCCACCAGGGTGGATATAATAAAAAAGATGGAAGGTAACCGACGTGGTCCAGGATGCGGAGAGTTGGAAAGGCCATGCGTTGCTGATGGGCGTGTGTAACGGTGCAGCCACTGGGAAAGCAGTTTGGCGGGTCCTAAAATGAAGAACAGAAATACCGTTTGACCTAGCTCGAGTACTCCTAAGTACACGTACCCCAAAGAAATGAGAACAGTGATTAAGCAAAACCTTGCAGACGATTGCTTACAGCAGCGTCATTCACAGGAGATGAAGGGTGGGAGCAACCCAGATGTGTCCCCGCTAGTGACAGCATAAGCTCGCGTGCCCTGGCCGTCCAGCGAGCTGTATTCGGCCATAAAAAGGAAGTGCTGACTCAGCCGACAACCTGGTTGAACCTCGAGATCGTTAGGCTCCGCGAAAGAAGCAGGTCACAGGAACCCCCTCCTACATGAAACGCCTGGAGGCGAGAAATCCCTGGTGACAGCCAACAGGTCGGTGGGAGCCAGGGGCTGGGGCTGAGACGTGGGCTGACTGTTCGTGAGGCCAGCTGGGGGGACCTTCTTGTTGGGGCGATGAGAGAGTTTTAGAACCAGGTAGAGGTGGCGGTTGCACCTCGTTGCAAAGGCCTCCGATGCCGCTGGGTCTTTAAAATGGTTCATTTATACTCTGTGAACTTTCTTAACCCACCCCGCCCTCCCCAAACCAGGGTTGTCGTCTTTTGTACATCTGGTTAACTTGTGTGAAGCCTGAGGGTGTGCCTGGTGTGAGCGATCCCCCAGGGCGTCCCTGGTGTGAGCGATCCCCCAGGGCGTCCCTGTGACGAGCGCCTTCCAGGATGGGGACAGCAGCCGGGAGTGTGTCCACCGTGGCTCCAGCCCTGATGGGGACCTGTGTTTGTCACTTCGAAGCTCCCCCGGCCCCTGAAGGCAGGTTCCCTGGGTGGAGAGAGGGTCGGGGTGGGCAGGGGCAGCGCCTGGCAAGAGGAGAGCTTCTCAAACTCTGAATGTTTACTCTCCCAGCCCCCGGGGAGGGAGTGACACTTCCATAATGGACTACAGCCACAGAGCCGCCCTGGGTGCCGCTGACCCGTCCCGCCAGGCCGCGGGCCATGGGGGGCCTGGAGCTCGCGGAGGAGCTGACGCGTCCGCTGTTCCTCCAGCCGCAGGTGAGCGAGGCTGCAGCCCCTCCTCTCCTACCCCAGCTCGGTGGCTCCTGGGGGTCAGTCACCTCCGCCCTGAACCCACAGGCTGGCCCTCTCCCGAGTGTTCGCCCTGCACGAGGACCCTGTGCTCTGGTCCAGGCCCGGAAGGCACCCAGAGCCGTGGTCTCCGGCCAGCAGGCGTGCCGACCCTCTCGTTGCCTCAGAGAGACCGCTAGCCTCAGGCTCCTTCCCACCCTGCCTGCAGGTGTTCCTAGAAGGAACTAGTCTCGCCAAAAGGCCATTTCTTCGTCTGCACCTTCAAACTGTCCAGGTCGGGTATTTTGACTAAATTGCAGTTGTAGAAAATACACTTCAAAACCAGAGCCCTCGCCTGCTGGCCTGGCCGCCCAGCCCTGCAGCTGTCAGCCAGGGTGTCCCCTGCCTGGGTTGGGTCCGGGTGACACTCAGAGTGCTCTCATGTGCAGGGTGGCAGGTGGGCCGAGACCCTGGGGCTTCCAGGTGACAGGCCTGCCCACTCAGGAGGGCTCGCCACCCTCAGGAGGGTCTCGGGCAGGGGGAGTGTTTGCTGCAGCCCCTGCCTGAGTGGGCGGAGGCCCCAGGAGGCTGAAGGCTGCTGCTCTCAGACAGGATCCAGACTGCATGACCAACAGCCAGAATTTAAAACTTCCTAAAAACTTTAAAAAAATGTCTCTAGTAGTAATGTATGTGTGATTGCTACAACTCCAAATTCAGAAGTGTGAAAAAAAAATAGTCCCTGTTCACACCTCAAATCACACTCTCCACCCAGAGTATTGAGGTTAACACTGCAGGCGTGCCCTTCTGGAACTTTCTGTGAGTCGTCTCTGGGCAGCCGAGAAACCCTGGTAGCTCAGGTCTGCTAGGCACATTGTCCTGGTGCATTTTTAGCTGAGCCCTGTGTCCTCCCCTGGTGGCTCAGGCAGTAAAGAACCTGCCTGTAATGCAGGAGACCTGGGTTCGATCCCTGGGTCGGGAAGATCCCCTGGAGGAGGGCCTGGCGACCCACTCCAGGATTCTTGCCTGGAGGATCCTATGGACAGAGGAGCCTGGCGGGATGCAGTCCATGGGGTCACGAAGACTCAGACACGACTGAGCAGCTAACACGTTTGCTTTCATGTCCCGGTGATTCCCCCTTGTTCCTTTCCATCTGTTGCCTGATTTCCGAAAAAGGGCTGCATCTTCCTTCTATTTTAAGCCCCAGAGTTTTGTTATTTCAAACAAAGCGACATTAAAAACCCGCCAGGCACTCTGTGTGAGCACGGGAATTCTTCTATAGAACAAATGATCAGAAAAACATCCGCTGAGTTACGTGGTGTGTGTTTTAATATTTTAAATGAACATGGCCAAACTGTCTCCCCAGAACGCCGGGCCAGGCGAAGCCCCTTGTCCTATGCCAACCTGGACGGCCGGTGATCCTCCCGAGTAATTCTGTCCGTGCTCCCGGTGGACCCGGAGGTTAGATGTTCTCATCTCACACCCTAAGAGTGTCCCAGGGTCTGATATCCAAGCCCTTTGCCATTTCCCACCTTCGTTGTTGGTCTTACTGTGTTGATATATTTTTTCTTGGTAGTCAAATTTATTAAGGTATCATTGCTACACATTTTAAGTTTACAACTTGTTGAGGTTTGATGAGTGTATATACTCATGTAAATGTCACCCAGGTCGTGATACAGAAAGCTCCCATCATGCCAGAAACTTCTCTCTTTGTAGTGGATCTCCTCCCCGAAGCTTACTTGACCCAGGAAAACACTGATCTAGTTTCTGATGCCGTAGACTAGTTTTGCTTCTGCATATGTTAAGTAGAATCTCCTGCTAAGTGTTCTTCTGTGTCTGGCTTCTCTCCCTCAACCGTGGCTGCCAATATATTACGTGTACTGGCAAGTATTTCGTTTTTATTGCTGAGTAGGATTCCATTGTGGACATACCACAGTTCACCCATCCATCTACTGATGCCACTTACATTATTTGCCCGTTAAGCTGCCTTAAACGTGCAAGAGTCTTTTGGTGGTCGTGTGTTTTGTCCTTAGTAAACAGCTAGAAGTAGAATTTGAGCTGTAACTGTATGTGTTTAGGAAGGTGCCAGACTGTTTTCCTGTGTTGATATTTGAGGAGCTCTCCGTGGATCAAAATGCAGCCTCTCACTTGGAGTCCCGGAGGCAGTTACCCTCCCTCCCCCCACGTGAATTAGTCTGGACAATTTCTGACCCACATGCGTGCGTTCCCAGACGCCCATCCTCCAGTCTCTGCAGATTTCCATCTGCACCAAGACCTCATCACAGTTTCATGGGACACACTTTTTTTTTAGCTTAGTTTTTTGTATTTTAGCATTTATTTTGGCTATGCTGGGTCTTTGTTGTGGCATACAGACTTCATTGTGACCTGAGAGAACTTAGCTCCCCATTCAGGGTCTGAATCTGGGCCCCCTGCCTTGGGAGCATGGGGTCTTATTCACTGGACCACTTGGGGAATTCTGGACACACATTTCTTAAAATTCAAAATTTCTTGGTTCTTCTTTCAGATGTTATCCTCTGTAAGAACTTAGAGCTCAACCTGTTAAGTCTCATCAATTGCCCCGAATTTGTAGGTTAGTTTTGGGAGAACTGACTTTTTTTTTTAATCAAAATTGAGAATCCTGTGTATTGCAAATTTCTCACTTTATTCAGTTTTTCAAATTTGCTTTTCAGTGAAGTTTTATAATTTTTACTATCTAAGCCTTTTAAGCTGAGCACCAAAGAATTGATGCTTTTGAACTATGGTGTTGGAGAAGACTCTTGAGAGTCCCTTGGACAGCAAGAAGATCCAACCAGTCCATCCTAAAGGAGATCAGTCCTGGGTGTTCATTGAAAGGACTGATGCTGAAGCTGAAACTCCAATACTTTGGCCACCTGATGTGAAGAGCTGACTGATTGGAAAAGACCCTGATGCTGGGAAAGACTGAAGGCAGGAGGAGAAGCGGACGACAGAGGATGAGATGGTTGGATGGCATCACAGACTCCATGGACATGGGTTTAGGTGGACTCCGGGAGTTGGTGATGGACAGGGAGGCCTGGCGTGCTGCGGTTCATGGGGTCACAAAGAGTCGGACACAACTGAGCGACTGAACTGAACTGAACTGAACTGAAGCGAAGCCTTTTACATTTTTTTTAAATTTATTTTTAGATTTTTGGGGACTCTGGTAAGCAGTAGCTTTGAAGGTGTATTTTCATTGGTCATTACTTGTACAGGAAAGTTAATGACTATTGAATGTTGCTTTTTGATCTCACAACTTGAATAAATTATGTAATTCTAACAGCTTTTCAGTTGGTCCACTTCTGATTTCTCAATTAGTCATGGCTTGATCTTTTTATTTTCAAACGTTTTAGCCTTTCAGTTCTTTAAAAACAGTACATTTATTAATGCCTTGACTATCATCTCTAGTATAATACTGGTAAAAGATAAATGTTATCAAAAATATTGTAAATGGTGAAGACCCTCATCTGTTCTCCTGACTGTAAAGTGTTACTCACTCAGTTGTGTCTGACTCTTTGTGTCCCCATGAACTGTAGCCCGCCAGGCTCCTCTGTCTGTGGGATTCTCCAGACAAGAATACTGGAGTGGGTTGCTGCTCCTTTCTCCAGGGATCTTCCTGACCCAGGGATTGAACCCGAGTCTCCTGCATTGCAGGCGGATCCTTTACCATCTGAACCACCAGGGAAACCGCCCCTCCCTCTGACTGTAAGGGGGTACTTTTAAAGTTTTCCTGTTAATCACAACTTTGGCTGAGGGTTTCCAGAAGAAATCTTTATCAAGGCGGGCAAGTTTGCTGCGTTCTTTTTTTTTTGCTAAGAGAGCTCTTTTCAGAGTTTTTGGTAGGAAAGGATCTGGAATGTTTTCAACACCTTCAAGATGATCGTGTCATTTTTTTCCTTCTCACTGAGCCTCCTGGCTTATATTTATAGATTTACTGATACTGAGCATCCTTCCACCCCAGGACTGAACCCTATGTGAATACAGGCATTTTTCAACCCCATCCTGTGGGGCTGTGGCTTGCTGCAGCCAGCCCCGAAACTCCCCAGTTCTGATGGTCTGGGTGAATTCTCCCTCCTCGCTGGGCTGAGGGTAGGTGGTCACTCTGCCGGGACTAGTTGGGTCGCAGGGGGTGGTGGGCGTCTGTGACTCTGTCCCCTGTGTCCCTCTGGCTGCTGTTTGGCCAAGGTGTGAGGGATGCTGTCTGTTGGGCCTGGCCTGCCTCAGCCAGCTTCCGGCCCTGAGTGTCCCCCAGTTTGGAATGCGCCCTCTAGAGCCCTGACCCCCCCGTCCTGCCCTGGGCTCCTGTGGCCCACTCAGTATGCCTGGTCAGCATCGTCTGTGCTCATGGTGGGCCGTCCTGCCTCAGGAAGCCTGGCATGGCCTTCCTAGGGACTGCCTGGAAACCGGCGCAGGCCTGCAGGAGGGACTCTGTGTCCCCCGCCTGCTCGGGAGGGGGGCTCCTGACCAAGCAAGTCTCTGAGCAGAAGCCCAGCGGAGGACCTGCAGGTCCAGGGCCTTGGGTACCCCGAGTGGGCGGAGTCCCCCCCACTTTCCCATGCCCAGCCTCTGAGACCCAGGGGCCTGCGGTCTCTCCCCCTGCTTCTTCCTAGTTGGTCCTCTGGAATACTGAAGGTAGGGTGCACAGCTGAGGGCTGCCCAAGGGCTGGAGGGCGGAGGCCTCCCCTCATGAGGTCTGGATGCCGGCCTGCACCTGGCTTCGTGGACCTGCTGTGCCCAGCGGGCCGGCGCCCTGGGTAGATCCACAGAAGGGGCCACACAGCGGAAATGAAACCATTCAACCCTTATCCGACTGGAGACCGCAGCTCAGAGATGGGGACCCTTGGCTCCCGGCCCTGTGAGCGGGCTGGTGCCCTGTCATTACCTGTGGGCGTGTAGCTCGGCGGCTCCCTGGGGCCTGGCACCCGCCCCTTGGCAGCTGTCGGGGGGCCTGCCGGATCCCGCCTCCCCCGAGGGCCACAGAAGACCTGCCAGTGAAGGACACGCAGCGCGGGGTGGGCAACCCAGACAGCGCAGGCATCTTCAGGACCCTGCCTGCCCATCCTGAAATAAAGTTCAGCCAGGGGTCCTGGTCCTCTGGGGTCCCAGCTCTACAGGGGTCCCAGCCCTCCGGGGTCCCAGCCCCCCGGGGTCCCAGCCCTCCAGGGTCCCAGCCCTCCGGGGTCCCAGCCCTCCGGGGGTCCCAGCTCTCCAGGGGTGACCAGCCCTCTGGGGTCCCAGCCCCTGGGCCTCTCTGCCTGGTGCCTGCTTACCCAGGAGGCCGTCCTTCTAGCCTTTGTTTGCCTCAGAGGACAAGATGCAGGTCAAGCACAGCCATGACCCCACGGCCTTCATCCGTCCTTCCCCAGCCCCTCCCTGCTGCCCCCAGGAGCACTGAGCAGAGTCCCTGGGGGCCCTCCGGGCGCCATGGGGGTGGCGGCCAGTCTGTGTCTGACCCAGTATGTGGAGGGGATCCACAAAGTGTGTGTTGGGTCCCTGACCTCTGAAGTGGACAGGCCGACTGAGAGCGGCTACTCACAACCCAGGACCCCCTCACCGGCTGTCCCCACCCCGCCCAGGGTTGGGGTCCGGCCGCTGGCTCCCGAGGACCGGCCCTCATGCCTGGCCGCCCCGAGGAGGGGATCTTGGCTCCCTGCGGCCTGGCTAGCTCCTAAAACCCTGCAGAGACAGCGCCTCACTGGTGGATCAAAACTATCAAATAGAAAACGAACGAAGCTGGGGAAGGGCTCTGAGACACTGTTGGACCCAATGCCGATTCTCCAAACCGTGATTTTGATGACGTGGCAGAACCGGCCCGCAGACCACGTTTCCCTTGAAATGCACAGTGGTTTTGCTTCTTATTTTTTCTTCTTCTTTAAATTACAGGAGGAAGGAGCACTTGGCAGAGTCTAGTTCAGGAGTTGCCAAGCCCAAACTATTTGAAAAAAAAAACAAAAAACACAAGATTTTTGCCCAAACTCTAAGAAGACTTTGATTCTGTTTGATATTTGAGGTCTGTGCAGATGGGCCCACCGGGCGGAGGTGGAGCCTGGGGCCGGGCCCCCCAGTGTGACCGCAGTGTCCTGGGGGGTGGCCTAGGTGGGCGGACCCCCCCCACCCTTCGCCTCCTGTGCCATTCTCCAGCTCGGCACCCTGAGTCTTGGAGGGGCGGTGCCAGCGCTCGTTCAGGTCTTTACAAACCCCTCTCCACCTTCACCCCACCCACCACTCAGGCGCTTGTGTTTAGGGGAGCAAGTGGCCCATCTCCAGTGCCTCCCCCACCACGATCGGGACGCCCGGGACAGCAGCACAAGTCTCCCACAACAGCTCTGGGAGGCGGTGGTGGTTAGTCGCCCAGTCGTGTCTGACTCTTTGCGACCCCATGGACTGTAACCCCCCAGGCCCTTCTGTCCATGGGATTCTCCAGGCAAGGATACTGGACTGGGCTGCCATTTCCTCCTCCAGGGGATCTTCCCGACCCAGGAATTGAGCCCGCATCTCCTGTATTTCGGGTGGATTCTTTACCACTGACTCACCTGGGAAGCCCAGCAGAGAATCTGACTTTGCCCCAAACAACCGAGCCACTGCCCCAACTCCAAAAACAAACCTGCCACTCATGTCAGAAGTGGTCTTGCAGGGATGGTTCTGCCAACCTGTACCAGGTAAAACCCTGGGCCCCACCCTCCAGAGCTGCTGCAGTAGACTTGTCCTACTGTCCTGGGGGTCCTGGACATGGTGGAGGAGGATTGTCAACCCAGCCTGAGTCCAGAGGTTTTTCCTGGGGCCCTTATGTGAGCATTCATTGACTGACTGTCCAAGTGGCTGACCTCAGGGTCCAGGCCCTTGTGAGGGCAACTGATACCACGTGACCCCAAGGCAGCACCCCAAACCCCCCTGGCACTGCCTGGCATGGCCCAAGGTCTCCAGGTGAACAAAGGCGCCCCGCCAGGTGGAACCCGAAAGGGCGCAGTGGTCACCTCCTGGTAGTTGGGGGCAGTGGCTGGTTGTTTTGGCTGAGGTCAGAGTCTATGCTGGGCTTCCCTGGTGGCTCAGTGGTAAAGAATATGCCTTCAATGCAGGGGACGTGGGTTGGATTCCTGGGTCAGGAAGATCCCCTGGAGGGGGAAATGGCAGCCCACTCCAGCACTCTTGTCTGGAGAATCCCATGAACAGAGGAGCCTGGCGGGCTACAGTCCATGGAGTCACAGAGTCGGACACAACTGAGCGTCCGCGTGTGCACGCACAGCCTCTGCTATGCGGGCTGGCCCTGGGGGTGTCTGGGGACCCATCAGGACCAGCGTTCTTTCTTCTGAGGTGTCTCTGCCTCTCGTGTGTTTCCCCATGGTCACCCCTTCTCTGGGGCTTCCCTCCCAGGGGTTCCCTGGACGAAGAGTGGACAGCAGAGAGGGAATGGGAGCAGGCCCCTTGGGGCGAGAGTGCTGGGGCTTCAAAGCCCCCGTGGGCCCCAGACTGCACTGGGGTTGGCCTGTCCCTAGGGCAGGCTGTGGAGCGCCCAGCTCTGCCTCCCGGGGCAGCAGGCGGGCAGCAGCCCCTAAGCCCCGGGGCCACCACCGCCATCCCTCCTCCCCAGGCCCTGGGTGCACCCCCCCGGGATGAACGTGGGGGCGGGCCCGGGGGAATGGCTTGGAGCCCCTGTCCAGGTCAGTGCAGGTGAGGGACGGAGTGGGCCACCTGCGGCTCTGGGCCGCCAGCTGCCTTCTGGAGAAAGCGGGAGCAGTGAGGCAGGCCGGCGCGGAGTCCTCCCGAGGTGCGGCTCCATCCTCCCTGGGGACTGAAGACGGGCCTGGGGCTGCCTGCCAGCGATCGAGGCAGCGGGGAAGGCGGGCAGCTTGGCGCGGCCGCGGGTGGATCTCCGCCGGGTCCCTCTCCCACCTCAGCCCGCACGGCCGGCTCCCCCACGCGGTACCTGCACAGGAGTGCGGTGCCTGGCTTTGTCCTGGACCAGCCCGGCCTCCTTCTGGGCCTTGCTGAGGTCTGGCTCCATCAGTGGCTTGAAAGCTCTGCTTTTAGCAGAGAAGCCTTAATTGAAGGGTAACTCCCCGGGATCCCCACTCAGTCTATAAGGAGGACAGGCCCGCAGATCTTCAGGGTGACGTGGGAAGGGGGCTCTCCTCTGCCCTTGAAAACCCGCTGTGTCAGAGAAATGAAACCAAGACCACCTGTTATCAGCAACTTGGGGTTTCTAGGGACCGCCCAGAAGTGTGGGGGTCACTGAAGTCAGCTGACTTGGATGCTGGTACCGTGTACAAATGCCTTCCTAGCAGCACCTGGGTTCCTGTGTGATTGAACCACGGGGACCAAAGCTTAACAGAATGGTCACGTGAACTGATCACTGCCCCCAGGACGCCCGGGCTCCGAGCTCCAGGACCCCCCGTAGGAGCCTCTGCTGTCCGTCCCCAGGGTGTCCCTGGGGACCTGGACTCAAGGTGGGGGCAGGGGAGGGCGGGGCAGACCCTGGGCCTGGTGGGGGAGGGCAGGGCAGACCCTGGCCCCACGCTTGTGCAGCTGTATCGAGGAGTGGACCTGGACCCTCACCCCACCCAACTCTGCTCCAGGACCCTTGGCTGTCACTGGGCAACAGCCCCTTGATGACAGCGGAGAGGGAAGGGGACAGGCAGAGGTCCATGCAGGTCCCCGCAGGCCCAGGACCCGTCTTTGAGAGTCTCTCCCCTGCTCACCCCTCGGTGAACCCGGAGGTCCACGGCCCCCAGGGGGCTCTGAACCTCAAACCCCATCCGTGGCAGACATCCTATGGCAGAGGCCTGTGTGCCACTCACCTTCCACATGAGGCCACGGCTTGGCCATGTGGATGGTTGGGGGAGGGCGAGGCTGGGGTCTGGTGCTCGGACTCAGCCTGCGTCCTTCCAGCTGCTGCCCGCCCTGCCGAGCATGTGGGAGCCCGGCCCTGCAGTGTCCTGTGGGGCCCTCCGTCTCCCCTCTTGGACTGACCCTCCCCGCCAGTATCCACCCGGTGACTGAGGCCTGGCCTGGGCCCCTCCTGGGATTCTCCCGCCCTGGGGGTGGTGAGGAGCAGGTGGTCTCACTCCTCTCTGGCCGCCCCCTTGGTGGGAAGGGGAGACTGCAGGGGGAGGACCGCGCCTGCGTGTCTGAGGTCTTGAGGGCATGATTGCTGTGACCTCGTGGTCCCTGGACCCTCGGGAGTGGGGATGGCAAAGATGAGCTGCAGTGGGGAGGTCACAGCAAGACGCCTCATCCACTCTGCCCAGATGCCGGGGACTGGGACACGGCCACACCCCGGGCGGGAAGCGGGGATGGCTGCACTGTGAGGGGGTGGGCCAGGCCCCTCAGCAGGCTGAGGCTGGGCCCGAGCTCCTGGGGCAGCCTGCTGCGGGGGCGGTGAGTGCAGCCGTGGCGGACGCCCCTCCCGGGGTCCCCCTCCGCCCCCCACCTGCTCCCCCTCCCTCCACAGCCTAAGACCTGGAGGAAGGAGCAGCCACCCCCAGCCTAGAAATGAGGACTTGGAGGCTGAGGTGCCTGGGGCCCCAGGGGCGGGGCGCTCACGAGTCAGGGTGGCTTTTGCTTCAGGTCTCAGGAACTGCACCCAGGGAGGGGTGGGAAGGGGAGGAAGGCAGGGTGGCAGGGGTGCCCTGTGGGGTGCTGACCGCATGAGCTGGGGGCACGCAACCGCGGGGAGGGTTGGGACACCACGTCCTGCTGTGGTCTCATGGAGCCCACAGGCCCCAGGGGGCCACGTGCCCAGCTCCCCCAGCCCCTCCTGGCCGGCCTGGGATAAGTGACAGGGAGAGAAGGTCTGAATGGGCCACAGGCTCCCAGGGCAGGGCCAGCGGGCCCTTGGTCCCCCCGTGTCTGACCTGCCCGTCCTCCTCTTGGAAGGACCCCCTCTCCTTTTCCAGCCAGGAACATCCTGTGCAGCTCTGGGGTCTGCAGAGAGGGTCTCTGGTTGACCTGGGCAGAGGGGAGGGCGAGAACCAGAGAGAGGGGGCTTGAAATGCAGCTATCGACTTGGAAGCAGCAGGGTGGGGGCAGGGGTGGCGGTCGTGGGGGCCGGTGCCCCGAGCGCCCGAGGGTCAGCAGGCGGGGAGAGCCCGTGCCAGGATGTGCGCCGGTGTCCACTGGCGAGCAGCGCTCAGTCGGGCCCGACTCTGTGACCCCCTGGACTGTAGCCACCCGGTTCCCTTGTCCACGGGGTTCTCCAGGCAGGAATACTATTGGAGTGGGTAGCCATGCCCTCCTCCAGGGGATCGTCCTGACCCCGGGATGGAACCCATGCCTCCCGTGTATCTGGCCTTGGCGGGCAGGCTGTGTCCCACCAGCGCCGCCTGAGAGGCAGGGCCGCTGCCTTTTCTGCTGCGCTGGATGAGGCTGCAGGAGGGAACAGCATGGGAGCCACTCTTCGGTGCTGGTGTTTGTTCAACTTGTCGTCACGTGGGTGCTGACTACTGGAGAGTTCTGGGAGACTGTTCACGCAATGCCGGGACAGTCCCTCTGTCCACACTGACACTCAGCCTTCGTGGTCCCCCGACCTAAACGGCAGACACAGGACCTGCTCCCTGAGACGGAACGTGCCGGGCCTCCACCCCTGGGTACCCAGGCCAAGGTTTACCTGAACCCCATCCTGCTCCCGAAGGCAAGAGGGTCCCTGTCCCCTGCCTCAGAGGATGCCTGCTTGCCAGCAGACGCAGCCTGACCCCCAACCCGGCTGGCTGGACACCCCCTGCCCTGTCCCGTGGGGCGGCTCTCCAGGACCAGGGCGGCCCCCAGGACCTAAAAAAGCATGACTGCTCGCGCACGCGCCCTTGGGTCTGGACTCCTGGGCTTCCACATGGACGCCAGCCCCCGTGGGGTCCTCAGAACTTGCTGAAATGCCAGTCGTTTGGTGTTCCCAGCTTGGCTGTTCTACCAGAGGTGGTCTTGTCCGCTGGATTCCCCTGGCTGTCCTCCACCTCTGCCCCCCAGGGACCCCACAACGATGATTCTGAGGGCTTATTCACGTCTCGGGGGAGTGGTGTTCCCCGTCACCTCTTCTGTCCTAAATGAGAAAAGTCCCCCAGGCAGTTACTTTGTACCACACTTTTTTTGTGGCTTCAGATTTTGCCTTGTGCAGAAAGGCCTTCCTCACCCTGAGATGAGGAAATGTAATAATCTCCCACGGGTCCTTTGAACGTTCATGCTTTCATTGTATTAATGTCTGGGACTTCTCTGGTGTCAGATGTGAGATCCGTATCTCAGCCGTCCCCCAGCCGGCTCCATCTGTCCCAGCATGTCCTGTCACACGCCGAACAGCCCGTCTCTGCATGCATGACGTGGTCACGTGTGTTTGGGGTGGGTCTCAAGACTGCGTCGTCCAGCACCTACTTGGTTAGGCGGGTGACAGACCTCCCGATCTTCAAGTGATGCCTCGAGACATGTCTTAGTTTAAACTTTTCCTTTTCTGTTCCAAATGTTTTATTGAAGTTTTTGTTGGAATCACATTAATGTTTTAGATGAAGCCGTGGAGAACAGACATCTTTATGATGTTGAACATATCTACACAAGGGCACAGACTGATTTTTTATTTGTTCAAAACATATCTGTGTCTCCCAGACGTATTTAAACATTTTCTTCATGTAGAATTTGTACGTGTCTCCATAAGTTTATTCTTTAGGATTTTATCAGCTTTTGTTGCTTATATTTCAAGTGGGATCTTCTATTTTATCTTCTACAATTATTTATTGGGGGTATTGATGAAAGCTACAGATTCCTATTCAGAAAACGAAGATCATGGCATCCGGTCCCATCACTTCATGGGAAATAGATGGGGAAACAGTGGAAACAGTGTCAGACTTTATTTTTTTGGGCTCCAAAATCACTGCAGATGGTGATTGCAGCCATGAAATTAAAAGACGCTTACTCCTTGGAAGAAAAGTTATGACCAACCTGGATAGCATATTCAAAAGCAGAGACATTACTTTGCCAACAAAGGTCTGTCTAGTCAAGGCTATGGTTTTTCCAGTGGTCATGTATGGATGTGAGAGTTGGACTGTGAAGAAAGCTGAGTGCTGAAGAATTGATGCTTTTGAACTGTGGTGTTGGAGAAGACTCTTGAGAGTCCCTTGGACTGCAAGGAGATCCAACCAGTCCATTCTGAAGGAGATCAGCCCTGGGATTTCTTTGGAAGGAATGATGCTAAAGCTGAAACTCCAGTAATTTGGCCACCTCATGGGAAGAGTTGACTCATTGGAAAAGACTCTGATGCTGGGAGGGATTGGGGGCAGGAGGAGAAGGGGATGACAGAGGACGAGATGGCTGGATGGCATCACTGACTCGATGGATGTGAGTCTGAGTGAACTCCAGGAGTTGGTGATGGACAGGGAGGCCTGGTGTGCTGCGATTCATGGGGTCGAGAAGAGTCGGACACGACTGAGTGACCGAACTGAACTGAACTGAACAGATTCCTATATAGCATTTTTGGACTTGGTCATCATGCAAGATTCTCCGTTGTTTTATAACAATATTTAGTTGATTTTATTTATTTCTGCAAGTATACAATCATGTAATCTGAAAATAGTACTACTTATACCTTTCTCTTTTCAATTTGAATGCCCCTGGTCTATTCTCAGGCTTTCCAGTGGTAAAGCATCTGCCTGCCAGTGCAGGAGATGCAAGAGACATGGGTTTGATCCCTGGGTTGGGAAGATCCCCTGGAGAAGGAAACGGCAACGCACTCCAGTATTCTTGCCTGGAGAATCCCATGGACAGAGGAGCTTGGTGGACTACAGTCCATGGGGTCACAAAGAGTGGGACACAGCAGCATGCGGGCATGCACACATGCTTCTCTCACCAAACATAGGGCAGATGGTGGCTTTGTTTTGCTTAGGTCTAGGGGACAAAGACCCATCAGGCACGATGCTGGTGTGGGGCTGAGATAGGTGTCTTTATCATGTGACAGGGGTTTCTACCTATTTGTTTCATTAAAACTTCATTAAAACTTTTTTTTCTATTTCATCTTTAAACTTTAAATGAGAATGAATGTTACATTTCATCAAACGTCTTCATCAAATCCATGAGCTATGCCAGTAACTGCCCCTGAAGTAAGCCCTGTTTCTTATGGAGTGTGGTGTTTCAAATGTGCAGATAGGTTAGAACCTGCTTGCTTGCGTTTTATTTGGGATTTTTGCGTGGATCTTCATAGAAGAGATCCACCTTCATGAAGAGGTTGGATTTTGACATCGGTATCGTGCTTGCTTTGGGCGTGACCGGAGCTTTTCTGTTTGCTCTAAGACTCTGAATGATGCTGGAACGATCTTTTTCTAGGGGGGTGGGGGTTGGGCAGCCTTCCTGGGTTACGTAGCCTGGGTCTCGTACTTTTTGGAACATTGCTGCTTAATGAATTTCTCTTTCTTCTGGCAATTATTCTATTTAGATCTCTCCCCCCACTCTTGTTAGTTTTGGTAAATTATGTTTCCTAGGAGAGTGCCCATTTTATCCAGTTTTTCCACATTTATGTCCACAGATTTGACAAGGTATCCAGTGCTTTCTCCTCGCAGGGTCTGTGGGGCGGCTGCTGTCAAGCGCCTGCACTCCTGGAACGTTCCTGTTTAAGAGCAGAAGGACGCGTCTGAGGCGGAGAATGGGGATGTCATGCGTTGCTAGCGCAGCCGCTTTGGAAAACAGTCCCACGGTTCACTGGAAGGTTAAACACGGTGTTACCCCGTGACCCGGCAGCGCCACTCCACTGGGGTGTGTGCTCAAGAGAAATGAAAACACATGTTCCTGCGGAGACTTGTTCGTGGACAATTACAGCAGCGTCATCCACCGTAGCCGAAAGGAGGAAACAGCCCAACGGCAGATGCCCGACGGCGGGTGAATGGATAAGCAAAATGTCGTCTATCCATACAGTGGAATATTATTCGGCCACAAAAAGGACTGGAGTTCTGATCCGAGTTATGACGTGAGTGCACCCAGCACATGTTATGCTAAGTGAAAGAAGCCAGTCCCACACTTCCATTTACGAAACATCCAGAGGATACGAATCTGAAGACACAGAGCAGGTGTGGCTGGCCAGGGCCGCGGGCAATGTGGAACGAAGCTTCTCTTGGGGACGATGAGGATGTTCTAAACAGAGATGGTGGCGACGGCTGCACGACTCTGTGAAGGTGTTAAAACCATCAAACTGTGCGCTTTAGGTTGAGTGGACTTCACGGTTATGTGAATTATAGCCCAGCGAAGCCAGGGGAACGGGGGAAAGGAAACAGCCTCAGCACATGGTCTTCTCATCCGAACGGGCAGAGACGAGCCTTGGAAGGAAGGGTCGGGGTCACGTGAAACAGTGCGTCGTGCCCGAGTAGGAGCCTTGAGGCTGTTTTGTGCCCGAGTAGGAGCCTTGAGGGAAATGGACACACAGCAGTGTTTTGGAGACAAATCTATCATGTAAAACAGTAATTTATTGAAAATTCAAACAATATGTAGAGAGTCAGTCTCATCAGAACCCTCCACTCTCATCCCTGCATCTCGGATTCCGACTTTGTTAATGGTGTGTCTGGCAGACTTTCAGACTCCCCGAAGGCTGTGTTCTGGGGTCTCTCAACCTTGACTCTGTGGGGGATGTGCTTCGTGGGAGGGTGCTGTCCACCCACTAGACGCAGGAGTCGTGACACCCACAGCGTCTCCAGATGTGGCCGTGTCCCCGGGGGTGGGGGTGGTGTGGGAACCTGTCCCTGGCTGAGAACTGCTGCTTCGTCCTAACAAAGCTGAGATCTTGCTATAACTTCTGGAACCCAGGGGCAGCTTTCCTGGCCACATGCACACAGCGAACCCACCCCACCCTGTGGGGAGACCATTTATTCCCTCCACCAGCAGGGTTCTGGGGGCTTTTTTCCAGTTTTTCCATCATTATAGCAAAGGCTCCTGCCATACACATCTTTGCACAATTGTTTTCTTAAAAACAATTCTCAGAAAGGCAGGGTCAAAGGTCTGCACGTTTTAACTTTGGACGTGTTTCCAGGAGTCCTCGAGGAAAAGCTGGTCACAGTCCCCAGAATGTGGAGGCCTGCAGGACAGCTGGACACTCTGGGCGAATGCTGACTGTGGGTTGTTGTTGCTCAGTCGTGTCCGACTCTGTGACCCCATGGACTGCAGCACGCCAGGCCTCCCTGTCCATCGCCAACTCCCAGAGCTTACTCAAACCCATGTCCATTGAGTCAGTGATGCCATCCAACCGTCTCATCCTCTGTCGTCCCCTTCTCCTCCCGCCTTCAATCTCTCCAAGCATCAGAGTCTTTTCCAATGACTTGGTTAGCCGTAGGTAGCCAGTCTGAATTTTGATTAATGTATTCAGGAAGTAAAGCATGGCGTCTGATATAAAAGAACAGTTTCATAGCAAAGGATCACATTGGGTGTTAAGACAAACTTTTGTAAATCTCGCTCCTTGGTTTTTTCAGTCTTTGATACGTGGAATTGTTTCTCACATCTCAGATGCTTTAATCACTCAGGGTTGCTTTGACTCTGTGTGTTTTGGAAACAGCTCCACCGCGGGATCTGACACGTGCGCGTCCTGGCCCTGGCCGTGCGCGCTCACGCTCCTGATGCTCCGTCCACGCTGCCGGTTCTCCAGGGCTGCACATGCCGAGCGGAGCGAGGGTTCAGCGCTCACATCGCCCCGTTGCCTGGGAGCTGGGGCGAGAGGGCTGGCGGAGGCTGGGGTGCCCCCCATTCCAGGGCCGGGCATGCCCTCCGGGGCGGGTGCATGAAGACCCGTGTGGGGGCATAGGGAAGGTGGAGGCGTGGGGAGAGCCCCAAGGGGAGGCAGCGAGGAGGAGGAGAGCGGGGGTACCAGGCTGGAAACCGAGGCTTTGGGTGAGGAGTTCCGGGAGAGGAGACGCGGGTGTTTGGGGCCGGGGTGGGACCTTATCTTTGGGGATGAGAGAAGCGACGCCCAGCCCACGGAGGGTCGCTGGGGCGTAGGGGTTAGGGTCTAGCCTCTGCGGAGCCCCCGGGGCTGGTCCGAGGGCTTGTCCCTCACCCCAGGCTCTGACTGAGCACCTGGGGTCAGAGCGGCCTCTGGGGTCAGAGCGGCTCCCCGCCGCGGCTGTGCTGCAAGCCTCAGGGGCGCTGACCGCGGACGGGGTGGGCGCTCGTGGTCCAGGGGGCCGTGGGGGGCTGGCGGTGGGCGCAGGGTGGGAGCCAGGGCCTGTCTACGGCGGGTGCCCGCGCGGAGCGGAGGTGCGCGGCCAGCCCCCCGCGTCCCACCTGTCCGCCGCCTGCCCCCCCAGCCCTCTCTGGACTCCGTCTCACCCCTGATATTCCTGAAGTGTGAAATCGACGTGTTCGGTGGCTGAGTTTTCACAATCGGGACACACCCAGACCACATAGCTGAGCCCTTCCAGACCCGCTGTCTCCCCGGTTGACACGCCCTGGCCCCAGGGGTGGGCACTCCTACCCCTGCCCCCACTTACCCCGGGGCAGGCGGAGCAAAGAGCACAGCCCCCAGCCCCTCCCCCGCCTCCCCTGGGGGCTGACCCCCAGATCAGTGGCTGAAGCAGCACTCGCCTTCTCTCCAGGTCAGAGGTCAGAGTCCACAACCTGCGGGGCCATGGGGTCCCTTCTTGGCCTCCTCCAGCTCCTGGAGGCGCCTGCGACCCGAGGCCCCCTCACCCGGAGCCTGATTCCTTCTCTGGCCCTCGGGGCTCCCTCTCACAAGGTCCCACGTGGGGACAGTGGGACCTCGGGGGCCTCCAGGTAGTCCCACGCGCAGTGTCCTCTCTCCGGGGGGGACATGGTCGCGGTTTCTGGGTCTCAGGATGGGGATGTCTTGCGGGCCAGGTTCTGCCATCCCTGGGGGCTGCTCCCGGTGCATACTTGCCCCGGTGTGTAGCCCATGGGCCGCTGTCTGCCAGGGTAACCCCGGGGGATAGAAGGGCTGGATCAGCTTCCTGCCCAGGCCCCTGGGGGTCTGGGCGGCTGGGAAGGTGGCATCCAGACCTCCTGCTGCCCCTCCTGGTGGTCCCTCCCTCCCAGGCACACATTCCTCCGGGGGGAGCCTCTGGCCTGCCTGCTGGGCATGAGGCAGGGTGTCTGGATTGCAAGTGACAGCCCTGTTCTGGGTGGTCAGACTGGCGACTCGCCCGGCCAGGGACCCTGGCACCCTCACGTCCTGTCCATAGGTGAGGGGAGGCGGGCAGGGGGCCCCCAGACCCTCGGGTGCTGCGGTCTGACACACCGGCTGTCCCCTTGGGTGCCTGTGTGTGTGTCGGGGGTCAGGGCTGGGGGTGCCCATGTCCATGCACACGGGACACCTCTGGGGCAGGCAGAGGGGCCCCCTGCTGTACTCTGAAACATCCGCTTGAGGACCTGCGTGTGCTCCTTGGAGAGGCCGTTCAGAGGGCGGGCACCCCCCGCAGCAGCTCAGCGCCCCAAGGTGGCACCTCCCAGGGAGAGGGTCTCTGGGCAGGCCCCACTGGCAGGCGGCCTTGACCCGGGGTGGGGCTGGGCGGCTGGGCGCCCCGGCTCTCGGGGACCAGCTCGTCGAGGCCCTCCCTGCTCAGCCTGCCTTGCTCTGCAAGGCGCAGCTTGGTGCCTTTGATGTCTGCGTCCCAGGTCCCGCCCGGCCGGCCCTGTCTGGGCAGGCATGCTGGCCCCGCCTTCGGGCTGCGGGTGCAGCAGCGGCAGGGACCAGGCTGGGCCTCCCCCTCCCAGTTCAGACCCTGCTCTCCTGGGATCTTAGGTCCCTCCGCCCACCGCCCTCTGTCCTCAGAGAAGGCAAGCCTCTTATGGGGCGGGGGGGGGGGGGGCATGGGGGGCAGAGGGCCTGGGCAGGGACCTCCTCCGACTCCTGGCTTCATCTGGGGGACAGGATGCCTGGTCTGCGGGGCCAGTGGTCATGGTCGTGGGGGCTGGGGAAGCAGAGTTTTCGCACAGCGGCTCCTGTAGTCCTCCCTAGACCCCGCGGGCCAGCAGGCATCACCTTGCAGACCAGATTCAGAAGTCCAGCTGCCGGCCTGAGTGACCCGCTTGGTAAGTGAAGGGCCTGTGTCACCCCAGTGGGCCTGACACCACTTCTGGGTCTCACCCTGCCCCCAGGGGACCATGCCTGTGGCCTCCCCGCCTGGCTGCACCCGCCCTCCGTAGGCTTGGAGGGGACCCTGGGGGGGCATGCCCCAGCCCTGCCCCTGGGGGTGGGCATCAGGGGAGCGTGCACTCGGGATCCCACTCACTGTTGCCCCCTCTCCTAGGTCGGAGGGATGACCCTCCATGGGAGCAGGACCGTGCCGGAGCTCCAGGCTCCCGGGGGCTGAGTGGAGGTGGGCGCAGAGCAGTGCCTGGGTCTTCCTGGGGTCTGTGGAGGCCTGAGTGGCCTGAGTGGATGTGAGAGTTGGACTATAAAGAAGGCTGAGCGCCGAAGAATCGATCTGTTGAACTGTGGTGTTGAAGAAGACTCTTGAGAGTCCCTTGGACTGCAAGGAGATCCAACCAGTCCATCCTAAAGGAGATCAGTCCTGAGTGTTCATTGGAGGAACTGATGCTGAAGCTGAAACTCCAATACTTTGGCTACCTGATGTGAAGAGCTGACTCATTTGAAAAGACCCTGAGGCTGGGAAAGATTGATGGTAGGAGAAGAAGGGGATGACAGAGGATGAGATGGTTGGATGGCATCACTGACTCAATGGACATGGGTTTGGGTGGACTCCAGGAGTTGGTGGTGGACAGGGAGGCCTGGCGTGCTGCAGTCCATGGGGTTGCAAAGAGTTGGACACGACTGAACTGAACTGAACTGAGTGGCCTGAGCTAGAGGGCCTGGCGGGAGACCCTCCAGATGCAAGTGGAGGGGCTGCCCGCCTGGCCCTCCTGCCTGAGGCCTCACGGGGCCTGTGGAGCAGCCCCTGGGGGCTCCGTGATGGGGCTGGCCTGGCCTGGCCCTCGGGGAACCATTGTCTTGCCCCAGCTCCTCGACGCCCCATGGGAGTACTGGCCCTGCGTCCTGAGCCTCCCCGACCTGCCTCCCCTGGGCCCCAGGTGATGCCAGCCCTCCACCCGCGGTGCCCCTTCAAGGCTGTGGCTCTGTGCGAGTTTCTGCAGTCCTGCCTGTCATGAAAGAGACTCAGAGGCGGCTCCAGACAGAAGGCAGAGAGGAAACCCAGGAGCTCAGCGGGGGCAGGCCTGCTGTTTTGGGTGCTCATTGCGGCTCCTCTGCCCGCCCTGCCCGGAGTCCTTTCCTCTGCCCCGCGGGTGACCGGGGACCAGTGCAGCTCCCTCCCTCAGCCTCGGTGGACAGGACCCAGGACCCACGCGGGGCCAGCTGGTCACACCCTGTTTTAGCCGCTCCCAGGGAGCTGGGGCTTCAGGGAGTGAATGTGGACAGCGGGGCTGGAATCCGCCAAGTGGTTCAAGATGTCAGGAGGCTTAGGGAGGGACGCGGGCGGCATTTCCTGTGCTCGCTTTGAAGATGTGGGAACAAAGGCGGGACCGTGGACGTGGGTGGAGGGGCCCAGGCCTGTCTGGCCTCTGAGCCTGGATGGGCAAGGCTGGGGAGGGTGCTGGGGGCCTGCAGCGGGGAATGCCGGCCTGCGGGGCCTGTGGGCCCAGACAGGACCCCGCTCCATCCTGGCAGGCCGAGGGCCCTGCTGCAGTGATGACCACCCTGGGGCGCCCTCCTGGGGCTGTGGGTTGGAGGTTGGCTTCCCAGACCTGCCGACTGTGCTCAGGTCTCCCCTGGAGCCTGTCAGTTACTGCGGCTCCCCTCCCCCCGCCCCCCCCCCCCAGGGCGCTGACCCCAGGTCACATGCTGAACCCTCCACGGCGCCTGATGGGCCACTTTCCCAGCTGCCCGGGGGAGGGGAGGGGCTGCCAGGAGAGGGGCCCTCGGAAGTCCTTCCAGCAGCTGCCCTCACGCTGCCCAGTTCCCCAAACCCACCTCGTGCCAGGCGCTGTTAGCATCCCACATGTGGCCCCGTCTTCTCTGAGCTGTTGCGGTCACTCAGGTGGGGTTCCTCCCTGTGGGACCCTGGCCCGTGAGCTCACTCGGCAGGAAGGTGCCATTGAAAGAGACAGTGCTGTGGCCAGGTAGGTGGAGGACAGCCCTGGGGGCTGGGCTCCGAGCCCCACGGGGGTGGGCATGTCCTCACTGGGGGCGAGGAGTGGACGGCCCTGGCCCCTCCCGCCCTCACCCTCTCTCTACAGCCTCTCCCAGTGAAGGTGGGGAAGACCACCTCACATCTCCTTGGGAGGGCGAGGTCCTCAGGGCGTGCGGCCTCTCCCCTTGGTCTCTGGCTGGGGCTGGGGCAGGGGCAGAAGTCGAACTGGGAGCAGAGAGAAGAAAAGTCGATCTCCTAACGGCGTCTGTCCACCAGCCGGTGCCCCAGCCCCCGCCTGCCTGCAGGAAGTCGGGGGGACTGCCGGCTGGTGCGGGGGCACCTCTGGAGGACTGCCCAGGGCGGGGCTGGTTCTGGAAGTGGGGGTGGTTGGGGCAGGGGCGGTGGGCCTAGACCTCAGCACGGCCTCCTGGGGCCGGCCCTGAGCCCCCGCACTCTGCCAGCCCTGCTTCCAGAAGGAGCGAGGGCAGAGCTGCAAGTGGTGCTGCCCGCGTGGGCCGGGCGGCGTGTCCTGGGGTGCCGGGAACCACTCCCCTCTCCCCTGAAGGCCCGTGAGCCCTGCTCTCACGCAGAAGGGCTCGGTGTTCCTCACTGGCTCCCCAGGGTGTGCTCAAGCGTGAGCGCCCTCAATCCCTGGGACCAAGGGGGCAGGTCTGAGGACCCCAGGCCTTGGCTGGCCTGCTTGGAGCTGATGTCCAGGGGTGGGGGCAGTGTGGAGTTTCTGATCACGTTTCTGCCCCACACATGGTGGTTGGACCCCGTTTGGGAGCCCTGCATGCCCTGTGTTGCTTCAGGCTGTACCCACGACCACCTTTGCAAGCAAGACCCCTCTGCGGGATCATGGCACCCACCCCAGCCTTACATGTCCGGAAGCTGGTTCCACAGAGCCCTGCCTGCCCATGGGGCTGGCCTGGCTGGGCCCCTGTCCCGACATCCTGTGTCTGAGCCCCAGTCTGTGTGGGTCTGGCCCCCGTGTTGGCTGGACCAGCGATCTTGCTGGAAGACGCGGTCTCAGAGCAGCTCAGGGATGGAGAGCTGACCGTGAGCCCGTGGTCTGCTGGGTGAGCCGTGAGCCCGCACTCAGCCCTGGAGGGCGTGTGGCCGCAGGGCAGTTTGGGGCGGAACCAAGGCAGCCGGGAGAGCCCTAACTCACCGGGGTCAGAGGGAAGCCAGACCTCGCCTTCCCTGGACACCTGAGTCCAGGATTCCCCTCCAAGGCCCTCTAGTGCAACCAGGGTCAGAGGTCCGCCTCTGGGGCGCGAGCGATGCGGCTGAGGTCTGGAGGCGGCTGGGAGCTTTTGTGTCCTTCCCATGGTCACAGCTCCGCATCCACACCTCAGACCCTTGGGTGAGATGCAGCGTTCTCCTGCCCGGCCACGGCGGCCAAGCCTGTCGGGTGGAGGTGGCCAGTGGCTGGCTCACGGCCCGGGCTGGGGAGGAGCCTCCTCCAAGGAGACCACCTGCTGGGAGGCACTGCCTGCTGAGCCCCCAGCGGCCTCGGGTGGGAGCCCCAGGGCCTGGTTGAGGTGCAGGGTGTGTCCTTTCCCTCTCGCGCACCCCTGGTCCTGCAGGGGTGTCTGGGCAGCGCGTGCAGCGCCCACTGCGGAGGCCTCGCTGGCCCGCTGCAGGGCCAGCATCTTGGGGCACAGCTGGCTGCGTGCCCGGGGCCTGGACGCGGGGCTCCCTGGGCTCTGCACACACCCTGTGTCAGCTTTGTGGGTGGGGACGTGACTCCATCAGTGAACTGCCCAGGCCACTCTGCGTGTCCCCATGGTGGTGCCGAAGGTCAGGAGACCCAGGACCCACGCTGGGGCCCCTAGCACATCACCCCCCATCACCGAAGCTGCAGAAGGCAGTGTTGGTGGGGAGACGCGAGACCCCAGGCCTCAGCGGATCTGTGGTTGCTCAGCACGGATTCTAAAATAAACCAGAAAGTCCACAGTCCCAGCGCTCATCCCACATCCAGCACAGACCCCACTGGCCCTCAGATGAGGTGCGGGAGGGTGTCGGGGGCCCTCTCCCCTCGAAGGACTTGCCTTGCCCTGGGGAGCCCCGTTCCTATCACACCGCTGGCCTGGGTCTCCTGTGAGCTTGGTTTGTTCCCTAAACTAGAGGGGAGATGGTGCTTTCTTGGTTGGCATTTTGGGCTCTGCCATCTAAGGTTCCAACCTGCTAAGCTGCTCGAGACTAAAAGTCTGGATAAAGGAACATTCCATCTACTGGACGGTAGCTTCAGAGATCTGGGACCAAACGCTGTACATCTTGGACTTTTTATGTGGTTTCTCACTGTGGCGACTTGGCATCTGATCAGGGGAGGACCATGGCCAAGGACCTGGAGACCCCGCGGCCCTCCCTGGGGTGATTGCAGTCAGACAGAAGCTTCGGGAAGCCCCCGGATGCCCAGGCTTGTCCTGGACACTTAAGAGGCGGGTCTCGCTGCTGGCGCTGTTCCCGTGCCGTGGCTGCTTCCTCCTGTGTCCCGAGCCCTGGCAGACTGGCGGGGTAGGATGGTGGGGGGCTGGCTCACCCCGCTCAGCACCCCTGAAGCTGAGGTCATTCCCCAGAGACAAGCTGGCACAGCCCTGCCCCAGGCCCGCACCCAAAGCCCTCACGCAGCTCACCGAGTCAGACCGAGTCCATAGTGTGAGGGAGGTCTCCCGGACCCCCACAAAGTTGGGCAGATCCGGGCGGGTCCCCGGCACCCAGCTCTTTGGGCCTTGATCTTATAAGATGAGACTGTCTGCTCTCCATGCTCCTGCCTTTGCATGAATGCAACTGGGGGACTGGGAGGCTCCGATGGGCACCCCAGGAAGCAGGGGCTCTGTGTCCCTGAAGTGCGGGATGCTTGTTCCCAAGCCTTTGCCCGGCCACACAGAGGCCTCTGTAGCCCTGCTGTCCATAGCCAGCAGGCAGCCAGGCCTGACCTCTGGGACACACTCGGGGACCCCTCTCCTGGGCCACCCTGATTGGAAAAGACCCTGGTGCTGGAAAAGATTGAGGGCAGGAGGAGAAGGGGACAACAGAGGATGAGATGGTTGGATGGCATCACTGACTCAATGGACATGAGTTTGAGCAAGCTCTGAGACATGGTGAAGGACAGGGAAGACTGGCATGCTGCAGTCCATGGGGTCGCAAAAGGTCAGACACGGCTGAACGACTGAACAACCACAGCTCCCGGGCCCACCCTTTCTCCATGGCCTCTAGGACAGTCTGATGCTGGGGAACCCTGGCCATCAACACCTCTCCGTGGTGACTGCCGGGATTTCTCCCCAGACGCCCTCAGGGGAGCATCCCTTCTCCTCCAGCCCCAGCTCCTGCCTTCTGTAGGCCTGGTCATCTCTGCTCCCTGCTCAGCCTCCGGATGGCCCTGCCGCAGGCCCTCTCCACGCAGCAGCCTGACGGGTCCTCCCCAGGAGCGGCGGGGCCTGGGTCACCCTCCGGATGGAGCCCAGCGTTGACCCTTTGTATTCCGGGCCAGGGCCGCCTGATGTCCTGGCCATCCCCCGCCCCAGCTGCAGGCTTTGGAGGCCACTCAGGGCCCCGAGGGTCCTACCTTCCTGCTGTGTGGGCCTGGTGAGCCCCCACGGTCCTTGTTGGTGCCTGGCGGCGGGGCCTCCCTCTGGACGCCTTGCTTGGGGCTGAACTGCAAGTCACGGCTCTGACATCCATGCGGGACGGCTGGGGGCATTGGCCCCCCTGCCCGCCTCGTTTCCCTGTGTGTGCATCCAGGAGGTCGGAACCCTGTTTTGTGTGACGCTGTCCGGGGTGGACGGCGCTGGCCGTGCCAGGTTTGGTCTGTGGAAGGCCTGCAGCTCTGGCCACCTTTGGCGTGTCTTCTGTCCGAGAGGACCCTCCTGCGGGCTGGGTGAGAGGGGAGGTGGGCCTGCAGGCCTTGTCGGGTGGGGCCCCACTTCCGTGGGAGGAACAGGTGCTCCTGACCTGGCAGGGCCTATGCCCGCCCCCTCTCTCCCTGAGCCTGAGCAAGCTTCCTCTTGTGTGTTCAGAGTGGGCACAGGGCCTGGGCCCCCGGCGGCTGCAGAGGGTCCCGGTGGCGGCGTGTCAGGAGCTGCTTCTCAGGGCTCTTGATCTGGGCTGCCCCCTCTCCCCGTCTCCCGCTGCCTCCCCGCTGTGGGGCCACAGCCAATGGGAGCGTGGGGGCTGCCTTGGCCAGAGGCCTCCAGACAGGCTTTCTCCTGTGGGGACGACTTCTGGGGCCCTTTCCAGCCCTGATGGTCTGCGGGTGGGGACGTGGTGACTTGGGAGTTGAAGATGACTCAGGAGCCATCAGGTCTATAATCCAGCCGTCTGTGATGGCATGACTCGACTGTTTTAAAGCTCGGTGATTCATCAGTCTTGAAATGTGTTGGTAGATATTAAGGCTTTTTTATTCACAGTGTTCAGATATGATTGAAACATGAATGTTCTGATTGAAATGCCAAGATTATGTTTATCTGTGATTTCAAGTTATCTGACTGTTCTAGGATAACAGAGCTGCAAAGAAATCTTAGTTTAATTGTTAGAAGCCCTATGTGAATGCTTACCACGTGTGTGCACGTTTTTATATCTGGTGTGTGTGTGTGTTCAGTCACTTCAGTCATGTCCAACTCTTGCGACCCCATGGACTGTAGCCCCGCCAGGCTCCTCTGTCCATGGGATCCTCAGGCAAGAACACTGGGGTGGGTTGCCGTTTCCTCCTCCAGGGTTTTTATCTGTTGTAGAAGAATGCAAGAGGAGTACTTCAGTGATGAGGAGCCAAGGGTTTTAGTGAAAAAGATGAGACACAGTAGGAGAGAAGAAGTTTGTTACAATCCTGTCAGGCTTGAGTTGTGTCAGGACGAATTCATCTTTTTTTCTTCTCAAACACATGTGTTTCCCAGCTCACCGCCCAGAAAAGGCAGGAATCAGAGACAACTGACGGCCTGAGCACACGTGCCCACACGTGGGTCTGGACAGCACCCCGCGGACGGGCACTCCCAGGGATTTGTGGTGAAATGGCCGTGTCCAGGTCTGGAACAGGGAAAGCGTTCGCCCTATTGTTTAATAGCAGCTTCCTTGAGAAACGATTCGCTCGCCACGTAGCTCACCGCATACAGCGGGCAGCTCAGGGGCTGTTACGCGCAGCTCAGGGGCTGTTACGCGCGCAGCTCAGGGGCTGTTACGCGCGCGCAGCTCAGGGGCTGTTACGCGCGCAGCTCAGGGGCTGTTACGCGCGCAGCCAGTGCCGCAACCCTCGCCGCCGTCCAGCCACTGAGCACCTCCGTCACCCCGCAAGCAGCCCCCCCGCTTGGGGGCGGCCCTCCCCGCCGCCCCTCCCCGCCCGGCCACCACCCCTCCGCTGTCCGTCTCTGCACACGTGCTATCCTGGACGTTTTCTGTTGACCTGGCCTTTGGGGCTGCCCGCTTCCCCTGAGTTTCCAAAGACCTTCCAAGAGCTCCTCCATTGCCCGTCCCTTCAGGACTGGGTCTCCTTCCTGCCCCCTTGTCTCCAGGCTGGAGTGGTCCCCTGCAGCCCTTGGGGGGCTACCCGGGGTCATCGCACTCCTGTGCCTCCCCCCGGGAGGGCCACAGACCCCTGTGGCGGTGCCCTGTTGGTGGGCGACCCCTTCGGGCGCCCCGAGGCCCCCCAACCCCAGTCCTCTTCACCCCTGTTGCCACCTGCTTCTCCAGGCCTGCCGCGGCCTGAGGGCTGGAGGAGGGCTGACAGGTTTCCTCTGGGCTGGCCTGGCGCCGTGAGCCTTCCCGGCCGGGCAGTGTTCACAGGCCGGCCCAGCCCTGCTCCTACAGCAGGACATGCTGTGTGTATTGGAGCCGGGCCATCGCGGAACCCACGTGGGGCCTGGCTGGGCTGTGCAGCTGAGGGCCTGCCCCTGAGGGAGCCCAGGTGTGGAGGGGCCTGGGGGCGGGGCTGAGGCTGGCGGTGGGGTCCTGTGGGAACCCCCATCTCCTGTCCTTAAGTGAGCACCCAGCGTCTCCTTTCACCTCTGGGCCGGCTGTGAGGGACGTGTTCACAGCTGATGTACTTAGAATTGGTTCACTCGGTTTTCCCCCCAGAACAATGCCCGCCCCAGTCCTCACGTGGCTCCCTCCCCTGTGGGTTCTGGGAGCACCCCTGGGTGGGCCTGACCCCGGGCCTGCTGCAAGCTGTGTCCTGAGCCCTGAGGACAGGGCGTCCCCGCCAGACCTGCTCCCGCACCCATTGAAGGCCCCTGCTGGGGCCGGAGCACAGGGAGCAGCGGCCTCCCAGGCCCAGGAGACCCCAAGGCCCACCCAGGACCACCCGGCAGGCAGCCTGCGGGGGCACAGTCAGGGTGGGGGAGGCCGCCAGACGCAGGTGCTGGCCGTGTCCAGCAGGGCTCTGCACGCTGCTCCTCACAAGGGCGGCCTGCAAGGACCCCCCGGCCGGCCTGACCCGGGAGCTGGGCCCGCACTTCAGCCCCTCACTCACTCCCCTGGAGACCTGGGTGAGTGTCACACTCTGACGGCAGGCCCAGGGTGCCAGACAGGCTCCACCCTCAGGGACCCACGGCCAGCTGAGAGACCTGGACGGCAAAGAGAAGGGAAGGGACGGTGAGACAGCATGTCCAGGGTAGCCTGCCGGGGCCGAGTGTCCTGGCTGGGACGCAGAGGCTCTTCCCGGGGCGGTGGGTGCTCCTGGCAGCCTTCAGGGCTCCTTGATGACTCCCTCTGACGAGTCCCCATACCTGGCGTCCCGCCACTGACCCCGCAGCCCCACGTCCTGGGCCGGCAGTGAGCATGCGCTTTCTGGAGGTGGGGCTGGGCAGCACCGGGGGCTTGAGTCTGAGCTGAGAGACAGGGAGGAAGCCAGGCGCAGCTGGGGGCCTCCCTTTCCTGACGCAGGCAGGGGCTGGCTGTGAGGAGGGCCGCGCGGTGACCGGCAGGCTGGCGGTGGCCTCCCGGGTGCCTAGCTGGTGGCGGGGGTGAGAGGCGTGAAGGACGTGGCCCCCAGGGGGGGCGCCTGGCTGCGCTGTGCCCGTCTATGCCCCCACTCGCACCTCCGCCCCCTCGGCTGGCCGCTCTGCTTCGGCTCAGGTGCCCTCGGGCCCCCACTCACCCCACTTGGGGCTGGCCCCTGGGCCCGTTCAGCACTGGGTCTCCTAGAATCGGCTGCGGGCGGCATGGAGGACGCTCTGATCTTGAGCAGTGATCCCCCCTCAGGTTTATCAGAGCGTGGAGCCGAAAGACAGCTTCACCCTTGGATGGCAAGGTTTGCGTTGCAGAGCTGACCTCCTGGCAGAGAGGGACTGAGTGGTGAAGCAAGAACGGCATGTGAGAAGTCTCCCAAGCCTTTCCTCTCCCTTGTCTCTGAGGAACTGGTGAAGACATGCCTAAGTGCAGGATGCAGACTCGCAGCTCCTGGGCCAACGGGCTGGGCTGACGGGCTGCTCCGGCGGGCCTGGTGCCGCCGTCTCTGCTGGCTGCTGGTTTGTGGGCTCAGCAGTTGCCGTCTTTGCTGTGGACTGCAGCGGCGTCTGGGGCGAGCAAATTATCCCTGAACTTCAAAGGCTGCACATACATTTTCATGGGCAGGGTATTTTAGTAAGCTTTTCCCTGAAGAATAACATGCATGCAGACAAGGTCACAGATTATCAACTTGCAGCCTGATGCATTTGAGAAGCGAGCACACGCACGGAACCACCCCCAGACGAAGACACGGAACAGACTCCCACCAGCCCTCGGTGCCCCTCCCTTATCCTCCCCCGCCAAAGGCTACCACTCTCTGACTTCCGTCACCATCTGGGTTTTGTCTGGGTTTGTGTTTTACGTAAACGAATTCATACAGTGCCAGCTCTTTCGTGTGTGGTTCTTTTGCTCCAATAGTATTTGTGAAGTTCCTCCAGGTTATGACAGGCAGAGGTCTAGCCTTTCTTCACTGCTGTCCCACTGAATGACTATATAATTGTTTGAAAGTATTTCTCTGCAGTATTGTCAGTGGACGATTATGTTGAGAGTTTAGAGCCATGGTGAATGCCCTTGCCGTGCCTCCGTGCCAGTGTCCTTTTGTGAACATATGCAAGCATTTCTGGGAAAGGAATCACTGGGATGCAGCATTTCCAACTTTGGAAAATACCATCTAAAGGCTTTCTAAACTATAGTACCAATTCACACTTCAGGCAAAGCATATGAGCACTCCCCTTGCTCAGCATTCATGAGAACCTTTTCGTCTGAGCCATTCTGGCGATCATCGGGGTTTAAATTTGCATTTCCATGATGACTAAGGATATGGAGCACTTTTCTCCACGTGTTTATTTGCTGTTCTCTGAGTGCCTTTTTGAGTCTTTTGCCCGTTTTAAAAATGAGCTGTCTCTGCACACAGATGTTTATAGCAGCTTTATTTATAATTGCCAAGACTGGAAGCAACCAAGATGTCCTTCAGTGCTGGATAAATGAACCATGACACATCCAGACAGTGGAATATTACTCAGCACTAAAAAGAAATGAGCCTTCAAGCTGTGAAAAGACACGGAGGAGGCCTGAATGCATGTGCCTGAGTGAGAGGAGAAGCCAGTTTGGAAAGGCTCCCTGTGGGCTTTTTCCATCTCGATGGCATTCTGGAAAGGCACAACTGTGGAGACAGTAGGAAGAGCCATGGTTGTCAGGGGCTGGGGCGGGGAGGCGGGGCTGGGTGGCGCTCGGGATCTTGGGGTGAGCTGACTCGGTGCGAGGCTGTCATGGTGGAGAGCCTGTGCTCTGGCCTTTGAGGAGGGCTGAGCACCCCGGGAGAGGTGGCCAGGAGGTGGCCTTGTGCCCTGCAGCTCTGGTGCCTGGCATGGTAATTGAGACACTGCAATCATGAGGCATGAGGCTGTCTGCGCTCCTGTGAGCAGAGTGGCCTGGACCGTGTGTCCAGGACCCCTTCCCTGGCTGCAGAGAGGACTCCGTTCGCCTGCTGTGTGCGTGGCTGGTTGAGCTCTCGGGTGCCCAGCGTCACCCCTCTGCACCTGAAACCGTCTCCCTACCTCTCCTGGCTTCACTGTCCCCCCCGGGTTGGCTGCAAGCTGGGTCAGCTTCCTGGAGCTGGGGCAGGGCGCAGCCGAGGACCTGGCATCCAGAGGGTGCTTCCCCAAAGGATGTGCACTTCTGAGCCCTGGCCGTACCCTGTGGACAAGTCACACAGACAGACAGCCATGTCTTCTCGCTCCTGCGCAGAAGCCAGGCCAGGTGGGAGCTGCAGCTCCAAGGCCCTCCAGAGGGCACACTGCTCGCCAGCCACTCGCGGGTAAAAATCTGGCCCCCTTGTCTATGTGATGCTCTCCCTCCTCAAGGCCCGTCCCCGCAGGCGACCCCTCCCCGCTGCACCAGGCTCGGCTCTGTGCGGCATCACCTCCGCTTGGCAGTGTCCTGGGGGGCAGCACCGTGCCCTCCCACTTGGCACCAGACCCCAAACGTCTGGGCAGCACTGATTGAGTGAAAAGGGAAGGAAGTGTCCCCAGATCCCGAAGAAGACAAGGCACAGGATGGAAGAAGGTGTTTGTAGCACATAGAACGGAGGAGGCTTTGGGTCCAGAATATGTAAAGAGCGCTCTCCAAGCAATCACAAAACAGCAGGCGACAGGCCAGAAAAGCAGGCAGAGCCCTGGCCGGCAGTTCACAGAGAGGATGCCAAATGGCCATGAGCCTCACAGAAACGTGCCTGGTCTCATAGCAAACAGGGAGGTGTGTGTGAGCCACAGTGAACCCAGACGCAGCGGCTGGGTGGGCAAAGAGGCCGGCGGTGGGAGGAGGGGAGCCTGCAGACGCTGAGTACAAACTTGGGGGGCCGCTCTGGGAGGCGTTCTAACAGCGTGGAGTCCACCCCCACCCCCGTGCACCCCCGAGCCGTCGAGGCATCGGTAGTGGCACCAGGACACGTGGCATTAGTGGTCATGCTGGCCTTGCTCCGGAGCGCCAGGCACTGGGAAGCACCAGGTGGCCGTTAGGGTGGAATCAGAAACGCGGAGCCCAGGTGTTGCCGCACGGAGGAGATGGGCTGTGTCCACAGCCGCGGCCCCAGGTGCCCAGGAGGCAGGCGCGGGCCCCTCTGTCCGCCCTTGGAGCCCCTGTCCTGGGCTGGGGGGGTGCTCTGCGGCTTCTCCAGGCTCACCAAGGGTGGGGAAACCGAGTCTTCCTTCCAAGGCAGTGAGAGCACAGGATTCCAAAGGTCCAGGAAAGTGAGCTCAGCCCAACAGCATCACCCTCTGCGGTTGTTCACGTTTAGTTTGCAAATATCATTTTACATTTAAATGTGTTTGAATAGTACAATAAACTTGATTTAAGTCAGCCTTGGAAGCAGTAGGAATTGCATCTCCCTTTAAAGTGACAGAGGCTTCCTCTCAGGGGCAGGGCTGAAAATCGACACGGATATGCCTAGAAAGCTGGGGCTCTTAGGGGTCTTGGGGTCCCTGGGGGGAGATACAGTCATAGCCTGAGGCCACCGAGCCAGGCCTGGGGCTGGACGCTCCTGACCCTGACAGCCACCACCAGACCCTCCTCACTGCCCACCGTCTAGGAGCCCAGGACCTCCTCCCCTGGGGCTCCGACTCCCCACTCTAGGCCTGCCGGGGCCCGTGTAGGGCCTGTGAGTGTCCGAGGGCAGGTGTGCCGCGTGAATGCCATGTCATGGCCGAGAGGCCCACGGTGGGCTTCCCCAGGGCCCGCCTGTGACAACCAGGTGGCTGTGTCATCCCTCAGGAATGCAGCTGGGCCTCGGTGTCCAGACCCCACTGCCCAGCAGGCATCAGGAGCCCCGGGGCCGGGCCTCATCTCCTCCTCCTCCTCTGGGCCTGGTCCTGGGCGGGGACAAATGACTGCTCCGCACAGATGGCCAAGCCCGGGCTTGCTGGGCTGTGTGTGCGTCTTCCACGTCTTGTTTCTGGGGCCTGGTCACCTCTGGACGCCGGCTGAAGCTTCACAGTCGGCCAGGAGCCTCAGGCCCAGAGGATGTCCTGACCATGAGGAGGACAGGGCAGGGCAGGGCAGGCTGGGCCAGCGGGCCCCCAGCATCCAGGGGTGCAGCGGGGCCTCCGAGTGGCAGCCCCAAGCCTGCTCCAGGGGCCACAGTGTCTGCAGCCAGAGGCCTGGCCTTGGTCTGATCAGAGTCGGTGTGGGAGCAGGGCTATGGTGGGTGACTCTGGCCTGGAGCCAGCCCTAGAGGCTTCCTGGAGCAGGCTTCCCAGACCGGGTTATGGCCCGTTTGATTCTAGTTCCCAGGACCCTGGGCCCAGCCCTCTGGTCAAGAGAGCAAGGGTCCTTCCACGAAGAAGCCTCAGAGTCCGGTGCCCTGGGGTTTGCGAGCTGGGGGCAGCACTGGGGACTCTACAGCCCTCCCCTCTTCCCCCAGCCCCACCACCTGAACCCCCCTCTTCCTGATTCTCTCATCTCCTGCCCCCGCTGTTCTCCCCAGGGGCAGGAGTTCTGCTTGGGACCTGTGCCACCTCAGGCCTCAGGGCAGGTGAACCCAGGACTTCAAAGGCCTGAAGAGGGCCCACCCACTGCCTGGGTGTGGAGCACAGAGCCCCCCTGTCTCCCTGCCCCAGGCCCTCCCTGCCCCTCTGCACACAGCAGTCTGCAGGAAATCGTTGGGTTCGCCAGCCATGGGACCCCTCAGTACCAGTCCCTGTCCTCACCCGGTCCTGGGAGCCCGGCCTGTCCAGGACCCTGGGGCTGCACCTAGGCCAGTGTCCCTGGTGGCAAGAAGCAGAGAAGACCCTTTTAATCCTGCAGTGGGGTCTGCTGTACCATGTTCCAGAAGCTTCTGTGGCCAGCACTCGGTGAAAGCCCAGAGAGGTATGGACAACCTCAGCAGGAAACCAGCACAGACTGGCAGAGGCCAGCCCCAGAGGTCCAGGCCAGCAGGGCCCTTGGCAGCCCCGGGGTACCCCAGCCAGCTCCCTGGTCAGACTCCAGGCTCACATCACCTGCTCCGTCCTGGGAGGCTCTGCGTCTGTGTCTGGGTTCAGCCCTCCTGCTCTTCCCAGGCCAGGCCCTCATCACGCCTGCCTGCTTTGTCTTAGAGGCACATCCTGGCCATGACAGACCCTCGGCAACTGCCCCAGAAGGTTTACCGTTAAAAAAACGGTGCAAAAAGTCCCCCACATGCTCTGGGCCCTGCCTCGCCCCCTCCTCAGCGGTGTCCGTGCAGACCCGTCTGCCGTCCAGCAGGAGGTGGCCACAGGGCCTTTGCACCACCACCCTGCTGTCGGGGCGCTGCCCCTGGCACATGTTCACCCTGTCGCCTCCTGCTTTCTGCCAGAGCAGCACCTCCTCCAGGGCCCCCCTGGTCTGAGTCAGCCCCCAGGCACCAGAGGCCCTTCCTGGGACCTGGAGCAGGGCTGGTCTCTGCGTGGCCGCTGCCCCTGCTGTGAGGGCCGACGCTGAGGGCCGTGTTCCGGCTCCGGCCCTGCAGGTGCGGCCGCAGACAGCTGGCCCTTCCCGGGATGCCTGTGGCGTGAAGTCAGCTGCTTGGTCTCCGCTGGCGGCCGCACCCCGGCTATTCTGGGAGCTCGAGTTCAGACCCTGGCCTCGCTGCTCCCACCCCCCGAACTCCAGGGAGTCTGGTCGAGGGAGGGGACGCTCCCTCCTCTGTCACGTCCCCAGAGCCCCTGCGGGACACAGCTGGTTTGGCTGGGGTCAGGGTGGGCCGCGCTGGGCCCCTGGTGGGGTTGAGGCTGCCACGAGCCGTGTCCCTGGCCAGCTGCGGCTCAGGGCCTCCAGAGCCTGTCCCCCCTGGTAGAGACGACCCCGGGGGCTTCTGCAGAGGCCTCAGTCTATCCCGAGGGGAACGGCCAGGGTCAGCAAGGCCCGCGGCTCGGAAAAGGCAGCCATGTCCCCTTGACTCTGCTGAGAGGAGCTGTGTCCTCTCCAGCCCTGTGTCCAGGCCCTCACCAGCATAGGCGCGAGGAGCCTTGGCTCGCTGCCCTGGCCTTGCAGCCAGAGACAATGCCCAAAGCTGGGCGGCTCGGCCTCCACGGTGGCTGGGCCCCGGTCCAGGGCCAGGGGGGAGCTGGCGGGCCCGGGCCCTGGGGGTGGGGCCCTGGAGAGGAGCCCAGGACACTGGGGATGAGCCCCGGAGCCTGACCTCCGCCCCCTGACCCATGCCCGCAGGTGTCCTGGGCATAGCCGGCTGCCCTGGGTTCCCACTGAGGAAGCCGCCCCCAGGCCCAGCTGGGGGAGGGCTCTGGGAGTTGATGGAGGGGTCCCTGGGGAAGCAGTGGGGGTCCTCTGGGGGTCTTCTGCCAGATGAGTACCCAGCACCCACAGGAGGGGGCCCTGGGGCCCGAGAGCAGAGAGGAGCTGGTGGGGGGAGCCCGGGGACAGCCTGTGGTCTCAGGGCCTGTCATGTCATTTGGGGTCTGCGGGGTCCGCTGTCGGCCCCCAGGGGTAGACTCAGGGCTGGGGGCCAGGGGGTCCCCTCCACCCCCCACCCCGTGCCTTTGGAACCCCCGTCCTGCCTGCTCGATGGCGTGGGCAGGGGCCAGAGCTCTGGGGTCTTGCTGGTGACTCGGCCTCCAGGTGACTTTAACGCTTTATTTTCAGCTCTCCACAGTCTCTATCACTTCCTGTCCTCTGGCCACTTCTGAGCCGGGTCCCTGCAGCTTGAAGCACGCTTGTGTGGCGCGCGTGTGTGTATATGCCTGTGCACGCCTGGGTGTGCATGCGTGTGAATGTGTGTGGGGCTTGGGGAGGGTTTCTGGCCCTGTGATGCCCCTCCTCCTCCCCTTCTCAGGGCCCCTGGGGTCGGGCCGTGCTGGGCAAGCGGGCGGCCGTGGCCTCCTGTTCTGCCCAGACCCCCTGCCAATTAGGACGCCTTGGCAGGGGCAGAGTCACCACCCCCCTTTCCTTCCTTCCCAGGCCTGCCCTCTGCCCTGGGAGTCCAGCCCACCCAGTCCGCCTCCTGCAGCCCCTGGGGGCTCTGTGGGCCACCCAGGGAAGAGACGGCTGACCCCCAGGGCACTGCCCTGCACTCCTGGCCGGTCTGGTGGGCAGAGGCTACCGGTAGGAGCTCCAGCGTCCATGAGGGACGCCTAGGGCCCCCAGCACCCTGTGGCCTTGGGGAAGACCAGGGAGGAAGCAACTTCACCCCCCAGACAGGAGGAGCATCTTTCACGCAGACCCGCGTCCCCTCAGGCCGAGGTCTCCCCCGGGCCCTCCCCGCCGAGGACTGGACTGGGGGCAGTGTCTGGGTTTCCTCTTCTCTGCAGGCCCAGGGGAGGGCAGAGGCAGCTGTCAGCCACGTGGGGTACGGTTTTTGGAGATGCTTGTTTTCAGCTGCGAGAGGCCCGAGTTCGGGCAGAAGGGCCTGGAGATCCTCCAAGGGCCGTGGCAGCCAGGAGGGCCGTGTCTGCCCAGCGGGACGTGCCGGGGCATAGGGGTGGGGGGAGTCTGGCTGACCTGGCAGCGGCTGACCTCCCTGTGGGGCTGGGGTGCAGGGTCCAGAGTGTGTCCAGCTCAGGGTGGGGAGGGCTCTGGATTCGGGTGGCCACAAGAGGGGCTGCAGGAGCTCAGAGGGGGCAGGCTGGTCCGAGGTCTGGGCTGCCAGCAGCGGTCAGTGCCTGTGGGCGTGTCCGCGGGCCTGGGGTCAGTCCTGCTGGCTCTTGCAAAGGGTGGTGTGTCTTGGCGGAGAGGGGCCCAGCGCCTGTGGGGGTCCTGGTTGGGGAATAAGCCCTCAGGAGCCTCAGATGGAGCCGGTTTCCAGCAGCACTCAGTGCTCAGGGAAGGAGGGCAGGGGCTGGGGTGCGAGGAGCTGCCGGCAGGGCCTTTTCTCCAAACCCTGGGGGGGCCCGAGCTGCCCCGGTCCCCACGCCCTCCATGGCTCGGCCGGGCAGGGGAGCCGTGTGATGGCCGCCCTGGAGCCACGCGCGTCTTGGGCCGTCCAAGCCGCAGGGTGGAGGGGAGAACAGAGCAGGAGCCAGGGCACAGCGAGAAAGTCTCCTTTGTGCTCCGGCCAAGCCGAGCCCGCAGACGCGAAATAGTGAAGCCAGGCTGTGGGCTGCACCCAGGTCCTGCAGGCGCGGCCCAGACGCTGCGGCTCAGGGGGCCGCCTACCCGGCTCCCCAAAAGCTCCCAGCCCCCCAGACATCCGTGTGTGGTCAGGAAGGTGAAGACGGGGCTGCCCGCCTGCCCCAGGGTGTCCTGACAGCCGTGTGGAGGCGCAGGGTAGAGGAGGAATATGGCAGGGCACTGAGGTTCCCTCGAGGCTGGGACCCCTGACCAGGCACACAGGCAGAACCTGGGGGACCCCAGCTTCCGCCCTTCTGCCCCGTCCCTGCACGACAGAGGCCACCAGCAGGAGGGCCGGGCCCCTCTCTCCCTGCTTCCCAGGAGGTGGGAGGCCAAAGCCGGCGGCCTTGGGGACCTTAGGGGGCAGGGGTGCAAAGGGGGCCTGGTGTTCCTGCTGGTTCTGACAGAGGGGTGGCAGAGTCTGCAGCGCGGCCCACCAGGGCCCCCGGCAGCACGGCCGCCCCCGTCTCTGGCTCCCCGGCCCGGGACTTGCGCTCAGCCCCGCGGGCGAGCCGCGTCTGCTCTGGTTACCGCCTGACGAGACCTGGAGCCTTGGGATCGGCTCCAGCCATCCTGCTCTGACCGCAAGCCGGCTCGCCGGGGAGCCTGGCTTTGCTGTGAGCTGGTGGGAGGGGACCGCAGGGCAGCAGGGCTGGCACAGGGCAGCTCGGGAGGGGAGGTCAACCCCGTCACCCGTGTCCCCAGAGGCACGCCCCTGCAGCCTGGCCCCAGTGAGCCCGGAGCACGGGAGGCGGGGCATGTGCTCTTGGGGTGCTGGGCGGTTTGGGGGTTCGGAGCTGGGCTGGCATGGCCGAGAATGGCTGTGGCTGGACACGCACGTCCCATTGAGGTGATCAGCAAAGCCTCTGGAACCTCTCCCTGCCCACCAGCTGGGCAAACTTGCCAGAGTCACTCAGCCTCTCTGAGCCCACTTCCCCCTTGAAAACAGGGGTGTCCCTGCCTCCAGGGACGGGGCAGTGTCTCTGTGATCTGCCCCCCTGCGGCTGGTGTCAGCCGGGCTGGGAGGACAGAGGGACCTCACCAGGTGGGGGGAGAGGGCTCAGAGTCGGGTCTGGTGGAGGTGGCAGGTGGCAGGTGCGAGGCTGTCCGGAGAGCATTGAGCATGTGGCTGGGGTGCAGGGAGGGAGGGTGGACCGAGACGCAGCACCCAGCCACTCACGGGGCCGTGGCCGCGGAGGCCGCCAGTTCCTTGCCCACCACCGCGCTGGGTGCCGGCCAGAGCTCTTAAGCTGGACACGCGGGTGTGGACCGGGTGGGGCTGCCCTGCAGATTCCTGCCGAGTGATCACCATCTCTTCTCTTTTCTATAAAAGCCATCTTTTTATTTTGTACTGGAGTACAGCCAACCACCAACGTCGCGGCAGGGGCACCGCAGAGCAGCTCAGCCACACGTGGACACGCATCTGCTCTCCCCCAGACTCCCCCTGGCCCAGGCCACCCCTGCTGTACCGGACGCACTGTCTCTCTTCGGAAAGCAGAGGGGCCAGGTGGGGAGATCTTCCATGATGAGGGTTCACGGTGGACTTGGGGTCCGGGAACCCAATTAGCTCACTGCTGGCAAGGACACCCTGCGTGCCAGCCAGGCGTGGGGGCTGGAAGGACGTGGGGTGCTCCAGCCAGCCTCTGAAAAGAGACCTTTTGAAATCTAAGGGCCACAGAGTAAAAGAAAATCAATTTCCAATTACGCTGAAGCCCCAAGCTCACACAGACAGATCAGCTCGGGGAGTGGCCTCACAGGAGAGATGGAGGCAGCTTCTCCCAGGCTCAGCCCTGCATCCCACCCCGGGGACCGTGGTCGGGGCCCTCCCGTCCTGTCCACCAGGCGTTGGGGCTGGACGACAGCTGGTCGCCGCGGTCCCGTTCTCCGATGCTTCATTTAGTGTGTGATGGACGTCCAGCCTTGGTGGCGGGGAGGACCTCGGAGTGGCTTGTGGCCTCTGCTGCCCTCAAACCCAGCCCCCTGTGGTGGGCAGTTAGGCTCAGCAGGGCCCGGCTACTGGCAGGGACAATAGTGTGATTTCCGGATACACCTGAGCTCCAAATGGGCTTGGCTTTGGGGAAAACACCGTTTTGTCGGCCTCGGAAATCAGCCACATTTGTTGGGCAGCCAGATGCTTGAGGCCCTTCAAGTCCTTTCTGCCAGGCCAGCCTCCCATGCGGGCCGAGAGCCTTGCTGTTTCTCTTTTCTCCTAGGAGCCCCCTTCCTGGGGGCTGAGTTGCGCCCGGAGTCCCAGGCAGGTGCGGGCCCCTCGGTCATGTCTCCCTATCCGACCCGGCACCACCTACTCCTCATGCAGCCGTGCGCCAGTGTTTAAATGAGCCCCTGTGCTCAGTCTGTCATCTCTGGGCGCTGCTGGGGCACCTGCCACCTGCCGCATTCTGCAGAAGCCCATTCGGCCCCGGGCCAGCTGCAGACGGGCCTCAGGAAGTGCGAGGGAGTGAATGAGCGAATAAATGAATGGAGGGGTGAGGGAACCCAGGGAAGACCCCCAGGCCCTCGCCCCAAACACACACGTTGGAGGAAGCAGCCTGTTTTCTGCAGTGGCCACTCTGCAGACCTAGGTGATCCCACCGCCATAGCTGGGGGGCCTGGGTGTACCAGGAGGGACCCCGGGTGAATGGGCACGAGACAGGGGCCTCGAAGGGGCCCCCCAGGCTGCCCCTGAGAAGGGGGCAGTGTAATGCTCATTTTCCAGAAGCATCCACGAGACACACAAGTGTCTGGGGCTCAGGCAGCCTTTCGATGACAAAGCCCACCCTCCCACATGCACACCCAGAGCAGGGCGCCCCCAGGACAGTGGGAGGGGCCTGGAAAGTCACAGCCTGCCCCCCCTGCACACTTCCTATCAGCTCCTCCAGGGGGTCTTCACGCACTTGCTAGTTGGCATCTAAAAATCATGAGTTATTTCACCTGCGATTCCTTAAATGTGGTTGGAAGCCCCTGCAGACAGCCTGCTCCCCAGGACGGATGCCAGGAACACCTTCCAGGCTGCCCTTGGAGGAGCGCATCCGGCGGCAGATCCTGGGCTCTCCTTGGGGACCCTGGGGTGTCGGGGTCCCCAGGGCGCCCCCAGCTGCAGGGACAGCCTGAGGGAACGGGGCTGCACAGTCCTGGGCGGGCTTCACCCTGAGACCCCCCAGCTGGCACCGTGCCACCCAGGGGTCCGTGTGCCCCTCAGGCTCACGTCCTTGTCTGTCGGGAGGGAGCCTGGCTGAGGGTCCTGCCCCGAGGGGAGAGCACAGCCCTTGAGGACAGTGCCAGGGTAGCCGGGCTGTGGCCCCACTGCGGCTGGGACAGACAAGCATGCTGGCGGAGCTGGGCAGGCGGGCTTTCGTCCCCATGACTTCCCAGGCCTCTCTGACCCTTTGGGGGGCCAGGCAGGGTGGCATCGCTCTCTTAGGCATTTAACCCAGAGCCACAGGCCTGAGCCGGAGCCCGAGCCCTTGCAGGAGGATGGACAGATGGGACCCCACCCTCACGCCGTCGGATCCTGGGGAGATGTTCTCCAGACCCCCCTGACTCCTGACTTCTCCTTATTCGTGGGGGCCCTGGATGTCCTCCAGTGAGGCCCCACTGCTGGGTAGCTGAAGAGACTTAGTCCTGGTCCCCCGGGGCGGTGTTTCAGCTCTTGCTGGTGGCACAGAAGGGCCCCATGGGCCGGGGAAGCAGGAGCACAGTCAGCCTTCATCTCCCCCACCAGAAAAGGGGGTGTGGGGTGAGCAGTCTCTGAAGGCCTCACTGCTGCATAGGAAAGCTGGTTCTTTGAAGATGGTCCAGCGAGAGGAGCCTGACTCCCGTGGAGCCACCTGACTGGTCCAGCCTCTGTGATCTGGCTTCTGGGGGAGGGGCAGGACCCAAAGATACTCTCCTATCTCTGCCGTCCCTCCAGCCGACTTCCCTGCACAGGGCCTGGAGGTGCAACAGATATTTGGGGTCGATTTTTTGGATGCAAGTCTTTGAATTCACACAGAGACTTCACTTTGCTGACAAGGGTTCGGAGAGTCAAAGCTATTATTTTTCTAGTAGTCATGTATGGATGTGAGAGTTGGGACTATAAAGAAAGCTGACAGCCGAAGAATTGATGCTTTTGAGAGTCCTTTGGACTGCAAGGAGATTAAACCAGTCAATCCTAAAGGAAATCAGTCCTGAATATTGATTGGAAGGACTGATGCTGAAGCTGAAGCTCCAATACTTTGGCCATATAATGTGAAGAGCTGACTCATTGGAAAAGATCCTGATGCTAGGAAAAACTGAAGGCAGGATGGATTGAAGAGAGGATGAGATGGTTGGATGGCATCACAGACTCTATGGACATGAGTTTGAGTAAACTCTGGGAGTTGGTGATGGACAGAGAGGCCTGGCGTGCTGCAGTCCATGGGGTCACAAAGAGTTGGACACGACTGAGGAGAGCTAGAGGGTCGCCCCCAAACTCCTTTGCCTAATAATATGGCTTTGTCTCCCTGGGAGTGAGGACGCTGACACTTAGCTTTGTCCTTGAGTTTATGTGGCTGTTGGGAGGGTCTCGTTCTCCTGACTCCACTTCCCCGCTCTTGGGTGATGGTGATGACGCCTCAGGGTCACTTCTGGACCCGTGTGGGGGTTAATTTCTGGCCAGGAGTCCAGACTTGAGTGATTTGGAGTATGATCTGGCCAAGGCCTCTGCCAAAATTGCCAAGGATGCCCTCCAGGCTGCTAAAGAAGTTTTTATTTTTTATTTTTTTTTAAATTTAATTTAATTTAATTTTTTAACTTTACAATATTGTATTGGTTTTGCCATATATCAAAATGAATCTGCCACAGGTATACATGTGTTCCCCATCCTGAACCCTCCTCCCTCCTCCCTCCCCATACCATCCCTCTGGGTCGTCCCAGTGCACCAGCCCCAAGCATCCAGTATCGTGCATCGAACCTGGACTGGTGACTCGTTTCATATATGATATCATACATGTTTCAATGCCATTCTCCCAAATCATCCCACCCTCTCCCTCTCCCACAGAGTCCAAAAGACTGTTCTATACATCAATGTCTCTTTTGCTGACTCGTATACAGGGTTATTGTTACCCTCTTTCTAAATTCCATATATATGCATTAGTATACTGTATTGGTGTTTTTCTTTCTGGCTTACTTCACTCTGTATAATAGGCTCCAGTTTGATCCACCTCATTAGAACTGACTCAAATGCATTCTTTTTAATGGCTGAGTAATACTCCATTGTGTATATGTACGACAGCTTTCTTATCCATTCATCTGCTGATGGACATCTAGGTTGCTTCCATGTCCTGGCTATTATAAACAGTGCTGTGATGAACACTGGGGTACATGTGTCTCTTTCAATTCTGGTTTCCTCAGTGTGTATGCCCAGCAGTGGGCATTGCTGGGTCATAAGGCAGTTCTATTCCCAGTTTTTTAAGGAATCTCCACACTGTTCTCCATAGTGGCTGTACTAGTTTGCATTCCCACCAACAGTGTAAGAGGGTTCCCTTTTCTCCACACCCTCTCCAGCATTTATTGCTTGTAGACTTTTGGATCGCAGCCATTCTGACTGGTGTGAAATGGTACCTCATAGCGGTTTTGATTTTTAATAGGAAGAACTTCTTTCCATCTTACAAAAGCAATGTTTGCTTGTTTTAAACAAGGCAGAGGATACAGAGACATGTGAGCTGATGCTGCCCTGATCTTGGCACCTCCCAGTCCTATTGCCGTGGCCCCTGGCACATTGCCCTCCTGGCTTTGCCGTGCTCCCTGCATCCAGATAAACACACATGAAAGCGTGATCAGATTGCGTGGGCCGTTTCCCCAGCATGGTGCCCGGTGGCCCTTCCGTGCCACGGTGCCCACAGCACTGCCCTGTTGGTGCCCGAGCAGCATCTGCCGCTGGCCACCAGCCGCCGGGCCCGTTTCTGATAGCTGCCCACCAGGAGCTGGAGACGGAGGACACTCTTAGACACCATCTCTGCCCAATTCTCGGGTGGTTTGCTTACAAGAAATTCAGAAAACTGGAATTTATGGGGCAAAGGGAATTCAACCTACAAAGACCTTTAACATTTTCTGCCAAGCCCCGCCCCCTGCACCCCCAGAGCAGGATCAAACCTCAGGCCCCATGTGCAGGGTCGGGACCCCCCGCCCCCACCGAGGCCGTGGCCATCCTTGCCGTCCATTTTCCCGCTGACAGGACTCAGAGGACGTTTCGTGTGGCTTTGATTCAATTTGTAGAAGTCCTAGCGAGGGAAACATCCTTCTGGAAGTTTCTGACTTCCTTCACTGCCTCCATCTCAGCAGTTTCCCTTCAAGCCCCTCCGCCTGGACGCCCCCAGCCTGCCCACTGTGGCCTCCTCAGCTCTGCCCAGGCTCGCGGCCGCGCCCATCTCTGTGGACCTCTGGCTTCAGGGCCCGTGTACACACCTGGGGGCCTGCAGTCCACCTGCGTTCCTCCCCCTTTTCTTCAGCGTTTCTGGGACACTGTTTTCAAGGCAGACATTGGGGTCACCCGCAGGCTCCCCACCTCACATTTGGTTGCTGGTTTGAAATTCTAGGTTGATTTACTTTCTTTCAGATCTCTGAAAACACTGGTTCGCAGAGTTTCGCTGGGCCATTGGATCATCTGATAGCAGCTGTCTCAGAGGTTAACAGCTTTGCTGAGACTATCTAGAGTTTTATCTTTCTCTTTGATGTCCCAGATCTCCTGGTAATGTGCGTGTGTGCCTGTTTACCCTTCCAACCCGAGGCCGTTCCTCTTCCCGTGCGATGAAGGCATTCTCCTTCTCTGACTCTTGAAACACGCTCCCCTTTGCGTCCCTGCCCCGCCTCCGGCTCTGGCCCAGCTCTCCACCCTGACCCCTGTGTGTCTCGTTCCTGTCTCTGAGCCTTCCCCCCTCCGGTTTCCACTCTACTCTGGCCTTTCCTGGTGTCTTTGCTGCCTATCTCGACCTGGCCTCCCGTCTCAGGAGTGTGTTCCCTGAGTTCCTGGCCCAGGCCTCCCTCTGGTCAGATTCCTGCTCCGGGTGCCCGGGGCCCTCCCGGCTTGTGGATGGTGTTCCCGAAGCTGCCTGCTGGTTCTGGTTGCCCGGTGAGGGTGTGCTCCCTTGTTGCATCATTTCCCTGGTGCGTTTATATTCCTGGGGGTGGGCTGGGGTGGAGCCCTGTGGGGGCGGGGAGGGGGGGTGGAGGGAGGTGAGAGGGGCTGAGCTGCTGGCTGCTCCCTGGCCCCTCGCCCACCTGGGTGCCCTGTGCCCTGGACTCAGGCTGCGGCTCTGCCTTCGTCTCCCTCAGCTGTGAGGGCTCCCCACTCCTGGGATGTGGGTCCCTGCTCCTGCTCAGCCCCTCCCGCCCTTGGACACAGGACTTCTGCTCAGGTTGCAATGCTCACACCGGGGAGGGCGCTGGTGGCTCCCCAGAATCTGTCCATCCGGCACCTCAGGTCACAGTCAGAGCCGCACGCCCCTGCTGCTGCCGGCGGGCTGAGGCCCCGGAGGTGGATGGCAGAGGATGGGGCGTCTGCAGCCGGAGGGCTGCCCGGAGACACTGGCCAGGGCTGGAGGACCAGCCTGTGGCGGCCACTTCCAGGCACTCAGCCTGCCGGCACCTGTGACCGCCTCCAAAAGCCACCCCACCTCCGGGGAGGGGAGCCTCAGGAGGGGTCTGCAGGGCTCACATGCAGTCCTGGCAATTCGGGGCATCTCTCCTCAGTCCTCAGCGCTAGCTGGCTGCCCTCTCCCTCCCAGGCCTTGCAGGGCCTCTCCCCTTTGACCTCTGAGTCAGTGTGGAAAGTTCCCTGTTTGGATCTAACCCAAGGTTCCCCCAAGTGCGGCCTGGGTTGTGGGGTGGGGTGCTGAGTCACAGGTCGGCCTCAGATCAGGAGTCCAGCAGTCCTGGGGGATTCACACCATGCCCCCCGCCGCCCCCCAACCCCAATTCCCAAATGTCTCGGGAGAGAGGCTCTGACAAGCCACAGAGCTCAGGGATGGGAAGGTTCCCACAGGACCATGCGGGGATCCCAGTGACCTCTGACCTACGCCGAGGCCTTGCGGGACCCCTGGGAGGAAGGAAGATGGGAGTGCTCTGGACTTGCTCTCGGGGGACCCCAGTTTTCCTGGAGCAAGGGATCGCTCACAGCACCAAGCAAGCCACAGCGGAGGCTGATCGCTGCCCGGGGCTGTGCATGAGGACCCCCGTGGAGGAGGAGGTGTCTGGGAGAATGGGCCTCTGGGCAGTGCTGACCTGGACTGGGGGCAGCAGCATCGTGGCTCCACACGTGACGGGGGTCTGGGCTTAGGCAGAGGGCTGTGCTGTTGATCTGGGCTTGAGAAAGTCAGGGTCTGTGCCTAAGTCTCCAGCAAGGCCGCCAGGGCCCAGGGCTGGGAGGCCGGGGGAGGAGGGGGAGGAAGGAGAGGATGGGGAGGGGAGGGGGACGGGGAGCCTCCTTTCCATCCCCTGGGGTCCCCCCGCCTCATTCAGAGAGTCTGCCCAGGCGGCTCTAACCTGGGCAGCCTTATGCCCGTGCTGGCTGAGGCTGGCCACCGAGGCCTAGCCCACCGCGCCCCCGGCCCCTGGACAGTGGTTACACTTGCCGGGCATAAGGCAGGGACGGTGCTGGCTTCACGGCTGACGGCTCACAGCCGCCAGGGAGCTTTGCATCCTTGGAGACTGGGCGACACCTGGGGAAACTGAGGTTGGGGACCACCGGGGACTCCCCAAAGTGTCCCAGCTAGTATCCCACCAAGTGGGCGGCCCGAGGTCAGAGCTGGGGCTCCATGCCTCCCACCCCCTCTCAGAGCGCGCTTGGTTATCCCATGCTCACCAGGTCAGCGGGATGCAGAGAGCAGGCACTGCCTGCAGGGGAAGCTGGCAGCCCCGTCCGTCCCAGGGATGCTCCGCCAGGGCACCTGGACCCTGTCCCGTCTGTGGCTGGTCCCTGCAGCACCGCCGTCTGTGCTGAGGCCTCTGGGACGCCCCCCAGGAGGCCAGTACACCTGGACCGAGAGCCGGAGACCATCCGCGTACAGCCTTACATGGGGCACAGCAAACCCCAGGGCCTCTCTGACCCTCGGTCTCTTCTTCCTCTTCTGGACTCTGGGAGGCTCCTGTATGTGTGTGTGAGCCCGGGGCTCAGGACCCTGGTGGCCCTGCTCTGGGATCTGCTATCAAGTTAGCTGGAACTTGTAATCGTGGCCCCTGACTCACGTGGAGAACCACGTGGTTTCAGAGGCGATGCTTAGAGACCCCGGTGCGGGTCCTGTGATCAATGCGAAGAATACAAACCTTCCTGTCTTGAGAGTAGAAAGGAGCAGTCACAAATTATCCAAGCTGTTGTAAAACAGGGGCATGAATTTGGCTGAGAAGACAAACGTTAAACGTTCTCTGGGTGATTTCTGAGTCTTGTCAGGAAGGGGAGTCTGACTTCAAGTCACACTGAATTAAGATGCTGAGCTCGCGGCGACCTGGTTACATGCTTGCACCAGCTACTTGCAACACGAAGCCGGATGATGGCGCTCAGGTGGAGAAGGCTGCCTGCCGGCAAGAGGCCAGGACGGGGCCGTGCACGTCACCCAAACGTGGCCAGAGTCTCCAGCCCACCAACCCTGCGCTTCCTCTGCCAGTCCTGAGTGGGTGTCCCGCCTTTGCATGCCTCCCTTGACGGTAGGCTCACTAGTTCACAAAGGATGCACTTATGTAGGAGCCTCCCATAGTCGCTCCTCAGGGCTACTGGTGAGTCCAGCAGAGTCATCTGGACGCCAGCTGCCAGCAGGCTTCCCATGCTCTTCTTAAGGGCGTACCAGCGGGGTGGGGGAAGGGGGAAGCCTTGGGAAATGAAAAAAGCCTATTCTAAAGAGCTGGGAGCTTCTGATTACTAATCCCCAAAGCAGGCCTTTTACTGGTGGTAGGGTATTTAGAATTTGGCCCTTGGAAAGCATGTCTTGACCGCAGGCAGGGGAGCAACACCGCTTGAATCTCATTCCAGTGTGAATCCTCTCTGCTCTGTTCATCCTGTGCCCCCAGAGCTCCTGCTCAGCACCTAAGCCTCACGCGCCCACTAGGGATGGCCCCCCACCTGTCTCTGGCCTCCCAGTCCGGGGCGCAGCCATCTGCGTGGGCTCAGCCACAAAGGAGCAGCCACGCCGTGGGGAGAAACACGCAGCCAGAGGAGCAGATTCCAGCAGAGAGACAGCAACTGATATGAAACAGACGTGGTTTGTCTTCATCAAGGGCTTTGCAGAAAGAAACCCAAGCCGGATCGGATTCTAACAAGATGCAAACAGTTTGCACACGACCATCGGTGGGAGGCGCTTGACATGACAAGGGCAGCTCGCGAGGCCGGCCCGGGGGAGCCCGCGTGCAGACGGCCCGGGGGAGCCCGTGTGCATGGATGATCCCCCAGAGCCGGCCCTGTGCTGCTGAGGTTCATTTTTTCCAGAGTGGCGCACGGACTGAAACGATCTCAATTGTAAGCTACTATTAACATGCCACAGTCCCCACATGCCTTTTTTTTTCACAAAAGTAATTCAGCACAGATGTGGCCGTACCAGGGGCAGGAAGCTCGCACGCTCGGAGGCTCAGCGGATGCGGAAGCTCCCAGTGCCGCCTAGTTCTGGTTACCGTGCGCTCACGTGAAATGCAGCCGAGAGACACCGCGGCTCCACCACCGCCAGAGTGTTCGAGGCCCTCAGGGCTCCTCACGCGGAGGTTTCCCGTGGCTGCTGTGACAGGTGGTCACAAGTGCAGTGACCTGAACCACGCAAGTGTATCACCTTACAGTCAGAAGTCCTCAAAGCTAGGTGTCTTCAGCGCTGCCTTCCTCCTGCAGGCGCTGAGGGAGAAGCCGCTCCTTTGCCTTTTCCGGCTTCTGGAGGCACCTGTGTTCCTTGGCTTGTGGCTGCGTCCGTCGTCTTCAAAGCCCCTGGCAGGGCTTTGTCATCTCCCCTTCTCACCCCGGCTTCCGTTTCTGACTCCGACCCCCCACTTCCCACTTGCCCTTGGAAAGATCCTGGAGACGACACTGGGCCCACCCTCATAATCCAGATCTCCTGATCCTTCCCTTAGATCACATCTGCCAAGGCTTTTGATGCGGACGGTCACACAGTCACGGGTTCTGGGGACTGGCGTGCACACCTTGGTGGGAGGCATTATTCTGCCAGTTGTTATAGGAAGGGGCAGTGCGCTCACTGGACTCTTTGCAGCTTTGGGGCTGGTGTGTGCACTTAGGTGCTGTGAGACTCCCTGATCATACAATGCGTCCATTCGGCCATTAAGCCACCATGGATGCAGAGCCCTCAGAGGAGTGTCCTAGACCCTGGGTGTTACTCAAAGAGCACACAGTCTGCTCTCTGTGACCTGTGTGAGCCTGCCCACTGAGATCCCTTCAAGGATGACATTCTGCCAAAGCCAGAGCTGAGAATGCAACATTCAGAAATGAGGGAGCCATGGAAATGTTTCAGTACAAAGAACAACCACACACCATGATGCAGGAAATGGGTGGAATAAAAAGCACCAAGTCAGGTAGAAAACAAATAGCCAAATGACAAAAGCAAGTCCCTCTTTATCAGTAATTGCTTTACATGTAAATGGGTTAAACTCTCCAATCAAAACAGAGACCGGCAGAATGAATAAAAAGTCATGATTTGGCTATATGCTGTCTACACGAGACTCACTTGAGGTCTAATGACACAAATATTAATAGAATGGAAAAGGATGGAGAAAGGTATTCTGTGCAAGCAGCAACCGAAAGAGGGCAGGGGTCGCTATGCCAGTGTCAGTCCCTAAACCCTAAACCATAAATACTGCAAGAGACAAAGAAGGACATTGCTGCTGCTGCTAAGTCGATTCAGTTGTGTCCGACTCTGTGCAACCCCATAGACGGCAGCCCACCAGGCTCCCCCGTCCCTGGGATTCTCCAGGCAAGAACACTGGAGTGGGTTGCCATTTTCTTCTCCAATGCATGAAAGTGAAAAGTGAAAGGGAAGTTGCTCAGTCATGTCTGACTCTTCGCGACCCCATGGACTGCAGCCTATCAGGCTCCTCCATCCATGGAATTTTCCAGGCAAGAGCACTGGAGTGGGGTGCCATTGCCTTCTCTGAAGAAGGACATTATATGTTAATAAAAGCTCAATAAGGAAGGAAGATTCAACAATTATCAACACTTATGCTCCTGACTGACTATAAAACGTCAGATGCAAAAACTATCAGACCTGAAGGAAGAAATAGACAGTTATACAATAGCAGCTGGAGACTTCACTATCTCACACTCAATAACGGACAGAACAGCTGGACAGAAGATTCGTAAGGAAACAGAGGACTTAACAATAAACTAACCAGTTCCAACAGACATATACAGAACACTCCACCCAACAACAGTATACGCATTCTTCTCAAGTGCTCATGGGACGTTTTCCAGGATAAACCATCTGTCAGGCCACAAATTAAGAATCAATAGGTTTTAAAAGATAGACATTATACAAACCATCGTCTCTGACCACAATGGGATGAAGTTAGAAATCAAGAACAGAAGGTCAACTGCAACATCCACGAATTGTGGGAATTAAACAACACAAGGTTAAACAACCAGTAGATCAAAAACAGGAAATCACAAGTGAAATGAGAAAATACTCAAAGATGAGAGAAAATGAAAGCTTGGCATGCAAAACCTTACAGGATGCAGCGAACGCTGTGCTAAAGGGGAAATTTATAGCCATAAATGCTTGCATTAAAAGATAGATCTCAGCGTCACTAATCATCAGACAAATGCAAATCAAACATAATGAGCTATCCCCTCACACTTAGAATGGTTATCACAAGCAAGAGAGGAGGTAAGTGCTGGCAAGGATGTAGAGAAAAGGGAATCCTGACACATTGTTGGTGGGAACACAAATTGGTGTAGCCACTATGGAAAATGGTGTGGAGGTTTCCCCCCAAATTAAAAACAGGGCTCCCATATGATCCAGCGGTTCTGCTTCTGCTGTATATCCAAAGGAAACACAGTCGCTACACTGATGATATCTGTCCCCCCATGTGTATTGCAGCATTAGTTACAATAGCCAAGACATGGGAGCAACCTACGTGTCTGTCCAGTGGATGAATGGATAAAAATGTGTACATAGTGAATATTATTTAGCCATAAAAGAAGGAGATACTGTCGTATGCAATGATATGGATGGACTTTGAGGGAGTTATGCTAACTGAAATGCATCAGACGGAGAGAGATGAATACTGTATGATCTCATTTATGTATGGAATCTAAAAAAATCTGGACTCCTAGACACAAGGAGCAGACTAGTGGTTGCCAAAGGTCTGAGGTGGGAGCTGGAGAACGTGATGAGAGTGGTCACAAAGCACACACTTTCAGTTACAGGATTAATAAGCTCTGGACGTGTCGGGCGCTGCACAGGGATTGTAGTTAACACTGCCATAGCGTATGCTCGAAAGTCCCCAAGACTGCAGAAGGGCTTCCCTGCAGCTCAGTGGTCAAGAATCCACCTGCAGTGTGGGAGCCCTGGGTTTGATCCCTGGGTTGGGAAGATCCCCTGGAGAGGGAAATGGCAACCCACCCCAGTATTCTTGCCAGGAGAATTCCATGGACAGAGGAGCCTGGTGGGCTGCAGTCCACGGGGTCACAAAGAGTAGGACACAACGGAAGCAACTGAGCATGCAAGACAGTAGATGCTAAAAAGTTCTCATCACAAGAAAAAAAACTGTAACTGTGAGGTGAAGGGTGTTAACTAAATGTGTGATAATCATTTCTTATTACTTGCATCTGTCAAATCATTATGTTGTACACCTTCAGTTCAGCTCACTTCACTTCAGTCGCTCAGTCGTGTCCAACTCTTTGCAACCCCATGAACCGCAGCACACCAGGCCTCCCTGTCCATCACCAACTCCCGCAGTCCACCCAAACCCATGTCCATTGTGTCATGATGCCATCCAACCATCTCATCCTCTCTTGTCCCCTTATTCTCCTGCCCTCAATCTTTCCCCAAATCAGGGTCTTTTCAAATGAGTCAGCTCTTCACATCAGGTGGCCAAAGTATTGGAGTTTCAGCTTCAACATCAGTCCTTCCAGTGAACACCCAGGACTGATCTCCTTTAGGATGGACTGGTTGGATCTCCTTGCAGTTCAAGGGACTCTCGAGAGTCATCTCCAACACCACAATCCAAAAACATCAATTCTTCGGCGCTCAGCTTCCTTTATAGTCCAACTCTCACATCCATACATGACTATTGGAAAAACCATAGCCTTGACTAGACGGACCTTTGTTGACAAAGTAATGTCTCTGCTTTTGAATATGCTGTCTAGGTTGGTCATAACTTTCCTTCCAAGGAGTAAGCGTCTTTTAATTTCATGGCTGAAGTCACCATCTGCAGTGATTTTGGAGCCCAGAAAAATAAAGTCAGCCACTGTTTCCACTGTTTCCCCATCTATTTCCTATGAAGTGATGGGACTGGATGCCATGATCTTAGTTTTCTGAATGTTGAGCTTTAAACCAACTTTTTCACTCTCCTCTTTCACTTTCATCAAGAGGCTTTTTAGTTCTTCTTCCCTTTCTGCCATAAGGGTGGTGTCATCTGCATATCTGAGGTTATTGATATTTCTCCCGGCAATCTTGATTCCAGCTTGTGCTTCATCCAGCCCAGGGTTTCTCATGATGTACTCTGTATATAAGTTAAATAAACAGGGTGACAATATACAGCCTTGACGTACTCCTTTTCCTATTTGTACCAGTCTGTTGTTCCATGTCCAGTTGTACACCCTAAACTAACACAATGTTTATGCCAGTAACATCCCAATTCAATTGGGAGAAAATAAGAAAGACCTCAATCAAAAATTGAACTTTACAATGTGAGGAACTAGGGGAAAAATAAACCAAACCAAAGCTAATAGCAGTAAGGTGATAATAAAGATTACAGCAGAGATCAGTGAATTCACGAATAGAAAAACATAGAGGAAATTAATAAAATTAAAGTTTGGTTCCTCTCAAAGCTTAAAAATTAGGCAATTTTTAGCTAGCTGGATGAATTAAAAAAGAAGGAGGATTCACATTACAAAAATAAAAAATGAAAATGGAGACATTACTACTGATTCTGTAGGAATAAAAACGATTATAATAGAGTACTATAAACAAATGAACAGCATCAAATTGGATAACCTGGATGAAATGCAAAGATTCCTAGAAACTCAAAACCTAGTAAGCCTAAATCACAAAGAAATAGAGAATCTGAAGAGACCTGAGTTAACTCCAGGAGTTGGTGATGGACAGGGAGGCCTGGCGTGCTGCAGTCCATGGGGTCGCAAAGAATCGGACATGACTGAGCAACTGAACTGAAGGGACTGAACTGAACTGAAGGGACTTAAACAATTCCTGTTTTCAAAACTTACTATAAAGCTACAGTGATCAAAATACTGCAATGTTAGCACAAAGACAACTTATAGACCAATGCAACAAACCATCACTAAAAGTTGTTCAGTCACTGAAAGTGAAAGTGTTAATGGTTCAGTCGTGTCAGACTCTTTGTAACCCCATGAACTGTAGCCCGTCAGGCTCCTCTATCCATGGGATTCTCCAGGCAAGAGTACTAGAGAGGGTTGCTAGTCCTTTCTCCAGGGGATCTTCCCGACCCAGGGATCAAACCCAGGTCTCCTGCATTGCAGGCACACTCTTTAGCATCTGTGCCAGCAGGGAAGCCCCATTCAGTCACTAAGTAATGTCCAACTCTTTGCGACCCCATGGACTGCAGCACACCAGGCTTCCCTGTCCTTCCCTATCTCCCAGAGTTTGTTCAGACTCATGTTCATTGAGTTGGTGATGCCATCCAACCATCTCATCCTCTGTCACCCTGTTCTCCTCCTGCCCTCAATCTTTCCCAGCATCAGGGTCTTTTCCAATGAGTTGGCTCTTCACATCAGGTGGCTAAAGTATTAGAGCTTCAGCTTCAGCATCAGTCCTTCCAATGAACACCCAGGACTAATCTCCTTTAGGATGGCCTAATTGGATCTCCTTGCAGTCCAAGGGACTCTCAAGAGTCTTCTCCAGCACCACAACTCAAAAACATCAATTCTTCGGTCCTCAGTCATCTTTATGGTCCAACTCTCACATCCGTATATGTGGTCAAATACATTTTGATAAGAATGTCAAGGCCATTTAATGGGGAATAGATGATCTTTTCAACAAATGATGTGGGGAATACTGAATATTCACAAAAGAATGACATTGGACTCTTGCCTAACACTATACACAAAAATTAACTCAAAATGGATCAGAGACCTAAATGTAAGACCTAAAACTATAAAACCCTGTGAAGAAATCGTAGTGCAGAAGCTTGATGACACAGGATTTGGTGATGAGACATGACGTGAAGAGCAAGGGCAATAAACCAAAAATATTAATAGACAAGTTGGATTTCATGAAAGTTTTAAAAAATTGCGTAGCAAAATATAATATCAACAGAGCAAAAAGGTAACCCACAGAATGGGAGAAAACATTTGAAAATCCTATATGTGATAAAGGGTTAATATGTAGAACCCCTAAAACTCAACAACAGCAACAAAACAAACAACCCAATCTAAAAAGTGGACCAAGGAATTGAACAGTCATTTCTCCAAAGAAGATACACAAGTGGCCAGTAAGCACACGAGAGGATGCTCAGCCTCAGTGACCACTGGGGGTTTAAGTGGAAACTGCAGTTAGACACCACCTCATACCCACTCAGATGGCCTCTGCCACTAAGACAGGGTAGGGAGAAGGTGGAGCACGTGTGCGCTGTTGGTGGGGGCATGAAACGGTGCATCTGGTGTAGAAAATGGCATGGTGGGTCCTCAAAAAATTAAAAATAGAATTAACATATGATGCAGCCATTCCGCTTCTGGGAAAGGGCCAAAAGAATTGAAAGCAGGGACTCAAAGAGATATTTGTACACCCATGGTCATAATAGCATTATTCACAATAGCTAAAGCATGGAAGCCACCCAAGTGTCCACTGACAAGTGGACGCAGAAGCAAAATGTGGTCTAAACACAACAGAGCATTATTCAGCCTTAGGAGTGAGGAAACTGACACAGGCTTCTGCACGGCGGACCTGAGTGAAATCAGCCATCCCAGAGGTCTGATTCCATACACGAGGTGCTGAGACCAAACCATAAAGGGAGGCTGGGAGGGTGGCTGCTAGGGGCTGCTGGGCAGGGAGTTCTTATTTAATGGGCATGAAGCTTCAGTTTTACAAGATGGAAGGAGCTCTGGAGATGACGGTGGTGGCGGCTGTACGACAGTGTGAGCACTAACGCCACAGAAGTGAAAGCCGTTCAGTTGTGTCCGACTCTCTGTGACCCAATGGACTTAGTCCATGGACTTCTCCAGCCAGAACACTGAAACGGGTAGCCGTTCCCTTCTCCAGGGGATCTTCCCAACCCAGGGATCGAACCCAGGTCTCCCGCATTGCAGGCGGATTCTTTACCAGCTGAGCCAGAAGGGACGCCCAAGAATATTGGCGTGGGTAGCCTAGTCCTTCTTCAGTGGATCTTCCCGACCCAGGAATTGAACCGGGGTCTCCTGCATTGCAGGTGGATTCTTTACCAGCTGAGCCACCAGGGGAGCCCTGATAAGCCACAGAACTGTGCACTTAAAAAGTGGAAGTGTTACCTGATCAGTTGTGTCTGCCTCTTTGCAGCTCCATGGAACCCACCGGGCTCCTCTGTCCATGGAATTCTCTAGGCAAGAGTAATGGAGTGGGTTGCCATTCCCTTCTCCAGGGGATCTTCTGCACCCAGGGATCAAACCCCAGTCCCTCGCATCAGGGGCAGATTCTTTACTGTCTGAGCCTCCAGGGAGGCCCTAAAAGGACTAAGATGCTGAATTGCATCATATGTATTTTACCACAATAAAAAAAAGTAGAAAATAAAATTTGGTGGCTTAAAACAAACCTGGGTTATTATTTCATGTGGTTCTGTGGATTTGTGTGGTTTGGTCTCCGCATGGGGTCTTCTCTTGTGGTCATGTTCCCAGTGGCAGGAGCTCCAAGCGTCTGCAGGCTCAGCCGGGCCCATACGTCCAAGATCATCAACTGCTTGCCTGGCACCTTGTCTGGATCGGAAGGCTGGGCTCCCCAGAGTCTACTGATGAAGCACGAACGCAGGGCCCCCCCACCTTTCTGGGTGGGTGGGCTGCAAGAGTCCCGGTGGAACTGGTAAGCCAGCACGTCCCAGGAAGTCTCTCCTGGCGCCTGCTCTCAGGCACGCAGGTCATGAGAGCAGCTCTGATTCCACGGGACAGCCTCAGAGAAGGAGTGGTTCACTGGAATCCGCTCCACCCCGCAGTCCACATCAGGGTCCAGCCGTCGCCCCGCCCTGCAGCGCTCACACAGGTCGGGTGGGGTCCCACCTCCAGCTCTGGACGTGTGCTGGGCACAGGCTTTGTCCCCGCTACAGTGTCTGGGGGAACGGACAGTTCCTTCTGCCCTGATAAGTGGTTGAGGTTAGAATGTGGAGGGCGTGGCCTGCTTGTGTTTATGCCTGGACAGGTGACACGCTCTTCCTCTTGCCTCAGGCCAGGGCAGCCCACAAATCAGAATGAGAACCACAGGAATGATTGACAGCTTTCTAGTCATCACATTAAAATATGGAAAATAATCTTAATGTTTTATTTAAATTGTGGTGTTGGAGAAGACTCTTGAGAGTCCCTTGGACTGCAAGGAGATCCAACCAGTCCATCCTAAAGGAAATCTGTCTTGAATATTCATTGGAAGGACTGATGCTGAAGCTGAAGCTCCAATACTTTGGCCACCTGATGTGAAGAACTGACTCCTTGGAAAAGACCTTGATGCTGGGAAATATTGAAGGCAGGAGGAGAAGGGGACAACAGAGGATGAGATGGTTGGGTGGCATCATTGACTCAAAGGACATGAGTTTGTGTGAACTCCACGAGTTGGTGATGGACAGGGAGGCCTGGTGTGCTGCCGTTCATGGGGTTGCAAAGAGTTGGGCATGACTGAGCGACTGAATTAAACCCTAAAAATTATTATTTCCAAAGACAATTTGAAAATTGTGACTAAGATACTTTACATCTTTTTACTACATCTTCAAAATCAGGCGTGGACTTTATTTCCCACACATCTCAAGTTCAGTTGACAAGCCTCATTGCAGCAACCAGTGGGGCCAGCGGCTGGTGTGGTGGACGCTGCCGCCTCCAGGGCAAGGGGGAAAGCTGAGGCTGACCTCACGGCCCCAGAAACATTACCACGAGCAGAACAGAAAGGCCAGCAGAGGACCCGAGCACAGCCCTGTGCGACCCCAACCAGAAGGCCACTCTGCGTCTGGACTTTGCAGCAACATGAATCAGTCCCTTCCTCGTTGCTTCAGCCCATTGGAGCTGCGTTTTCAGTGCCACACCCAGAAGCCTGGCTGTCAACCAGGCTCACTGGCTGAGCGGGTCACCCCTTTGATGGGGTCCCGCTGGCTTTTGGGGGGCCTCAGGCGAATTTGGGGGGCCCTGCTTCTTTCAGAGGAAAGAGAGACTACAAGTACAGATCAGGTGAGGGGCTTTGTGAGGGCTCTCTGCAAACGAGGCCCTGAGGCTGGAGCTGTGCTACCCACGCACAGCACTCTGGTCTCTGGCCCTGGGTCTCCGGGCAGACCTGGGAGATGCTCAAGTCGCTCCGCCAGGATTCCTCCTCAACCCTCACCCTCGCCCACGCCCTAACGCTAGAAGCTCTTTATGGCTGGCCTTTCAGTATCATTGGCTCATCATTCCATGCTGTTCTGACCAGGTTTTCCATTTTATCGTGTCTCTCCATGTAGACAAGTGCACACGTGCTTCAGGCAACCGTTCCTGGGGCTGACGCTGCCGGCCCTGGGGGAGGGTGTGGGGAGGAGGCCTCCAGGGCGGTGCACTCAGGCTCCCGAGGCCTGGGGCGCATGGCCCCGCGGTCCAGATCAATATGCTCGGTGTATTTCCCCAAAGTGTCACGCTGAGGGCTCCTGGAGGTGAGACGGGCTGGTTTGGTCAGACAAGAGCGCACAGGGCAGCTAGTGAGTCTAGACAGGGAGGGGTGGACCTGACCCATGACACCGGGGCACGGGGGGTGACGTGAGGGGGCTGGGACGGGGGACAGAGTCGGTCCAGGAGGAAGGGAGAGTGCGAGGCCCCACCCCAGGATGGGAGGCCCAGCTTCTGCTGGACTGGACACTTCAGTTCAGTTCAGTCGCTCAGTCGTGTCCGACTCTTTGTGACCCCATGGACTGCAGCCCGTCAGGCCTCCGTGTCCATCACCAACTCCTGGAGTCCACTCAAATCCATGTCCACTGAGTCAGTGATGCCATCCAGCCATCTCATCCTCTATTGTCCCCTTCTCCTCCTGCCTTCAATGTTTCCCAGCATCAGGGTCTTTTCCGATGAGTCAGCTCTTCGCATCAGGTGGCCAGACTACTGGAGCTTCAGCTTCAGCATCAGTCCTTCCAATGAATATTCAGGACTGATCTTCTTTTTTTTTTTTTTAATTTTATTTTATTTTTAAACTTTACATAACTGTATTAGTTTTGCCAAATATCAAAATGAATCCGCCACAGGTATACATGTGTTCCCCATCCTGAACCCTCCTCCCTCCTCCCTCCCCATTCCATCCCTCTGGGTCATCCCAGTGCACCAGCCCCAAGCATCCAGTATCGTGCATCGAACCTGGACTGGCAACTTGTTTCATACATGATATTTTACATGTTTCAATGCCATTCTCCCAAATCTTCCCACCCTCTCCCTCTCTCACAGAGTCCATAAGACTATTCTATACATAAGTGTCTCTTTTGCTGTCTCGTACACAGGGTTATTGTTACCATCTTTCTAAATTCCATATATATGCGTTAGTATACTATATTGGTGTTTTTCTTTCTGGCTTACTTCACTCTTTATAATAGGCTCCAGTTTCATCCACCTCATTAGAACTGATTCAAATGTATTCTTTTTAATGGCTGAATAATACTCCATTGTGTATATGTACCATAGCTTTCTTATCCATTCATCTGCTGATGGACATCTAGGTTGCTTCCATGTCCTGGCTATTATAAATAGTGCTGCGATGAACATTGGGGTACACGTGTCTCTTTCCCTTCTGGTTTCCTCAGTGTGTATGCCCAGCAGTGGGATTGCTGGATCATAAGGCAGTTCTATTTCGTTTTTTAAGGAATCTCCACACTGTTCTCCATAGTGGCTGTACTAGTTTGCATTCCCACCAACAGTGTAAGAGGGTTCCCTTTTCTCCACACCCTCTCCAGCATTTATTACTTGTAGACTTTTGGATCGCAGCCATTCTGACTGGTGTGAAATGGTACCTCATAGTGGTTTTGATTTGCATTTCTCTGATAATGAGTGATGTTGAGCATCTTTTCATGTGTTTGTTAGCCATCTGTATGTCTTCTTTGGAGAAATGTCTATTTAGTTCTTTGGCCCATTTTTTGATTGGGTCATTTATTTTTCTGGAGTTGAGCTGTAGGAGTTGCTTGTATATTTTTGAGATTAGTTGTTTGTCAGTTGCTTCATTTGCTATTATCTTCTCCCATTCTGAAGGCTGTCTTTTCACCTTGCTAATAGTTTCCTTTGATGTGCAGAAGCTTTTAAGGTTAATTAGGTCCCATTTGTTTATTTTTGCTTTTATTTCCAATATTCTGGGAGGTGGGTCATAGAGGATCCTGCTGTGATGTATGTCAGAGAGTGTTTTGCCTATGTTCTCCTCTAGGAGTTTTATAGTTTCTGGTCTTACGTTGAGATCTTTAATCCATTTTGAGTTTATTTTTGTGTATGGTGTTAGAAAGTGTTCTAGTTTCATTCTTTTACAAGTGGTTGACCAGATTTCCCAGCACCACTTGTTAAAGAGATTGTCTTTAATCCATTGTATATTCTTGTCTCCTTTGTCAAAGATAAGGTATCCATATGTGCGTGAATTTATCTCTGGGCTTTCTATTTTGTTCCATTGATCTATATTTCTGTCTTTGTGATCTTCTTTAGGATGGACTGGTTGGATCTCCTTGCAGTCTGAGGGACTCTCAACACCACAGTTCAAAGGCATCAGTTCTTCAGTGCTCAGCATTCTTTATGGTCCAACTCTCACATCAGGGTCACTTCAGGGCCCCCTGAAACTGTGCCCTGCCTTGGGCTCAGCGCTGGCCTGTGGTAGCCTCTGGCCGCCCGGGTTTTGGGTAGAAGGTGGCTTCTGGCTTCTCTGGCCCTCTCCTGAGGTGGGGAGCCCCCAGAGGACTTGCTGCCACCCCCATCTCCGCCATCCCCACCAGACTAGCGTCCTCACTGGCGGGCCGGGACTCGTTGGCCCAAACCCTAACCTGGCTAGGGGTCTTCAGCCTCTTTTCTGGCTGGAGGAGGGGCTTACCCACCGGGGGTGCTGACCCTCTGCGTGCCCCTTGCATCCGCGTGCCTGGCTTGCAGGCAAAGGTGACCAGCAGTCTCCTCTGGCTACACAGAGCCCTCCTTGTGGTGCCCAGGGGGCCCCCCGCTTGCCTCCCGGTTCGCTCATCCCCCCAGGCCCGCCCCCAGCCTCCCAGAACCCTGACCTCCCGGGCCCAGGAGAAGAACGACCACCACTGTGGCGCTGGGCACTGCTCCCAGGTCTCCAAGCCCCACATGCCCGGGGGCCCAGCAGCAAAGCCAAGCCTTGATGCGTGTTCGCAGAGCGAGGGTCCAGCGGGGGCGCTGGCGTCAGAGCACCTCCAGCCTGGGCAGCCGGGCAGCGGGGCTCCTGTCACCCAGCCTCTTGGTGGCGCCTGGAAGGCGGGTCTGGGGAGGCGGGCGGCCTGGCGGGGGTGGAAATAGGAGCTGCCAGGGAGGCGGAGGGGCTGTATCTGCCCCCCATCACTGTCCTCTCCCGCCTCCCGGGACACCCGAGCCGGACTCGCGTCCAGTTCTCAGTAGGAACCGGGACAGGGACCCGGCTCCGAGGGGGCACCACCAGCCTGGCTCCTGGAGATGCCCGTGCTGGAGGGGTGTTGGGGAGGTGAAGTTAAAAACTGGGGCTCAGAGTCGTTGTAATAATTGGAATTTGAGCCATGACTGGACGGGCAGTGGTGGGAGTGGGCGGGTGGGCCCTGGCCGTGGCGGGGGCTCCTACTGTGTCCTGCTCTGTGTCCCTGTCACACGGGCAGTGACAGCTCAGGGGCCCAGTGTGGATCTCAGGGCTCATGGCCCATGGAGGGGTGCAGTGTCAGGACTGGGGGCCTGCCCCCTTCCTGGGGTGGAGCAAAGGGTTTTCAGGGAGTTGGAAGCCAGGGCACAGAGGACAGGCCTCCCTGGACCCACCTGCCTCTCTCCAGCCAAGCTCCTGTTCTGGTGCCTGCTGGGCCCACCTTCTCTCTGGTGGAGGGTGGGGACCCCTTGCCTTGGTGGGCATCCAGACATGCCCTGCCCTGAAATGCCCAGTGCTTGGACCCTGAGAGGGGCCGGGTGCTGACCTGGGGTGGGGACCGCCCCTGTCCCACCAGGCAGACAGCTCCCTCCTTCTGGGCCTGGCATGCCAAGGGCTTCTCACTCACCCTCACAAACCAGACCCCACAGTGGGTGGGAGGGGCAGCAGCCAGGGGCCTCCCGGGCCAGGTCCCAGGTCCCCACCTGCATGTCGCTGGGAGGCCTGGGGTGGAGACAGCTGCAGACACTGGCCCAGTGTGGCCCTGGGGCTGGCCTCACCCTGTGGGAATGTCTCCTTCCTCCTGGGGTCAGAGAGCCCTGAAAGGTCACGTTCGCCTCGGAGTGTGGAAAGCGTGTTGGGAGGAGGCTGCAGCCGCAGGGCCGCCCCGTGTCCCCTCCCTGCTCACACAGAGTCCCATTCATCATGCGCACCCGCCCCAGGAGGGCCATCTGACCACACCAGCCAGCCTCGCTCCCCGGGGCAGCGACCACAAGGTCCCTTTAAGCAGACACGGCTGGGCAGATGCTGCCGGGGACCAGCGTGTGACCCTATCCGGCACCCGCAGAGGCCCTGCCTCTGGACTCTGCAGCTGCGTGGGCCACAGGGAAGAAGCCTGTGGGGATGGCCTGCGCCCAGCCCCTCACCGTGTCTGACGGCCCTGCCTGGAAGCAGTACTGACCACCCCTGGGAAGGCCGAGTGTCTGAGCCCTGCTCAGGCCCCTGGCAGGGACTGGCACTTGGTTCAAGGGAGGTGGCTCCTGAACAGCACCCCCCATCCAAGATTGGGGGTCCCAGGCCAAGAGCTGGAGGTGTTGAGGCCAGGCACTGCCTTGCCAGACTCAGCGTCCGAGACCATGGTCAGCACTGAAGGCGACAGCTTCTGGTGAACAGTGTCGGGTTTGTGATCTCCCAAGGAGAGAATTTCACTTTGGGACCAGAGACACGGCCTCAGGCCCTCAGAGCTTCCAGTGGCAGGAGTTTTATTATAGTGAAAAAGGTCAGAGAAAGCTTCTGACCTCTGCTCTTACCAAGGCCTTATGCACTTTCTCACTTGGTTACTAACAATAGAAAGGTCTTAGCAGACCCACTCCCACACATCTTAAGATAACAGGATTAGTCAGAAGCTTCCTGTTAAGAAGGAGAAACAGGTCCTCATTAGTACAGAGCTTAAGGAAGAACATAAGAGAAAGTGAAGTCACTCAGTCGTGTCCGACTCTTTGCGACCCTGTGGACTGCAGCCCACCAGGCTCCTCCGTCCATAGACGGAGAATCCCATAGGATTCTCCAGGCAAGAATACTGGAGTGGGTTGCCATTGCTTTCTCCAAGGAAGAACATACCCTTGAGCAAGAGGAGTTGTTTTGTTGTGTAATCATTAGCTCTGGGCTTAAAGAGAAAACATGTGACTAAGATGAAAGAATATAGAAAAAAAGTTTGTCCCTTTTCTCCTCCTTGAGGGCCCTGGACTCCTTATCAACCTACCTAAGAATTAACTCTCTTAAATGGATGCTGGTGTTTGCTGTGTGGGTCCGAGTCCCAGCACGTCAGGGGAGGGAAGGAGGGCCAAGACGGCCTGAGAAATGAGGCAGAGGCGAGCACTGGTCTGGAGAACAGCCCCCACCCCCACCCCGAGTCTGAGTGGCCCTGGCTGGAGCTGGGCTTGCCTGTGATGGGAAGACCTTTGAGCTTCTCCCAGGCATCATCTGAAGCTTCCTTTTTATCAGCCAATAAACCTCCTCATCTGACTTTAGAATCAGCTCTCGGGCCAGAACAGCCCTGATCCAGCAACACCCACATGTGTTAGACTAGAGGGGGTCCTGCACACCCTTCCTCCTGTGGCCTCCACCTTCGCACCCCCCGCTGTAGCCCCTGAAGGACCTCCAGGCCACCTGCAGGGAGGGGCCTGGAGCCTCCACTGGACGGGGACCCCCATGGGGACCAGCCGACTGCATCACGGGCCCATGTGAAGGCCAGGTGGTTTCAGGTCTCCTCAGCAGGCTGAGTCCTGGCTCAGGGGGCTCCCCAGGAGCAGAAAGGCGCCTCCAGAGGAAGCTCGGGCCTGGGCCAGCCTGGCTTTTCCGGCCCCCAGGGCTGTGAGAGGGCGAACTCTTAGGGAAGGCCCCCCCGTGCTGCCGTGTGCTGGCTGCCCTGCATGCTCGGCCTGCTCCCCGGGGCCCCAACAGGAAGCGCAAAGTCAGTCGTGGGAGCCAGGACTGGAGGGACGTGACCACACGCCAGTCTCTGCCTCTGCCTCCACGTGGCTCCTTCCCTCCAGGTACTGGAGCCCTGAATTTCCTCTTTCTTCTCAGGTAACGACACCCCTGCTTCGGGTGTTGCTGTTGTTCAGTTGCCAAGTCGTGTCTGACTCTCTGCAGCCCCATGGACCGCAGTGTGCCAGGTGTCCATCTCCTGGAGTCCACCCAAACTCATGTCCATAGAGTCGGTGATGCCATCCAACCATCTCATCCTCTGCCGTCCCCTTCTCCTCCTGCCTTCAATCTTTCCCAGCATCAGGGTCTTTTCAAATGAGTCAGTTCTTCGCATCAGGTGATCAAATTATTGGAGCTTCAGCTTCAGCATCTGTCCTTCCAATGAACACCCAGGACTGATCTCCTTTAGGATGGACTGGTTTGATCCCCTTTCAGTCCAAGGGACTCTCAGAAGCCTTTCCCACCACCAAGTCTGGAAGCATCAATTCTCCAGTGCCCTGCGTTCTTACGGTCCCTCTCTTTTTGGTGCTTGGGTTCAGGTCCCACCTAATCCAGGATGATCTTAGCTCAGGAGACTTATGTTAACAATGTCTGTATGGTCACACTCCCCGTTTCTAGCGCCGAGGACCCACAGTTCAACTGACTTCAATCACCACCCACTCAAGTGGAAGGCAAGGCCCGAGCAGCCTACCCCCCTGGGCAGTGTATCCCCAGGTGTAAACTGAGTGGGGGTTGAGGGCTGGGGACCCCCTCTGACCCCTCTGCTGTAAGCCACTTCCCGCCCCCATCCTGCAGATGGGGATGTAGCCGGAGCTTTGAGACGGTGCCAGGTGTCCATGGCAGGTCTGGAGGACACGGGGCATCGGGGAGCTCCTGGGAACCGCCCTCTGGGTGGGTCCCACATGGGGAGACACTACAGGAAGTTGGGGTGGCCTGAGCAGGCGGCCACCAGGAGGCAGGAGGGCGGGAGCAGGCCTGGAAACCTCAGGAAAACCAGCACCACATTCGGGACTAAGGAAACAACAGGAGAAAGTGTGTAGCTATCTACACCCTGTAATCTTGGTGACTCAGAACACGGTGAAGGAGGCCGCTTACCCCCGAGGGTGTGATCCCTGCTGCGTTCAGCACTGGTCCAGGTGTGGGCGGGCCGCAGACGGACGGGTGGGGTTCTTCCAACCTCAGGGCCTCTTGGTCAGCCCTCCTCACACCCACAGTCAGTCTGCTTGTTCTAAAATAACCAGGGTGGCCCTAAAGGCTCTCCCTGGGGTGATCCCCAAGCCTCCGTGGGGTCAGCAGAGTCCTCGGTGCATCCGGAGCCGCAGGTGAGACGTTACACACCACCTGTAAGATGCTCCAGGTTAAACGTGGCAGCCTTAACAATGTCACGGAATCTCAGGGGTTCAGAAAGCACACTGGCCTGTCTCATGGGCAGCCCCGGGATGCTGCGGCTCCTTGGGGACAGGGGGAGCTGGTCCCGTTCTGCTCCTGCGACCTGGGCGCTGCCTCTGCCTGCGTGGTCTGAGGCCGCTCATGCCCGCCCTGCACGCCCTGGGTTGGCTCCAGCTGGACGGCCCTGGTGGGCAGGGCCCTGCTCTCAGAGGGCATACTCTGGACCATCCACGTGCACTTCTGCTCACACCCTTGGGACAGAACAGAATCACACGTCCACCCCAGCAGTGGTAGGGGTGCCGGGAAAGCCAGTGTTTATTCCGGGAAGCCACGTGCCCGCGATGGATGTTGCTCACTGGGGTGAGGCGAGGAGGAATGTGTCGGGCACAGCCGGTGGTCTCAGCCGCACTCGGGCTGCCCTTCCCCAGTCAGAGGGGGCAATGTGAAGACTGAGGAAGTGACTGTCTTACTGTCCGTCTGTCTTCAAGACAGACCCTCGAGTGGAAGGACTGCACATCCCAGGCTGTCCACTCTGAGGCTGCTGCGTTGTCTTTGGCCAACAAACACGAGCAGGAGGAGCGTGGTCACTTCTGAGAGGTATCCAAGGGCCAGCGGGACCCCGCCCTCTACTCTGCCATGACCGGCCGTGTTTCCCATGGAGGCAGCTTCCTGGGCGGCTGCCAAGGAGGGTGACGCAGAGCAGCCTCTCCACCGACCCCGGTGGGCCTTGATGTGAAGGACAGGGGCTCTTGGCTGAGCAAGCTGCTGGGGTCTGGGTGTCGGGGGCTGCCCAGATCTAACCCAGCCTCTCAAAGCTGGTGTGAGTAGTCCCCTGTATGAGATATTTCTGCGAGTGTGTTGTGTGTGTGTAGACTTGACAGCATACACTGTAGGCTGTTCAGAATTGTGCTTTTTTCCAGTTAACTGAGTTCAGAACCTTTCCTGTGTTGCCCAAGTTCTTGAAACATTTTTAGTGGCCTGAGGACACTCGAGCGCCCAGATAGGCCCTGTGTTGTCCAACCTGCCCTGCTGATGGATGCAAAGATGGCAAGAGAGTCTGTGTTGTTTTGCATGATGAGGTGGAGATTATCTTTGTATATATGTGCTTGAATTTCTTGTTATTTGTTTAACTTAATTTCTGGAAATGGAATTTCTGGGAGAACGTATGTAAACAACTTGAGTTTCTTTCTACACATTTGCCAACTAGCTTTCTAGAAATACTGTGTTGATTCTGCCTTTAGTTGGCAAATATTAGTTTATCTTTCACCCTAAGCTCACCAACACTATCGTTGCTCAAAGTCTTGGCAATGTTGAGAGACAAAATGTGCTCTTTTGTTTGTATTCCATTGATTAGCATTGATTTTAGAACTGCCTCTCATAAACGTTTCTTTTATTGTTTTCTCTCTTGTTTGCCCATGTTTTCTATTAAAGTCCTAGAGCTGCAAAAAGCATCTGCTTTGCTCTGACATCAGGATGTTCACATGGTTAAGATGTGTTGACGGGCACTTTGAAGCAGGCTCTGGCTTACAAGTGCCCTCGCCTTGCTCCCACGAGGACGGCTTTTCACTCTGAACGCCTGGCTTTTGTCTGTCTGCCGATGACGTCTGCGTTCTGGTATGCTGCGTCTGGAAACAGGCACTCACCCTGTGTGATGCCCGCACACTGCGGCCTTTCTGCCGGGCCCTGCTGTCTTCCCGTGCCGCTGCTGGTGAAGAATCTGGGGGCTCAGGTTTCTTCTTTGGCTGCACTGCGAGGCTTGCGGGAATCTTAGTTTCTCAACCAGGGATTGAACCCTGGGTCCCAGCAGTGAAGGCACCGAGTCCTAACTGCTGGGCCGGTAGGGAAGTCCCAGCTGCGCTCAGTTCTTCCACTCCAGTCCCCACAGGTTACATTCACTGCTATCCCCGTGTACGCCCTACAACGCGGATGAAGCTTAAAAACACTATGCCAACTGAAAAAAAGATAGATATAAAGGCTACATATTGTATGTATATTTCCATTTTATTGGAAATGTCCAGAATAGGACAATTATTAGAAACAGAAATTAGATTAGTGGTAACGAGTCCGCCTGCAATGCAGGAGACCCCAGTTTGATTCCTGGGTTGGGAAGATCCCTTGGAGAGGGGATAGGCTACCCACTGCAGTGTTCTTGGGCTTCCCTGGTGGCTCAGCTGGTATATGAACATGGTTGCATGAACGTACTAATAGCCACTGAATAGTACATGTTGAAACAGGATTTTATAAAATGTAAATTGTATATCAATACCAATTAAACAAGCCCACATCTTTGTGTGATTTCCTTTTAAAAAAGGATCTGAGAACAGTCTCTGAGAACTCGTGTACACGTCTTTATTCTCCATTCAAGTCTACTGCTTGATTGATTGCGCTATATAAAGGCTACCTCCCAGACTCTCTCTGGTTAGTGTTTTCCTGGTAAATGCCTCTTGGATTTTAATAACAATTGGTAGAAAGTATGTATCTCTCAATACAAAGTTGGTGTTTGATTATATAGGGGAAAATCTGCATTACTAGCCTCAAAATGCAATACAATATTTTAAGCAAAACTACGCCTTGAATTACCTTCCATGCAGGTAATTGTCAAATGCAGGTGACTGTCAAACAGCTGGGTGTCAAATGTCAGCAAAGGGGTGCAAGGCTTGGGTGTCGCCGCCTCGCGGATGCTTCCCCGTTTTCCTGGCAATTGTGCCTCAGAGCCAGGCTGCTTCCCAGCAGGATGTGGCGCTAACATTTCCTTCACAAACAGAACTTGTCACCACACCGGGGTCTCTTGTGTTTCATTCGGTGCTGAGTGGGGATTTAGGGTTGATGTGTAATACATATAATTGCCTCTTTTAAAATAGTGGAAACTGTGCCAAGTGGCATTCCCAGGTGAAACAGCTGACCTTCAGGACCGCTTGTCGATGCTGCCTGTGAGACGTCTGTCCTGTGGTGGGTTCAGAAAGACCTTCCTCAGCCCGAGGCGGGGGTTACTCTGGAGTCTTCCCAAATCAGGGTGTGGATGAGCTCTTTGCTGCAGACTGATCTTTGTTCTTGTTAAGTGACCTACTGCCTGTGAGAGTTTCCAGAAGTTTCCTTCCCTTGCTGTTGTGGATGTTCACCTGTTACTCTGGGACCCGTGGACAGTGATGCTCAACCTCCCAGGGTTGCCATGATGATGGGCAAGGTGGCATGCCTGCGGGGCTGCCTGTCCATGCCTCCTGGCCCCTCACTGTCTTTTGAGGTGGGCCCCGCTGTCCCCTGGTCCTGGTCTGGCAGAACTGCCCCCAGGTTGAGTCCAGAGGAAAGAGCTAGTGGAGGCTGTGAAGTCAGAAGGACAGCGGGGCTTTCCCTCTGTATTCATCTCTCATGTTCTCTTCTGCAGGTGAAGGGGGCCAGGTGACTAGAGCAACACAGGAAGAAGACGCAGAGCCCGCCAGGGCCTGGCAGGACCACTTGCAGAGGTTTAGGGAGCCCGGTTTAGATGGGTGGATCCTCCCACCTCCCCAGGGTGGACCAAGTCCCTGGGAACAATACTGCTCCAACAGCCACTCCCAGAAAACTGGCATCTCAGGTACCAGCGCTGGGCCAAGCCTGGGTTTCCAGCTCCTGGGTCCATCAGCCACAGACTGGGGGTTTGTCCTGTCTGCTTACTCTCACCACAGAATCAGACAACTAATTAGCAGAGCCATGACGTCACGAGCAGAGGCTTCCCAGGACAGGAAGGACCAAGTGATCTGGGCGGAACCAAGAAACCCATTGAGTGGATTCAGGATGCAAGGAGGCTGTGAAGAGTGGCCTTGAGAAGGCCCAGGCAGCCTGGGGGGGCTCCTGCAGGGACCCCAGCTGGGGTGGCCTGCCTCTGGAGGGAAGCTCTAGACTGCAACAGGACACGTTTCTGATGTGGTCAGCCACCCACCCTGTGGCCATTTGCTGTGGCGACCCCGGGAGACGAGCCTCCCAGAGCCAGCCTCAGCTCTGTTCTGAAGACAGGGAAGGTGTTAGAAAAACAGCAAGAAAATGTTAAAATGAGGAAAGTCATCATTTTCCTTAAAATTGCTGCTTTGATAGCAGCTCTGCTGTAGAGCTTTGCAGACAGTGGGGGGTGATTATTACCTGCCTCGCCCCCTCCTCCCCGTGGGGACGCCCCTCTAACAATTGCAGGGGCAGGTGGGCTTGCCGGAGGGTTTTTTGATTTTCTTTGATAAAGACCACGAGATCTTTTCAAATAATAAAAAAAGAAAAAGCCAATCCCTGTTACTTTCAAATGAAAAAAGCAAAATTTAACACTGCCTACCCGCTTGATTTTCTCTGCTTTTACTGTCAGGCTGATGAAAGTTCCACGACAGGGGGACTGAGTGGTCTTCCCCTTCACCCAAACTCCCAGCTAATTATTCTGTTGACTATCTGCCCTCTCCCTGCCCCTTTCCCACCTGCATTCACCTTACTAGACTTTCAAGTGTTTCATTTATACCCGACCTGTCGCTTTCATCTCATGAACGAGACACAGAAATGTCGTATCCTTAAGATCAACATCAGAGAATGAAGATGCCTCAGTGTCGCAGAGTCCTCCCGGGACGTGGATTCTCTCCTGCTAGGGGCCCCCGCCCTCCGGCCTCCCCAGTACACAGCCCCACCCTGCTCCCGCCACGGTGTCTGCGGGGGGGCTCCACGGTGCCGAACCACAGACCTGCGGGGGCTTTCCTTCCACACCAGCTTTCACTGAAACGCGCTGAAAGTGAGCAGAGATTTCCGCAGGGATATCAGGTGACTTCAGAGGCGTGGACACAGGCCATGTTCAGAGAGCGTGGCCTGCCGTGGCTGCTGTGGCTGCTGCTGTTGGAACAGGGGAGGGGGATCGTGGGTGGGAGGGGCCACTGCCCGACTCCACAGGGTGCGGGGGTGCTGGGAGGCCTTGTGGGAGTCGATCAATCCCCACTCGTGTGCACAGACAGATACGGTGCCACCCTGGTGCACGCTGGCCTTGCAGAAATCCTTTTCACCTTTCTGATTCTGTCTCCTCCTGGCTCAGGTGGCCTGTCTCCCAGGCACATCAGGTCTCCACCAGTCTGGGTCCAGCCCGGGTGTGGAAAGAGTGTGGAAGACAGTGGGGGTGTGTAGGGACCTGCACACCCCATGGATGTGGGCCCCACAGCACCCCACTTGCCCCTCTGCTGCCTCACCCAGGGTTTGGGTTTCCCCTCGTGGGTCCACTCTTCGCACGTGGCCTGAGCTCTGTCTGACCGTGTCACCTGCTGGCTCCCGCAGCCCTGGGCCCGGGAGTGGGAGGCTGGGCATGGGGAGAATTTGTCCTCGCTGCCCTGGGCAGTGGGGGCCCCGCCAGTCTCCCCGTCGGCATGCACACCAACGAACCTGCTGAGATCTTGTGTCCAAGAAGGTCCCTCCACTCCATCCTTTGTGAAGAGGTCCGTCTGGTTTAAAAATTCACTCCATCATTTCAGCTCGTCTCTGGACCCAGAGGAGCTAACTGACTCTGAGCCGTCTCTGATGGGAAGTCAGGAAAACCCACCCCGCACGCAGGCTCCCCACCCGGCTGGGGTGGGAGGCAAAATGAGGACCTGGGCTCACTCCTGTTCCCGGTGATCACACGGCAGGCCCACGGTCTCCTGTCGAAAGGGCGAGGCTGCGATCCGGCCCTGCTGGTCTGAGGCCCTGCCGGCCGTTCTCCTAGGTCAAGGGCGTGCCATCTTCAGAGGCAGCCTGACTTAAAAAAGGAGCACCCCCGTGTTCCCAGCCCTGCTGCACTGTGAGCAGAGGTCCTCTGGATTGGCAGGACCTCAGGAGCGCGTGGCGTCCTGGGCGGCACGGGGCACCCGGCTTGTCACCCTCGCTGGCTGCAGGCAGGGGTCTGGGCTGGTGCCGGGCCTTTTTTCTGCCCTGGGTCTCCCAGGCCTCGGAACAGGTGCCTGTTGTCTGCTGGGTGTGAGGGATCACGTGGACACCGGGCCCCAGGGCAGTGAGTTACCGCAGTGTCGGGAAAGGCTCCTCGCAGCTGCTTTCCCGACACCTACTTTTAGCAGATTTCAAAGAAGCAAGAAGCACTGGTGTCTTCGTGCCCCCTCCACGTGGTGTTGGGAGCGGGGACACACCTCCAGCTGGTCATCTCTGGCTGGGCTGGGTGAGAACGCCCCCCGCCCAGCACCCCCTCCCCGCTCCCCCCCACCCCACGTCCCATGAAGCAGGCACACACCTCCTCCTGGTGGGAATCTAAACAGAGCACCCCTTCCTCACCTCGCCGTCCTCCCCGGCGCCCTTACCCCTTGGCTGTCCTTCCCGGCGGGCTCCCACGCGGCGTGTCTGTGCCTGTACAGATGGGGTGTGTGTGTGTGTTGATGGATGAGGCTTTAGTTCTCATGAACAGTCACCTCTAAGCGCTCACCCGCAACTTGCTTTTCTCGCTCAGCTGTTGCTGGGAGTCTTCCCGTCTCACACTTCCTTATCAGTGGGCATTTGTGCTGCGGCCGTTTTTCACAATCAGTGACATGCTTCCTTCAGTGTGTGGGAGAGTCCCTCCCTGGAGAGATGCTTAGTTGTGGGATTTCTGGGACACCCCCGCAGACTTCACCCCCTCCCCACTTCCTACGTGAGCCCTGACTGCAAACACCAAATCTGCCAACTGAAAGGCAACGTGAAGAGCTGAGTAGGGACTGGGGCCACAGTCCTGTCTGATGCCAGCATGGGGTTCCCCCACGACCGGGGGCTCTGATGGTGCACCCCAGGGTCGGGCAGTGGCTGAGATAGAGAATGGTCACTGGGGCTCAGAGACAGCCTGTCCCACAGAAAGGGCTCCACTAAGGGGAACTTTGTAGGGTCTTCTCCTGTGTTAAGGGACCACACCCCAGAGACAGTGCTTCCAATAGGAAGCAGCCCAGCCCCCAGAAGCCCACCCCCAGGCGCTGGACTCTTCTTAGTTGGAGACCTGTGAAGGAGGACCTGGATGATAAGCTTCAGGGACCGGGGGTGGGGGCAGGGTGGGCTCTGCAAAGTGGGGGGCTGGCCGGACTGGGTGACAGCAGCTGGGGAGCAGGGGAGGATGGTCACTTTCCCAAGATCCAGACAGCCCAGAGGGAATGAAAACTCCTGTGGGGAAGTAATTGTCTTTGGATGTTGACACGGTTTTCTTGAGCCCAAGAAACAGGTTTTTCCACCTCCCAAGGTGACCTGGCAGCTCCGTGGTGCCCCCTCCCTGATTCCTTCTGTGCCTCAGTTACTGCGGGTCCCCCTCCTGTCTCCCCTCTCCAGACCTTCCCCGTGACTCCTGCCATGGACTCTTCCCTCCCTTCCCCCCGGGCCAGTCTTTGACTTGGTGGGTGAACGGCCCCAAGCCCATCCCTGCACTCTCCTCATCAATGGCCCCTGCCCTTTCCTGGATACTGGAAGGAGGCAGAGAGAATGGGCTCCCCAAGACATAGCCCCAGCATGGAGCAGCCGGGGGAGGATGCCACCCAGGGCCACAGTAGAGAGAGTCCTCCCAGGCAGAGACAGGGAGTCTTCCCAGGTAGAGTGAGTCCTCCCAGGTAGAGACAGAGTCCTCCCAGGTAGAGAGAGACTCCTCCCAAGTAGACAGAGTCCTCCCAGGTAGAGACAGTGAGTCCTCCCAGATAGAGTGAGTCCTCCCAGGTACAGTGAGTCATCCTAGGTAGACAGAGTCCTCCTGGGTGGAGAGAGAATCCTCCCAGATAGAGTGAGTCCTCTCAGGTAGAGTGAGTCCTCCCAGGTAGAGATAGCGAGTCTTCCCAGGTAGATCGAGTCCTCCCGGATAGAGCGAGTCCTCCCAGGTAGAGACAGCGAGTCCTCCCAAGTAGACAGAGTCCTCCTGGGTGGCGTGAGTCCTCCCCGGGGAGCGCTCTGCCCACGGTGAACCAGCTCAGGGCCTTCTGAGGGATGCAGGGGGGCACTTGGTCCGTGTGATGGGGACGTGTCCAGAGCTGCCTAAAACACGCAGACAGCAGCTCCTCTGTGTTCTGGGCCCAGCAGAGGCAGCTGAACATTCCTGAAGCCTGACCACAGCATCCGGCTGCCCCTCCCCGGGGCCATTGCTAACAGCTGGGCCCCACCCCCAGCCAGGAGGGCACAGGCCAGTGCGGGTTGGGCTGCCAGAAATAGCGCAAGGAGATGCGGACGGCCGAGAGGCTGAGGAACGTTTTCGACAGCCTCGTCTCCTTCAGTGCGTCTTCAGGGACACTCACCGAGTGCAGGGCTCTGGGGTGCTGGAGACCCGTCTGTCTCCTTCAGCAAGCACTCGTCTGATGCTTGTTCCGTGTGTGGCTGTGCTCTGGGCACGGGGCGAGGAGAGGACCAGCCTGCAGTCCTGGTTCTTGGGCTCATGATCTGCTCAGGGAGGAGGACGAGGGCAAGGCCGGGCCCGTGCGGAGTCCAGGAAGGCCCTTGACTCCAGGGCCAGTCCTGTCCTTGTGTGAACTGGAAGAGGACGCCTCCATAAACTGTGGCCGTCTAATTGGCTGCTAAATCGCCTGTTTATTTCTTAATTTCAGTTACTGAACATTTCCGTTCTAGAAACAATTTAGCTCCATCTGATTCTTTTAAAATACATTCCAGCCTCTCATCATCTATTTTCTTGAACGTATCAGTTATTTAAAGTTTCACCTATCTGACAAATATAATATCCAGGCCGTCTGAGTTTCTCTTCGTAATGTTTGTATTTTTCTGTTGGTTGCTGTTCAAATGATCTTGTCTTCTGATATCCCTGGTGATTGTTAATTAGATGCCAGATACTGTGGTTTTTTTTTTTTTAAGAAGTGGATTTATTTAGAGAGAAACACACTCCACAGACTGAGTGTGGGCCATCTCAGAAGACGAGAGAGGCCCTGCATTTTTTAAATTACTGAGTTTAATTGAAGTTCTGGCTGGTTTTAACTTTGTGCAGACAGGACTTACTTTTGCTTAGGCAGGTACTTGGGTTTCCTTCTGGTAAATTATCCTGATGCTGCGTGGACTGTGGCTTGCAGTGGACTTCTGTCTTTGAGAGGCCTGGTCTGTTTCCTTCTGGGCACTGCGGCTTCTAGACGGTCCTCCAGGGAGCCTGTGCAGGGTCCTCTGTCTGCCCCCTGAAGCTCCTCACAGGGACACGGAGCAGCTCAGTCTCTCCAGTCCTGCTCCAGCACTGGGACCTCTGTCTGGGTTCCCAGACTCCAAAGGTGCTGAAGTTGGGACCGTGTTTCTGAATTTGCCTTTTCTCTACAATCTCTTCTCCTTGCTGAGTTAGCATGTCTCCCCAGTGCCTCCAGGCAACTGATCTTCTGCTTCTTATCTAGATTTTCTAGCTGTTTTCAGCAGAGTGGTTAGTCTGAGCAATAGCGCAGTGACCTGAAAGTGGAAAATCTATCTCACTCTAGTGAGCGGCCAGCGTCAGCACCGCTTCCTTCCTGGACGGCGCTTTATGGCGTTGCTGTGGTTTTCCCAGGGACGCTGCTGCTACCCCCAAGCCATAAAAATGTCCTCCGTGTTCCTTCCCAAAGCACCTTGAGCTTTTTCTTTTGTGTTTATCTTTAATTATCTACACTTGCTCTTCAGTGTGGCTCTGGGTGGGAACTGGGAGGGTTCAGAAGCGTGAAGACTGAGGACAGGAGCCATGTCACTGCCTTCAGCTCTCGCGAGGCCCCGATGTTTCTTAGCCTTTGTTTTAAAAATACTAATTCACTTCTACAGTCCTTGCTGGATTGAGGTGTTTTTCCTTCCTGGCCTTTTGATGGGCCATATAGAGCACTTGTCATTCTTGCCACTCACCTGTCTGGCTGGAAGGTGTCCGGCCCAGGACCTGGCTGCTTTTGTTAAATCCTGGGATGAGGGATGGGGAGGAGCCCAGGGTGCTCTGAGCACTGGTCCAAAACGGGGCTGCTGCAGCAGGGCTGGACCGAGCAGGTGGGTTCTCAGAACACAGAGTCTGTTCCAACCCAGCCCAGGCTCTGGGGCATGTCAGCTGCTGCAACGGGGGGTGACCCCCAGGCCCAGGGAGCAGGGGCTGAAAGACAGCCAGGTGTGGGCCTGAGCTGAGCACCCAGAGGGAGTCCCCGAAAGCAGGGTCTTCGCCGTGTTCAAACGGGGCCTGTGGGCTTGGATAGGCGCCCCCCTGCACCCTTCTTCCTCCCCAAGGACCAGGTGGGCCCCACAGTCCCAGACAGCAGCCAGGACAGGCTGAGGACAGCGGCGCTGAGGGGCAGCGTCCGAAGCTGGCAGTTCTGCGGGGTGCGGCCTCCTCGAGGCATGTTTGGGGCCCCACGTTGTCTCCACTTTCGGGCCAAGAGTGCCAGCAGCCAGTCCAGCTTCCCCGCCTCCTGCGTGAGAGCCCCTGTAACTGTGACTGCTGGAGTTCCCGTGGCGTGGACTCCTGGCCCAGCTCACATGGTGTGAACGGGGGTGATGCACAGATGGGGGCAGGCAGTGGCCAACATGGCCAGTTTCTTCTTGCTGCTGGCCTGGAGAGCATGGCCCAAACCTGCAGCCAGAACCAGGCCTCCAGGAACCCAGCTCTGCCCTCACGGGCCACAGCGGGCTGGACTGGGTCAGAGGAGCAGATGGCTACACTTTGAGAGCTCAGAGTTAAGTCTGCTTCACAGGCCTGCCTGGCTGAGAGTTCTCTGACCCAGAACCCAGAGCCACAGTTCCAAACACCAGCCCCCTCCCTCCCCACACCCCCCACAAAGGCCCTGGAGACTTGGGGCGTGGGAAGGAGCAGCTGTGAGGAGGCCCTGCTCTGGTCCTGGGGAGACCAAGGGGGCGTGTGGGGTGGGGAGGGGCCAGGGAAGGCGTGCAAGGGGCAGAGGCCCCATCCTGATGCTGCGTAGATCCAACGACTGGACACAAAGGAGGCAACTGGGATGGCCGGAGGCAGCTCCTCCTCACCGCAGGTGGACCAGCATCCTCATTCACATCCAAGCAGAGCCTCAGGATGGAAGCCTATTTGGAAATAGGGTCTTGGCAGAGGTAATCACAGTTTAGGGTGAGGTCGTGCTGGCTTGGGGGGCAGTACAGGACCTGGTGTCTTCATAAGAAGAGAAGCAGAGACAGACAAACATGGTGGAGAAGCCACGTGAGGATGGAGCAGAGCTGGAGCGGGGGAGTCTTTCCGCCAAGGAACCGCACGGACTGCCTGCAGCCGCTGGAACCAGGAGAGAGGCCCGGGACAATGCTCCTGGGCGGCCGCAGAAGGAGCCGACCCTGCCGACGCTGGGATCTCAGACTGCCGGCTTCTGAACGTGAGAGGGTGAGTTCTGTTAGTTCCCCCAATCATGGTAGTTTGTTACGGCCACTCTCGGAAACAGTTACAGCCCCCACTGACCCTCACTGCCCCGTCTGCACCTGGAAGAGGGTCAGGACTGCCTGCAGGTCACGTGAGCTCCTGAGGTCAGCAAGGGGAGCGGGGACTTGGGCTTCTTGGGGATCGGTGAGGGCAGAATGCCAGGACAAGTTTAGAGGCCCCAAGGAGATGCTCGGCCTCTGTGTGCTGAAGGGCGGCCTGGGCTGACCACCCGCTGGACGGCCGGCTCGCAGATGAGAGGACCCGTGAGCTCCAGAGATGTCCTGGATGAGGTCTCCCTCGTAAGGCCCAGAGACAAGGGAACATTGCTTTGAAACGCTGGGGTCCCATTTCTTGAGCAGTGAAAGGCAGGGAGAGAAGGGGGCGTGTGAAGCTGCACCCTATGGTTCCGGGAACCCAAGGCCTTCCTGAGGTGGTCAGGGCCCGGCCTTCCCTGAGGGGCTGTGAAATAGCAGCAGCCCGAAGCAAGCAGATAACGCTGCCCGAACTGAAGGCGGCGGGGAAACGACAAAGCGCTGTCCCTACTACTCCACTCCACTGTTCTACTCCAGGGAGTAGAACTCATTTTCTCCATTTCTTTTCTGTATTTTCTAAATTTTCTATAATGATGACGTGTCTCTTTGAAAATGAAAAAAAAAATTCTTTGTAAAGGGTCTTGGCTCATGGGAATGAACACTGACTTGCAGGTCACAAGTACCCACAATTACAGGAATGGGACTATGACCTGGCAGTCCTCCCGTATGGGGGATGACTTCCTGTCCGTTGCCAGACATGACTGAGCAGCCTGTGGGCAGGATGCAATTATGTGCTGGTTTGGAAACCAGTGATTCATGGTTTTAGATCAGCAGTTCTCAAAAATGTTCTCAGCTGATCTCCAGATCACCTCAGGATGCTTTGCATGTGTTTGGGCTCTATCTACCGTATTTATCCCACTAGAAATTAGAGTAGAAAAAAAATTAAAAATCTTTACTTGTCAGTTCATTAAAAATTAACCAGAACAAATCTACTACATGTCACCACAAATAATACTCTTGACGAAAAAGTGTCTATATTTCCCAAAACAAAGCAAGGGAGAAACGAGGCTTAAATTTTTTTTTTTTTCAGATCTCTTTAGCCTATGACTTTAATAGAAGATGGTTGGATTTTTCAGCTTCTGCATTCAATCTCTTGCTGTATATTACCTGGGTTAAAGTATGTGAAGAAGAGCTGCCCTCACATAGATATGGAACTGGAAAAGAGAGGAGCATTTTATTAGCATTTTTCAGGCTTCCCAGGTGGTAAAGAACCCGCTGTCAATGATGGAGACATAAGATACATGGGTTCGATCCCTGGGTTGGGAAGATCCCCTGGAGAAGGAAGTGGCAACTCACCCCAGTACACTTGCCTGGAAAATCCCATGGACAGAGGAGCCTGGCGGGCTACAGTCCATGGGGTCACAGTCAGACATGACTGAAGCAACTTCACTATAGATATTGTTCTTTGATACTGGTCTAACTTGACAAGCAGGAGCGTCTTGAAATTAGCTGTGACCTGGATTCTGACGGCCCTCGGAGCATCTCACCTCTTGTTGTTGCTCAGTCGCTCAGTCGTGTCTGACTCTTCGCTATCCCACAGACTGCAGCATGCCAGGCCTCCCTGTCCGTCACCGCCTCCCAGGCCTCCCTGTCCGTCACCGTCTCCCAGGCCTCCCTGTCCGTCACCGCCTCCCAGAGCTTGCTCACACTCATGTGCATTGAATCAGTGCTGCCATCCAAGCATCTCATCCTCTGTGGTCCCCTTCTCCCACCTTCAATCTTTCCCAGCATCAGGCTCTTTTCCAATGAAAATACCCAGGGCTTTCCAAAGAAAAGACCGCATCAGGCGGCCAAAGTATTGGAGCTTCAGCTTTAGCATCGGTCCTTCCAATGAATATTCAGAGTTGGTTTCCTTTAGGATGGATTGGTTTGGTCTCCAGAGTCCAAGGGACTGTCATGAGTCTTCTCCAACACCATACTTTGTAAACATCAATTCTTTGGGGCTCAGCCTTCCTTATGGTCCAACTCTCACATCCATACATGACTACTGGAAAAACCATAGCTCTGACTAGACAGACCTTTTGTGGCAAAGTAAAGTCTCTGCTTTTTAACATGCTATCTAGGTTGATCATAGCTTTTCTTCCAAGGAGCAAGCATCTTAATTTCATGGCTGTAATCACCATCTGAAGTGATTTTGGAACTCAAGAAAATAAAGTCTGTCACTGTTTCCATTGTTTCCCCATCTATTTGCCATGCAGCGATGGGACCAGATGCCATGATCTTAGTTTTTTGAATGTTGAGTTTTAAGCCAGCTTATTCACTCTTCTCTTTCACCTTCATCAAGAGGCTCTTTAATTCTTCTTTGCTTCCTGCCATTAGGTTGGTGTCATCTGCATATCTGAGATTATTTATGTTTCTCCCAGCAATCTTGATTCCAGCTTGTGCTTCATCTATCCGAGCATTTCGCATGATGTACTCTGTATATAAGGTAAATAAGCAGGGTGACAATATACAGAATTGACATACTGCTTTCCCAATTTGGAACCAGTCTTGTTCCTTGTCAGGTTCTAACTGTTGCTTCTTGACCTGCATACAGCTTTCTCAGGAGGCAGGTGAGGTGGTCTGGTATTCTTACCTCTTTCAGAATTTTCCACTGTTTGTTGTGATCCACACTAAGGCTTTAGTGTAGTTAATGAAGCAGAAGCAGATGTTCTTCTGGAATTCCCCAGCCCTGCCCCATTCTAACAGGGTGGGAAGTCAGGGCAGTGGAGCTGGTCTGTGGAATGCTGCACTCTGACGGGGCAAGGGCAGTGGGGGCAGCGGGTCATTCTCAGGAACCCTTGGCTATTGCCTTGACTACCTAATGAGATAGGACAGCCTAGGGAAGAAAGGGCAAAATGTGCTAGGGGTTGAGTATTCTCAGCTGCAAGTGGACAATGTCACAGGTGAAATTCTTGCTCCTTGCTTGGAGAGAAAGCTCCTAACCTGGCCTCAGAGCCCTGGTAACTGGCAGGCCATCAGCATTGCCCAGTGAGCAGTGGTCTCTGGAGACTCAAGGGTGACCGATGGTGGTCGGGGTGGCAGGTGAGGCGGGAGGGCATAGTGCCCAGGATGCCTGTGCCGAGGAGGGGGACATCTCTCCCTGGGGACGGGGGAGCAAGAGGAGCCCGAGAGGAAGGCAGCCTTCCTCCAAGGCTGCTCCCATCCCAGCTGGAGTCCTGGTCACCTGAGCACAGGGAGTCCCGGGGTCTTGTTCCCCTGCCCCACCTGGGGTCCACATCAGTCTGTCGAAAAGAAAGATGAACAAACAGGTAAGTGACTCTTGAATAAGTTAGGAGCTTGGCTGGCCGGAGCAGGCTGCCCAGGTCCGCGGCCGGGGCTCCTTGAACTCGTCAGAAGGGGCCTCCTGGGAGTCTCGAGCAGTCTCCCTGTGGACTCCGCTCACCTCCTTGACCAGAAGAAGGTAGTACATGGACATGGCAGAAAGTAAGAAAGGAGGGAGGGAGGCGTTAAAGCCAGGAAGCATGCAAGCACACCCGGCTCGGACCCCTCTCAGCCCCGACCTCCGACCTCCGACCTGTGACCTCCCCGGAGGCTGTGCCTGTCTGCAGCCCCTCGGAGCACTAGGTGGTTTGCAGCGAGCACACTCGTGTGTTGATCTATTGATACGTATGAACATGTAGAGCTTTTTGATCTTCGGGGCCTCCCTATGCCTGTTCTGCCTCTGGGCAGGTTTCCCAGCAGCACGACCTGCTCTAAACCCGTGGAGGACAATCCAGCACGGAGTTTTTGTGACAAAAACACGGAGATAATGAGAGAGAATGCTGCATCCTTGGGCTGCGTCTTTCAGCCTTCTTCTCCTAAGAGGTTTCGGCAGCTGCGTTTCCGGGTCAAAGGGCAGAGGCCCCGCGGCTCTGGGTAGTGGCCACGTTGTTGGACGCGCCTCCCTGAGGCTGTGTTCACAGGTGCTCTTTGGCATCGGGGCGCCCAGCGACTGGCCCACTTTGCCTGGAGCTCTGATGTGCATCTTCACCCTGACGGGGTCTCTGTGGTTCTGGGTAAAGCTGAGGGGTTTTCCATGTTCACTGCTGGGCTGAATTTCAGTTCCCATTTTTGTTTTCTAGACTGAGACAGCCTCCCTCCAGGGCAGGACAATTTAATTAAGCTAATTGGAGTGCTTGAAGACATAGCTTTCTGGGATCCAGAGCTGAGGGGCGTGTTCATGCGAGGCCCCCTGTCCCCAGCCCCACTGTACTCCTGAAATTTCCCGAGTCAGGCTCAGCCATCGATCCGCTCATGCGGAGTGAAGGTCCTTGGGGTCACAGGCCAGCCTACGGGCCCTGACCCTGTGGCAGACGCCCTCCTGGGTCCCTGGTGGGCCACGCTGCAGACGGCCCTCAAGCCCCCAGGGCCCTGCCTTCCTGCAGATTTCCATGAGTTCTTGCAGCTCCTCGTGGCCCTCTGCACGGGTGGGATGTGCCGGGCAGCCTGACCAGGTGCCTGCCACTGGGTCAGCCAGACCCCCGCTCTCATGGCAGCTGCTTTATTCCACGCGGACAGAAACAACCCAACAGAATCCAGAGCGCTGGGCCTCCCGTGATGAGGGCTGTCATGACGGGAGCTTGAGTCACTGGACGGCTACTGCCAGGCAGTGGCTGCCTGCCTCCCGGGCTCCTCTCGCGCCCCCATCCCCAGGGAGGCGTGTCCACCTCCTGTGTGAGCTCCTTGAAAGATGGCAGAGGAGGTGATGCCAGCTTCATCCTGTGGAGGAGGAAACGGAGGCCAAGATGGAGGAGGAGGCCTCTGGGCTGCAAATGGGGCTTCGAAACGGGGCTCTGGCACAGAGGCTGCTGTCACAGCCTGGCAGGGAGGGGTGCCCCGCTGCAGACTGGGTCCCAGCGAGAGGGGGCTTTCCCCATGGCCCAAAGCCCCTCTCCTTGGAATCACCAGAGGCAGCTCCTCAGGGTCGGGGTGCGTTTGGGACAGGAGTGGGGGACACGCATCCAGCTCCCTCCTCACTGTGGGCCCTGGGCTCTGTCCTCTGCACTGGGCACTCGTGGATGCTTCTAGAAGGCAAGTGGTGTCTTTTTCACTGACCTGGGGAGGGAGCGACTGCCCCAGCAGTAAGACCCTGGCCTGAGCTCTTAGGGGGCATGGCCCCCCCAAGCCCTCCCTGTCCCCCTGGCAGGGCAGCCCTGAGCAAACCTTTTCAAACAGTGGGAAACAGAGGATCCCTGCAGGATGGTAGCCCGGCCCCTTCTCATGAATATGCATCAGCGAGGTGGCTCGTTGGGTCTGGCCGGCCCCCACCCCAGTTCTCACCAGCTCCCCCCACCAGAAATGGCACTTATCTCTGCTGGTGAATAGGGTGCTATTGTGGGCAGGGCTTCAGAATTTTAATGACTTGCAAAATATAGTTAATTATGTAGAAAGACATCTTCTGCACTTTTTCATGTAAATGAGACAAATTAATTGGTGCTCAGTAGCTGTGAGAAGGCGCCGTCCCAGGAGGGGCGGAGGGGGTCCTTCGCGGCTCTGAAGTAGGTGCCCGCCAGAAAGCAAGGTGAAAAGCAGAAACAGAGCTGGGTAATTTCTGATCCGTCCAATTAATCCAAGCGCCGGCCGCTCAGGCTGTAACCCAAACCGTGAGAAAGCGCCGCCCGAAGGTTCTCGCCGCCGCCACCGCCACTGAGAAGCCAGGGAACCTGGGGCCCGTCCCCCTCCCTCACCCCACTGGCCCTCAGCCAAGTTCCTGAAAATGGTCCTGGGGGGGTGGGCACTGTGGAGGGGGCAATGCCCATACTGGCTCCTGGTCAGTCAAAACATTTGAGCAAAAAATCTGCCACTTCAAAGGACTGGAATCAACCTTTCTCCAAGGAAGGCGTACAAATGGCCAGGGACGGACAGATGCTTGGCATCATTAGTCACGAGGGAGACTAATCAAAGCCACGGTGGGCTGAGAGGCTGCCTCACACCCACTAGACTATTACCATCACAAACCCCAGTGATAACAAGTGTTGGAAGAGATAAGGAGACGCTGCCAGACTCCCACATGGCCAGCGGGGTGCTAAGATGGTGCAGCCACTGCTGAAAAGAGTTGGGCAGTTTCTTAAGAGGTGAAAGATAGAATCCCCATAGGATCCAGCCATTCTGCTGTGGGCACGGACACCCGAGAGGACTCAAAGCAGGATCTCGAAGAGACGTCTGCGCAGCCCTGTTCAGAGCAGCCTTCTTCACAATGGCCAACAGGCGGAAGCAAGGCTGGTGTCCACTGAGAGACAGAAGAGCAGGGAAGATGTGGTCCGTCCACATGGTGGAGCGGTGCTCAGACATCACAGGTGATGAAGTTCTGCCGGCTCCAGCCAGGATGAACTCTGAGGATGTCATGCTAAGTGAGATAAGCCACACACAGAAGGGCAAGTACCACACGATTCCATCTACATGAGGCCGGGACAGTCAAGTTCATCACGGCAGAAGGTAGACTAGAAGATACCAGGGCCTGGAGCAGCGGTGTCCCTGTCTAACGGTTTCTGCTGAGTGTGATGAAGAAAGTTTGCATGCAGATAATGACCACTAGGCCACTCAGGGATGACCTAAACCAAATCCCTTATGATTATACAGTGGAGGTGACAAATAGATTCAAGGGATTAGATCTGATAGACAGAGTGCCTGAAGAGCTATGGACGGGGGTTCATAACACTGTACAGCAGGCAGTGACCAAAACCATCCCCAAGAAAAAGAAATGCAAGAAGGCAACGTGGTTGTCTGAGGAGGCCTTATAAATAGATGAGAAAAGAAGAAGAGCAAAAAGCAAGGAAGAAAGGGAAAGATATACCCAAATGAATGCAGAGTTCCAGAGAACAGCAAGGAGAGATAAGAAAGCTTTCCTCAGTGATCAATGCAAAGAAATAGAGGAAAACAATAGAATGGGAAAGACTAGAGATCTCTTCAAGAAAATTGGAAATACCAAGGGAACATTTCATGCAAGGATGGGCATGACAAAGGACAGAAATGGTAATGACCTAACAGAAGCAGAGGAGATTAAGAAGAGGTGGCAAGAATGCACAGAAAAACTGTACAAAAAAGGGCTTAATGACTTGGATAACCATGATGGTGTAGTCACCCATCTAGAGCCAGATATCCTGGACTGTGAAGTCAAGTGGGCCTTAGGAAGCGTTACTACAAAGAAAGCTAGTGGAGATGATAGAATTCCAGCTGAGCTATTTCAAATCCTAAAGGATGATGCTGTTAAAGTGCTGCACTCAATATAGGACTGGAAAAGGTCAGTTTCATTGCAATCTCAAAGAAGGGCAATGCTAAAGAATGTTCAAACTACTGGACAATGCACTCATTTCACATGCTAACAAGTAATGCTCAAAATCCTTCAAGATGGGCTTCACCAGTACTTGAATCAAGAACTTCCAGATGTACAAACTGGGTTTAGAAAAGGCAGAGGAACCAGAGATCAAATTGACAACATCTATTGGATCATAGAGAATGCAAAGGAATTCCAGAAAAACATCTACTTCTGCTTCATTGACTATGCTAAAGCCTTTCACTTTACACAACAAACAGTTGAAAATTCTGAAGGAGATGAAATTACCAGACCATCTTACTTGTCTTTTGAGAAATCTGTATGCAGGTCAAGAAGCAACAGTTAGAACCGGACATGGAACAACAGACTGGTTCCAAATTGGGAAAACAGTACATCAAGGTTGTACACTGTCACCCTGCTTATTTAACTTCTATGCAGAGTACATCATGAGAAACGCTGGGCTGGATGACTTACAAGCTGGAATCAAGACGGCTGGGAGAAATATCAATAACCTCAGATATGCAGATGATACCACTCTAATGGCAGAAAACCAAGAGGAACTAAAGAGCCTCTTGTTGAAAGTGAAAGAGGAGAATGAAAAAGCTGGCTTAAAACTCAACATTCAAAAAACTAAGATCATGACATCCAGTCCCAACACATCATGGCAAGAAGATGGGGAAAAAGTGGAAGCAGTGACAGATTTTCTCTTCTTGGGTTCCAAAATCACTGCAGACGGTGACTGCAGCCATGAAATTAAAAGATGCTTGCTTCTTGGAGGATAAGCTATGAGAAACCTAGACAGCATATTAAAAAGCAGAGACATCACCTGGCCAACAAAGGTCCGTCTAGTCAAAGCTACGACTTTTCCCGTAGTCATGTATGGATGTGAGAGTTGGACCATAAAGAAGGTTGAACCCCAAAGAATTGATGTTTTTGAACTGTGATGCTGGAGAAGACTCTTGAGAGTCCCTTGGACTGCAAGGAGATCCAACCAGTCCGTCCTAAAGGAAATCAGTCCTGAATACTGATTGGAAGGACTGATGTTGAAGCTCCAATCCTTTGTCTACCTGATGCGAGAAGCTAGCTCATTGGAAAAGACCCTGATGCTGGGGAAGACTGAGGGCAGGAAGAGTAGGGGATGACAGAGGATGAGATAGTTGAATGGCATCATCGACTCAATGGACATGAACTTGGGCAAACTCCAGGAGATAGTGAAGGACAGAGAAGCCTGGCATGCTGCAGTCCATGGGATTGTAAAGAGACACGAGTTAGCGACTCAACAACAAGATGTGGTGTTTGCTCAACATTGAGAATGTATTTGGTGCCACTGAACTGCACACTTAGGAATGCAATCATTTTTAAAAAAATCTTCCCCGGTCAGTGTTTGCTGTGACTCCCCTTGTCCAGGCCCGTGCCTGGCTATGCAGGTGGGCAGTTAGGAGGAGGAAATGAAGATCCCTCGGCCTTCCTGGCTGAGTTCACCATGGACCTCTGGCCTGGGCAGCCGGGAGCAGGGCTGCTGCCCAGTGGCACCCTTGCCCTTGGCCCCTCCTCCTCGCTGCTTCCAGAAGCCAGCAAGGGTCACTTTACCGCCTCCGCAGCTCCCAGTTAAACCAGATCTGTCCCACTTGGCTCATCTTTCTGAAGCCCCCGAGGCTTGCTCAGCCTGGGTAGAGGTGCTGTGGCCCCCAGAGGCCCTTGCTCCCTGGGAAGCGCTGTGGGAGAGCCGGCCGACAAAGGGCCTCTATCTCCAGGGAGAAACCGGACCCGGCAGGGCCAGCAGCCCGCAGCAGCACTTCCTTATCAGGCCCAGTGGCCCAGCGAGCTCCACTTAGGAGGAAACCTGACCCGCCCACGGCTGTCGGAGTCCCCCAGGCTTTGAAAGTGAGAGTGCGTGACGGGACAGCCTCTCAAAGCCCGGCGGGCACTGTGACTCCTTAGTCTTTCCAGAAAGTTCCTGAAGACCCTGGAGAGGGTCGTTGGGGGCGATAGGGGTGGGGCTGGGGGCCTGGGGATCTGCGCTGGTTCTTGGAGATGCTGTTACTTGGCTGGGTTCTTGGAGACGCTGCTGCCCGGCCAGGGCGCAGGGAACCTGCTGCAGTCTCTGGTTTCCAACCAGAGCCTCGGAGACAGGGTGGGCTCCCGAGCAGCAGGCCTTGTTGCCACCCAGACTCACACACCAGAGCCCCGGACAGAAGCCGCAGCCAGCCCTGTGGTGGCCGCATGGAAGAATGCAAAAGCAGCCTCATGTCCCAGAGTTGCTGCTGTGTACCTGCCTTGTGTGTGGAACACACTCCCAGCCAAGGCCCTCGTGGCCGGACACAGAGCCCTCCTGAGGGCATGGCGGCTCCTTCCCCAGGACTCGCCTCCATGCCTGGGTCCCAGAATAGACCGCCGGACCTCACGGCCAGATCTGCTCAGGACAGCCTGGCTCCAGGTCCAGAGCTCAGGTCACTGGAGAGCGGAGCTGACCAGGCCCATGTGGGCACAACCCCATGGGTCAGCAGTACCCGTGACTCACTTATTTAGGAGGAGCCATGCCCCGGGTATGGCCCCTGCCTCTCTGGGCAGCTAGATGCTGAGATGCAGTTGGAAGGGATCCCCCACAGCTGGCCCTGGGCCCTGTAGCCCTTGAGACCACAGCTGTCCCCAGCATGGCCCGCCAGGAGGGCTAGGAGCACAGGCTGTGGGACAGGGTGTCCTTGCCTGGGCCCCGGGCACACACCACAGCCCTGCAGAGCCGGCCACCCAGAGCCCTGCAGGCCGAGGCCAGCCAGCCGAGGTGCCCTCCCAGACTGTGGCTGCTCTGCCGTGGTGAGAGGTTTACAGGTCTAGACAGGGATTAGCAGTAATTGCACTGATTCCTTTTGTGTGATGCTCCGGGCGTGAAATCAGGCAGTGCAGACGTCAGAAACAGATCCAAAGAAGGGACATTTACGTGGATGGAAGATATTGGAAAGAAGTGTAGTTTCTGGAAGCCCTCGGGGTCGTGGGAACCCAGTGAAACCTGAGTGTGCTTGGTTAGGACGGCGGAGGTCCACCTTCATCTGAAAGGCTGTGGGGACTCCTGGAGCTTTCTCTTCCATTAATCGTGGCCACAAGTCCAAGGGGCTTTGAATTTTTACCCACTCCAGTGTTCTTGCCTGGAGAATCCCAGGGAAGGGGGAGCCTGGTGGGCTGCCGTCTATGAGATCGCAGAGTCGGACACGACTGAAGCGACTTAGCAGCAGCAGCAGCAGAAAATATCACTCTCCACTAAGAGTTAGATTACTCCGGTTAGAAACAGTTCTCACCATAATGATTACCTTCTGTGCTAATCAAACGACAACAACCCAAGGTAGTTTTTTTTTAAAGGGTTTTGCAAGAGGACTTGCCACAGACCTGCAGCTCCAGCCCCGGGCCCCCAGCCCCAGCGCTGACCCGCCCTGTCCTGGACCCCCACCCCACCCCACCGCACCTGGAGGTCCCCCATGGACCCTCTGGTCCTGGACACTGAGGTGAAACCTTATGTCTCCCTGGGCAGTCCCTGTCTACATGGGACTGGGGGTTCTTTTTGAGGCCTGGCTGGGTCCATTCATCTTGGGGTCCTCAGTAGACCAGCCCCTGGAGGCACCCAGAAAATGAGACGAGGGGGAGAGAGAGAGAGTGTGAGCCCTCAGACTGGCTGAGGACTGGCCCTGGCCAGTGCTGGGTGCCCACAGCCTCTGGGAGGAAAGGCCCCTGGGACTCAGACCCGTTTCTTCATCCACAAATGATGACCAAGAGCTGGGGCGGGATGAGGGCTGCAGGGTGGAGTTGGCCTGCCCCTGTGGTCACTGAGAGGGTGGGAGGGGCATGGAAACTTCTAGTCCTGGGGGCCGTGTAGTCCTCCCCTGACTTTCTTTAAGTAAAAAGGCTTTGAATGAGCGGTCACTCTGATGGAGAATTCTGCTGTTGCTGCAAACATTCAGTGGCAGGTTTTTACTCTGAGGGACAGTAAAGCCTCAGCTCAGAGCCACCTCCTCCACAGTCTGGACACCCTGTGAGCGGGGGCTCCTGGGGTGCAGCTGCTGTTCCGGGTCCTGGCAAGGGGGGCGTGGGCTGTGGGCGTGATGACAACTGGCTGAAGTCACGGCTCAGGAAAGGGCAGCGGGAGGTGGAGGGCGCGTGTGCAGGGTCGGCGGGACTGAAAGGGGGCGCTCCCCCTTCTGAGCTGGAAGGGGTTTCATGTCCTAGAACAGTGACCAGCCACCAGGGCAGGTCGGGGCAGGAGCCTTCGGCCTGGAGTTGTCCCCCTAGCGCCTGTCTAGGGGAGGCCCCTGCGGAAACGACAGAATGGGGACACCTCTGAGGCTTCAAGGTGCGTGATCAGAAGGCGGGGGGGCCTGGAGTCTGCCTCGGGGAGGGCGGCAAAGACCCTGCAGACTAGGCGGAGACCCACTGTCCGGCAAGACTCCCAGCGCCAGGCCGGCGGGCTCGGGGCCACCCGCGCAGAGGGACCCCGCTCGCTGCGAACAGGATCCACATGGACGGGGACAGAAGGACGAAACCCACGATGGCCCCTGGCCCCCCGGGCTCGCTCTCTCCCCTCAGGGAGTGTCCTTCCCCAAGGGCTTCCTTATGCTGGTGCCTCTACGCCCGCTGAAGGACGTGAGCACACAAGCAAGGTCTCGGCTCACATCGATGGTCATACTACACACCTGCGTGTGTGGGGGCCGTCTTCATGTAAGGAATGTCTTAGAGGTCTGGCCCTCACCTGTGCCGTCGGCTGTCTACATGTCAGTCAGCCCCGTGGCTGGCCAGGATGGCGGCTCCAGCTGCGTCACCCACACTGTCCGGGGGCCCTGGGAGAGTCACCTCTTGCTGGTGTCCCCTGGCCCTGGCCTTCCTCCCCGTCAAGCTTCCCCCCACAATCCCCTGCATCTGGGTTCCTCACTCTTCCTCTGAGGATTTTTCTAACTGACAGGAGGGTGTCCGTGTCTCCTGGACACTGACCTTCTGTTTAATCCTCACAGATATTTCCGCCTGCTCTGCCACCCACCTCTTCACCAGAAATAGCCACCTGTGGATATTTCTCAGCCCTGAAGTTGTTAATATTCAAGAGGCTGAAGCTGGTCAGAGTCTCTGGGCCCCTCGGCACGTGGCATGGGTGACCCGCACCCAGGGTCACGGGCATTTTCTGAAAGGTTGACCGTGCCCGCGGCGTGCGCCCTGGTGGAAGGTCCTGGGCTTGGCCCTGAGCATCCCTGTCCTCCCCTCTCCTTCTGGTTGTAGAGCCTGTGCACCCTTATGGCCTCCCTGCTGGCTCCCTGCGCGTTCTGACCCAGCCTCTGGACAGACTCAGGAGCCCCCAGGTGCAACCCTGCAGAGGGAAGGGTGGCCTGCAGCCCACGGCATTCACTGATTGACTCATTGATTCATTCGTTCATGGGGTCACCCCGCTGTTCCAAGTCACACCACATGGCGAAGAGCTATCTCAGCCACAGTTCTTACTCCAGGTCCTTGTACCATGAAACCAGGCGTCTCCCACCCCAGCCCTGGGCCTGGCACACAGTCTGCGTGTGGAGGATCAAGTGCCCACCCCAGGGCAGGCTCTGAGCAGCTGAGGGCCGTGGGTTTGTTGTCTGACTTGGGAGGAGCCAGTGACGGAGCGCGGTCACCTTGGGGTGGGGTGCTGACAGAGGGTCCCGGGGGAAGCAACCCCTGCCCCCAGCTTGATGCCTTCAGGAAGCAAAGGGTCAGATGGGAGGACAGGGCGTGGAGGAGTGGGGAGGGCCTGTGGGTCACCCTGGAGCACTGGACTGGGAGCCCAACCCACGGGCTGCACACGTCCCCTCCTGGCCCTGCGGTCAGCCCCTGCTCCACACTGCCCTCCACTCAGCACCTCCGACTCCCCGCACCCTGACCACTGGGGAGATGCCCTCCTTTGGTCACCCAGGCTGGGCTGTCTCCTTTCTCCTCAACTCCCGGACGGGGGGCTCTCAGCGCATCCCACCCGCCTCGGGGCAGCTCCCTGAGGTGGACGCTTGCCGCAGAACCATTCACAGAGTTCAGAAGGACTTTTACAGAAGAATAAAAACACTGGAACACCAAAGCCAAGGTGATTCATCTCACAAAGAGAATGCTCTTCACCGGCAGACCACGAGTTAGCTAGATCGTGCAAGTGCACATCCTTTTCTTGTGTGTCGGCGTGAGTAATATCGACCAGCCAGCGAGGGGAGATGTTACATGCCTTTCCTAGTGTTCAGAAGGAGTTACTGACCCTTTAGGGCTTCCCTGGTGGCTCAGAGGTAAAGAATTCACCTGCAGTGCAGGAGATGTGGGTTCGATCCTTGGGTCAGGAAGATGCCCTGGAGGAGGAAATGGCAGTCCACTCCAGTATTTTTGCCTGGGGAATCCCATGGACAGAGGAGCCTGGTGGGCTACAGTCTGTGGGATCACAAAGAGTGGGACACGACTTAGCATGCACATATACATGAACGTGTGTGTGCACGCATAGGCACCCACATGCGCATGCACGCACACACATGCACACACAGACACGCACACGCGTGCAAACACACATGAAGCAAAACTCTCCACCCTTTTGCCGGACCTCCCCCCATCTCCCCTCCCCCAGGCCCTGGCAACCACCATTCTCCTCTGAGTTTTGTTTCAGAGTCCAGATACGTGAGATCATGCTGTTTGCCCCTCTGGGTCTCATGTGACTTATTTCACTGGCCGTGATGTCCTCCAGGTTCATCCACGTTGTCACAGACGCCAGGACGCCCTTCTCTTTTAAGCCTGCCTCCGCACGCTGCGTTTTCCTCATCCATCCAGCCGTCCCGGGTTTGCTGCAGCGTTACTCACGGCCACCGGCAAGTGCAGAGAACCAAGTGCAGGCCCCCAGCCACCTTGGCTTCTCTCCTCCAGCCTGCCCCCTTCTGCAGCCGCCCCCGGGGCTTCTGGGCACTGCTGCTGCACTCTGGCCTCCCCCGCTCCGGTGGGGCTCCTGAGAGTTCTCCCTGCAGCTCACCCGGGCCTGGGGATGCACATCACCTCCGGCTCATATAGCTTTGCGGCCCCCATGGCCTTGGTCTGGGAGGGGAGCCTTCCCTGAATACCTGGCCGGGTCAGGCTCTGGCGATGCAGGCCGGTGAGGGCAGTCACTGGACCAGCCCTGGATCTGGGGGCTCAAGGTTGTTGTCCCTCCCATCCAGTTGTCACCCTGCCCTGTGTTAACCTGAGCAGCAGACCCTTTTCCAAACAAATGCACCCCTCAGAGCAGAGGGACTGGAATCCTCCAGGGTGGAGGGGGGGACACCTAACCAGAAAACTTGCCATTGCCAGCCTGAAGTCCTTTGGCTCAGGTTAGATTCCTTCCAAATAGCCTGTCAAGTCAGACTTTCAATCACTTCAGGGCAGCCAAGCTCAACTCATATCTCACCGAGCTGTTCAATAATGGCACTGCCAGCCTGCCAACCCGCCCCTACGAGCCAGGCAGCAGGAGCCCTGCAGAATAGGGGGTGGCCAGCAGGCCTGGAGGCGCAGAGCCAGGCACGAGACAGGGGCAGCCGGTGGGCCTGGGGGACGCGCCCACGTACAAGCTGCAGCCTCTAAGCGGTGACTCTGCAGGCCTTTCGGGTCCTTCAGAGGCTCGCTGCTGCTCTTTGCTTTCTCACCCTCTTCTCATGGGCACCGTCGCACTGAACAGCCCCCAGCCCCACCCCAGATGCAGGCCAGCCCCACCGGGGCCTCGAGGAGCTGAGGGTCCTCCGTCACTCCCTGTCTGCGGTGTGGCTCTGCCCTGTGGTTGAATGAACGCTGGGTGCACGGTGTTAGTCCAGGCTGCAGGCAGATGCTGCATGCTGCAAGCGCAACGGTGGGGTCTGCGGCTGCTTCAAATTCAGAAGGATTAGCCGATGTTTTCAAACGGGAATTCAACAGAGTCTTCCCCGAGTGTGAGTATAAATCAGTTTTTTTCCCCCAGTTGTTGGTAAGCTTTTCATTTTAAGTTTCTGAAGTGGATTGTACACACAGAGAGGCACACAGAGCAGAGGCTTCAACTTACCGGATGTTCACCAAGTGACGCATTCGCGTAATAGCGCCCAGGTCCAGACAGCAGCGCTGGTTCCGGACCAGAGTGCTCCGCCCTCCCCAGCCAACGGAAATTGATCAGACACAAAGTTCAGACAAGGCTTTACTGGGGGCCGCTGCAGCGGGAGTAAGAACAAGTAGCAGGTGTCTTTGAAACAACTTAGTACATTGTTATTATTACTAATTTCTTTGGTTACATTGCTCAGGTTTTTCTTGCTTACTCTTTTCTTTATTTGAATTTTGAGACTTTTTTTTTCTACGAGTGGCTACCTTAAGGTTTAACCCACATATTTATGCCCTATTTCTCTGCCAGCATTAATACTATATCAATAACTGAGATGTTAGCCTGTTTAATTTTCTTCTACTTCCAACTCTTACATTATGTTTGAATAATGTGATCCTCTCGATCTTTACTTTATGAATGTATTTTATTCGTTATATGTTTTGCAGTTATTATTTTGACATTTGCATTCGACCCCCTGAGCATGTTCATGATCTAGACATTCGTGTGTGATTTCCTGGTTTGGGTCCCTGCTGTCTTGCTTTTTGTACCATATCTTCTCTTACCTGTAATCCTCATTTTCATGCATTTCTTGTTCGTCTCACCTGAGCAGCGTTTTCCGGGATGCTTTCCAAATCCTGGCGTCTGTGCACCTCTCTCTGAGTCACCTCACTGGCCCGATAGAGCAGAGAACTCCAGGGTCACTCCTCTAAAGACCAAGTTGCCGTCTGGCTGCCTAGTTGCACTTGGAGCCCTGGGTGAGAGCTGAGATGCGGACTCTTCCTGCCATGTGGGTAGCCACGGAGGGCACCCCAACCTTCTTCGTAATTCCGGGACTGTGAGCGCTTCAAGGCTGCCTTCCCTGCACCTCGACCAGCCCCGGCGCCAGTCAGGGGCCAGCGGCCATCTGCCGTCTCTGCTGAAGTCGCGTGTTGTCCAGTGCTGGGCCCCGGTTGTGTGTCTTCCTCTCCCCTTTCCCTCCTCAGCCTGTGGTCCTTGCCAAGCTTCTCTGCCCCCATGAGGCTCTCCTTTCTCTTCTTCTACCAGGTCTCTGGGAAGTAGAGAGACGAACCACTTGGGTCTCCTGAGCCGTGTTCTCTGTCCTTTCCTGCCTCCTCCTGCTCAGGGCTGTGGGCACAGGCTGGGGTTGGGGTGAGGGTGGTTCTGGTTCACTGGTCAAGGCCAGAATCACGGCTCCCTCCCCACAAGGCTGTTCAGGGCCCCTTTATCCACTGCTGAGATCTGGCTCCCGTACAGCTCTTGAGGCCGTTAGAAACATCTCTGCAGCTCAGAATCCTGATTGTGGACAGAGTGGCCTTGCTCTTGCGATGGTTCCAGCCCCATACGTTAGAGGCTGTGGTAGGAGTCCTGTGTAGGAACCTGTGACTGTCTGATGAAGGTGTCCCCAGCAGGCATGCAAAGAAATGACTTCAGGGTATTAGAGTCAGAAGAGGGGGAGGGGCAGTTAAAGAAGAGGAGCCTCAATCACAAATGGTCCTCTTACAATGAGTGTTACCTGATGAGTCCATAAACCCAGCCAGGATATCCCATTCTACATACTTATGAGAAAAGTGATGACGTCTGGTAATGGTGAAATAGCTTGTATTAGACTCACTTTCCTTAAGAAAGTGATGATAAACTTTGAACAAATAAGCACACAGAACACCAATGTGTTTCAAGGCATTGAAGCACAACCTCAAGTAGATAGAAACTGCGGATATTCAAGCTGAGGGCACCCTCTAGTCTCCACCACACAGGACGCGTGCAACTCAAGCAAAAGTGCTGTGGCTTGAAGAGTCAGAAGGTGGCGTTTGGGCCCCGAGAGCTGTTGGAAACTAAGGAGGGAAGTCTAAGAATATAGGGAGCCACAGACCGGGTGGCCCCAAATCTTGTATAAACCTCCCTTGATCCTTGGTGATACATGGAGGATACGTGAAGGAGCTTGGTGGGAAGTCACAGATGGAAGAGTAGAGT